>NC_064304.1:16995982-17309592 GCF_023373825.1 Bactrocera dorsalis | reverse complement strand
CAGCTGTCATACAAACTGATTGATCAAAATAAAGTCCTTGTATGGACACTTTTTATTTGACAAGTTATCTTCACAAAATTTTATTTCAGTCTAATACAACGGTACATTTTCGAATAAATTTTTCAGATCACTCTACTATATCATATAGCAGCCATACAAATTGACCGATCAAAGTAAAGTTTTTGAATGGAAACATTTTTTGTTTGTGAAGGGTATTATATGCAGCTTCGGTTCAACAAAAGTTAAGATTTTTTGATTCTGGAAATTAGTCTATAGTTTTTATATTAACTAATACCAATCCAATACTATTTTTTAGCCAGCGAGTCACCCTGTAGACAATCCGCCATACATACACGCACTTGAACAAAATCCAGAATAGTTGGACTTGCTGTAACGAATTCACTCAACGCAATGGCCAGCGGCGGACGAAAAGTGCCAACTTCAATGTAAACACTTCCAACATACATATAAACATGTTGTATACCCGTTTATATGTATATAACATTGTAAGTATAGTTATGTATGACAGTATTTTTGCATTTTGTACTGGGCTTTGGGCGTTCATTTTGTTTACTGATTTTGTTCTTGTTTTTGATAACATTGTCTCTCTCTCTATGCAAGGCATGTTGTTGTTTAACCCTGGAAAGCCATGCCTCGTCGTTTCGACGACGCGAGTGTTTATTTTACCGATATCGCACTGTTCCATTGTTTGTACAGTGCCTCTTTTTTTTACAGCGTTAGTCGCTGTTGATCTGTTCATGTTTGCAGTTGGTTGGCTTCGTACGATCTGTGTAAGTATCTATTTTTTAAACAGGCGTAGTCGAAAAGACGAACGATGAACTTTGTGTGAGTTTTTCGTTCCGAAGTTATTTTTCTTGTTTATTTATCTATTTGGTTTGTACAGTTGTAATACAAGATGAGTGGCAGCAAAATTTATACTGACGAGAAATTGAAAAATTTCTTGCAATGAGCGACGACGAGAATGGATTAGACGATAAGTTAGGTCATGCAAGTTCTTCAGAAGAAAGAACTGACAATGAGTTAGACAACAGCGAACCAGAATCTGATGCGTTCAGGGGAAAATGTAGCTTCCGGATGTACATTCCAAACAAGCCAGCAAAATATGGACTCAAAATGGTCATGATATGTGATAGCGGTACAAAGTACATGGTTGATGTTATGCCGTATTTGCGAAAATGATCAAACAAAACCACCTTTCCACTTGGTGAGTACTACGTAAAAGAGTTGACTAAAACTGGACATGGTTCAAATAGAAACGTTACAATGGACAACTGGTTTAGTTCGATTCCTCTTAAGCTGACAATGGTTGGAACTCTACGTTCTAATAAGCGAGAAATTCCGAGTGAAATGAAAAATGTAAAAGGTCGTAAGTGTAATACGTCAATGTTTTGCTATGATAATGAGCTGACGCTTCTATCATATAAGCCGATGCCGATTTATTATCATCCTGTAATGAGGAAGGAGCAGTAAACCCCAAATCAAATAAACCCTACATGATCGAATTTTACAACAAAACGAAAGGAGGCGTTGATACCTTTGACCAAATGTGTAGTGTCATGAGCTGTTCACGCAAAACCAACCGATGGCCACTGTGTCAATTTTTTGGTATATTGAACATGGCTTTTATTAACAGCTACATTATATATTCACACAACGTATTTCAAACAAATAAAAAACCTCTCAGTCGTTCTGCTTTTATGAAAAAATTGCATTCTGCCCTTATTCAAAGTAATTTGAACAAGTAAGGAAGAGCTAAGTTCGGGTGTCACCGAACATTTTATACTCTCGCATGATAAAGTGATAATCGAGATTTCATTATCCGTCATTTACATATTTTTTTATTTTGCTGTAAAATTAATTAGAATTAAATTCTGAGAAATTTACCGATATTTTCGGTGAAAAATTAGGTTAGGTTAGGTTAGGCACTGAGTTCTTCGTGTTCGATATAAGGGACCTTGGAAAGCTATATATATGTGTAAAGTTTTATTCCGCTATCATCATTTGTTCCTAATGTATATATTATACAGAGAAGGCATCAGATGGAATTCAAAATAGCGTCATATTGGAAGAAGGCGTGGTTGTGAACCGATTTCACCCATATTTCGTACATGTCATCAGGATGTTAAGAAAATATTATATACCGAATTTCATTGAAATCGGTAGAGTAGTTCCTGAGATATGGTTTTTGGTCCATAAGTGGGCGACGCCACGCCCATTTTCAATTTTTAAAAAAGCCTGGGTGCAGCTTCCTTCTGCCATTTCTTCCGTAAAATTTAGTGTTTCTGACGTTTTTTTGTTAGTCGGTTAACGCACTTTTAGTGACATAACCTTTGTATGGGAGGTGGGCGTGGTTATTATCCGATTTCTTCCATTTTTGAACGGTATATGGAAATGCCTGAGGGAAACGACCCTATAGAGTTTGGTTGACATAGCTATAGTAGTTTCCGAGATATGTACAAAAAACTTAGAAGGGGGCAGAGCCACGCCCACTTTTCCAAAAAAAATTAGGTCCAAATATGCCCCTCCCTAATGCGATCCTTCGTGCCAAATTTCATTTTAATATCTTTATTTATGGCTTAGTTATGACACTTTATAGGTTTTCGGTTTCCGCCATTTTGTGGGCGTGGAAGTGGGCCGATTTTGCCCATCTTCGAACTTAACCTTCTTATAGAGCCAGAAATACGTGTACCAAGTTTCATCATGATATCTCAATTTTTACTCAAGTTACAGCTTGCACGGACGGACGGACGGACAGACAGACATCTGGATTTCAACTCTACTCGTCACCCTGATCACTTTGGTATATATAACCCTATATCTGACTCTTTTAGTTTTAGGACTTACAAACAACCGTTATGTGAACAAAACTATAATACTCTCTTTAGCAACTTTGTTGCGAGAGTATAAAAACAGACTTGAAGTACCAGCATTGTCTACGTCGTTGCGATCAAATATTGAAAGTTGTGTTTCTTTTGATGAAAATGCCACAGATACTAACCGCCAAAAAAATGTAGCAAAAAAGAGAGAGATTTGCGCAATTTGTCCGCCTGCTAAGAGACGGATGACGAAATCATTTTGTGCAAAATGTAAAAAAAGTCTTTGTGGGGAGCATAAAATAGAACTTTGTGCCTCTTGTACAAAATGAGAACTTTCTTTCCGTAAAGTATTTTATGTTTTCAGTTAATAGTATTATCTTTATGAAAAAATACCATTCAGTGAAAATATGTTATTAAATTGTTTAGTTTTTTTAAGTTTCTTAGTTTGTATTTTGTACAAAAGCCGAATGAATCAGAGCTGTGAAAATTTTATTTATTTAATAAAAGATTTAAGAAAAACTGTTTGATATTGTTTTATTTAGAAGATATATAAACCAGGTAATGTGAATATGTTGATTTTAGTAGGTTTTGATAGGTAGGATAATATATTAAGGACTTTGAGTAATGCCGTCGTCGAATCGACGAGGGATGACCTCTACGTTATAAAAATAGCGATGACCCTCTAGGGTTAATGCATTTTTGATGAGAAGCAAACAGCAACTTTGTAACAACAATAATAGCAACACTGACCACAACAGTGGCGGCAACAATACAGTGACATTCAAAATATTGAAAGGCTCGAAAGTGAAAAGTGAAGTTTTGTATGCGTCGCTGGGGGGGCAGAGCGGAGTAGAGGATTTGAATTTAAATTACAGACTTATAGTTTTAATACGTGCTGCATGTTTGTATGCGGACCATGTGTGTGTGTGCGTGAGAGTTGTGTAGTCGTCGGCCACAAAAATCTATGCAAAAGTAAATAAATAATTGTAATTTGCACGTAAAGTTTGTTGTTGACATTTAATGTTTCGTTTAACTTTTGGGGAAAATACATAACATGTCGGATATAAAAGTGGATATATACAAATTTGGTATGTACATGTTTGCACAAGTATGTTTTTATGGTTGATAATCGCGCATATAACTTTTTTGTTTTAACCCAGTAAACACGAAGAAGTTGTAATATTTTTTGGAGGATTTGTGAAATAAGGTATTTTAGTTATATGACCTGAGTTGTCTCAATGGATTGCCGGCCGAGATATTCAAATACGACAGCGAAGAAGTTGTAAATGCTTTAGCTTCTTTGAAGAATATGATCGGACGAAAGCATGCCCGACAATTGGAATTTAATCGTGCTCTGACAAATCAAAAAAAAATAAAGACCACACAATCTGCGCCAGCTACCGTGGGATATGCCTCCTCAACATAGCATATAAGATTCTATAGAGCGTATTATGGAAAAGATTAAAGCTCATTGTCAATAAAATGATTGAACCTTAATAGTGTGGCTTTAAACCTTGCAAATGAACAACTGACCAGATATTCACCAAGCGCAAAATTTTGGAAAAGACCCGTAAAAATAGAATCGACAACACGAAAAAGAGCTGCCTTTATGCCGCGGATAGCTCCGTCAGGATCTGAAAAGACCTCTCCGAGCCGTTCGATACCAAACAAAGTTTCAGACAAGGCAACTCCCTTTCGAGCGACTTCTTCAATCTACTGCTTTAGAAAATTCGTGCTACAGGGCGGAAAGAGAAGGTACAATATTCTATTGCTGGGGAACGCTGATGATATTTTCATCACTGATCATAAGAACCGCGTCGTTATTTCTGATTTCTCCAGAATAGATATAGCAGCGAAGCAAATGGGTCTGGTGGCGAACGAGGGCAAGATGAAGTATCTCCTGTCATCACACAGACAGTCGACGCACTCGCGACTAGGCACCCACGTCACTGTTGACTGTCATAACTTCAAAGTCGTAGTTAATTCCGTCTATCTTGGAACCAGTATTAACACCAAGAACTTCAGCCTCGGAATCGAACACAGAATAACAATTGCCAACTGGTAATACTTCGAACTTCCCATTATCATTAAGAGCTTATATTTGGAGAAATTTTCGTAGAAGTTTCTAAGTTGCTTTTTTCGGAGTATTTATACTATATAACCTTTTTTGCATCCACGCTATTCGCATTTTTTTGTGACCTGAGCAAAAAGACACATAGCTACACATATACCAACATACATATAAAAGTATATACCACAAGCTAAGGCCACAAATACTTTGCTTACAAAGTTGTAAACAATTATTGCTTGGTGTCTGACTGCTGGAAAGACAGTGTGCATATTTATAGTTATAAAGCTCGCATTTATGTATATATATATATTGAAGTATATAAAAACTTATAGTTATATTTTTAAGCTTCTATAGTGATGGCGGCGGTGATTTTGGTCTCATTTTATTTATTTCCGTGGATGTCTGATGATAACTAAAAGGACAAAAATTCTCTCTGAACCACCTTGTGCTTGTGATGCTACTTTTACCTATGCAACCTTCAAAAAGTCGTCAATAAATCCCCTACCGATATGTGATGTAGATGTAAGATCAGATAAGATTTAAATTTAAAAAATGTTCCAAAACAATAAACCGTTAATTACTGATATTTTTACACTGAGTGATCTTAATTACTAATTTCCTTTACCTTCCGTAATTATTATAAATTGTATTCCGCTTATTCTTACTTCCTGTTAAAGTCAAACTCACTATATCTTCTGCCATATTACCAACTATAAATACTAGCACTAACTTTGCAGCTGTTGTATGCCATCCGTTACAGTACCCTATGCACTGCAAACATATTTCTAACGGTGCAAAGGAAACATAAACCAAAACTATAAATGTGTTAATATTGCTACAACATTTCCGGCAGCCATTTAAAAACTGGTCAAAAAGCATATAAAGATAAATATTCAAAAGCTGTGGCGCACCTCAACGTTGTTACTACCGCAAAAGTCATTCATATTTATTAGCAGATTTCCGTGAAATGTGAAACTGCTCGCACTAAATGGGGGAAATGCCACTATATATGGACCTCTACATTTATGCATGTTTATGGCAGTGCTTGGAAGTACATATACTCGTATGTATATATGCAACTTTGTTTGCATGAATAGAAACATGCAACGATTTAAATGTAGGGTGCGTCATTTTTTATGTTGATTTTTTTGGCAAGGCGGTACTTATCCGAAAAGATAATTTTATTTTGGATTACTGAAAGAATGATTAAACGAAGTGGCTTCATTATTCACATTAGCTTCATATAGTACGCGGTTAAGTAGATATTAATTATTTTCTAAACAGTTAGAGTTTCAGATCTTATATTAACATATAAATTCGAAATCTATTTCAGGTCTTAGAAGTATATACATGCATATATGCAAAAAGTAGCTGACTAAATTAAGATTTCAAGACTTGCCAAAATATGCTTCAGTCATATAAGTTTTTCTTTGTCATCAAAAATTAATGTCAAAATTATTCTCTGTTACTTTCAATGCCATACAGTTTATTTTTCATTAACCAACATACTATATATACATAATTTACTTCCTGTGCATCATTTTTGTTGCACACACTTGGAAGCATTAAAAATGCAAAAGGAATAAGTTGCATCAAAAAATGGCTGCGAGAGATAAATATTTGAGCGAGTAAGTTCAGATTTAAGCTTATTTACTTATGTATTTTTAGAAAATTTCCCCTTAATGAATATATTTAGCTTCAAGCAGAGTATTTAAATATATATGTATGCCATCAAAGTTTATAATCTTTCATTATCTGTGCGAAGCACACACACGCACAAATGTTCTTTATGGCCAAGCAAGGTTGCTACGACTACTCGCCAATTGCAATTAATTTATTTTTGTGTTTATGTTTGCGTGTATGTGTAGCATTACCTACGCACACAAATGAACATGATTTTTCGCTTGTGTCTGGCTGCATGTTTGAATCTACGCACACATGCACGGTTAATGATAAATTATTACTGTAAATTCTACTTGAAAATTCTTTTAATAAACTCTCAATAATTTTTATCATAAATTTCAACAACCAACGGCACATCAAGCGCAAGATGAGCCAACAACAACATGCATGCCATTTTGTGCATACCCTGTAGGAAAAAATTAATGAAACTTATAAATTTGTTTGGGTTTGAAAATTCGAGAAACTTAACGACAATTGAAATGCATAATCAATCAGAACAGAACAAGAGACAAGAAAAAGCGCTGAAACTAGAATAGCCTTCACAAATAACGAAGTTTCCATAAAACAACTCGATTTTGATCATTTAGTTTGTATGGCAGCTATATGATATAGTAGTTCGATCTCGAAAATTTCTTCAGGCAATTATAGCGGTATCTTAAAAAGTAATCTGTGACAAATGTCGTAAAGATATCTTGTGACGTACAAAATTTTCCTTACAAAGACTTGATTCCCTTTGTTCATTTTGTATGACAGCTATATGCTGAAGTGGTCCGATCTAAATCATTTTAACGGAGATTGTAGAGTTTTCATAAAACATGATTCATACCAAATTTCGTTAAGCTATCTCTACAAATGAAAAAGTTTGCCATACAAGCACTTGATTTCGATCGTTCAGTTTGTATCGTAGCTATGGGCTACGTAGCTATTAGAACTACAAAAAACTTAATCGTTACTGTATATATTACAACCATTTTGTTGTTCACAGAGAAGGCTACGGATTTGACTGATACCAGATTATAGATATTATTGCAGCTAATTTCCTACAGGGTATAATACTCGTATATGCATAGTGCCAGAAAATCCCAGATTACCTTCTGGGTGGTAAAGCTGGAAATAAAAGATATCGGATTTCCATTTTAAGATACGAAACCGGAAAATTACACACATATATAAATATATACTGATATTTAGATACAAACGCATACATATACAAGCGTCTTTTTTTATAGTAGCTGCCGGTACGCGGTATAATTAGATGATTTACAATTATCGATTTGCAAAGAAAATGGAAAAAAATAATTTCAAGTAAATTACAAAGTTTATCAAGTTGCAACAACTTTGGCGCTTTGCTTACTTGTTCTTTGGTGGCACAGCTTCCACTCCTGAACTTTCGAGCGGAGGTATCATTGCGAATCCTGCACTCACTTCACAAGTAAACATTTTTATAAGTGATTTTCAATCTAACTGCCAATACCGCGCATTAATTGCAAAGTTGCAACACAGCGACGTGTGTGGCAAGTAGTGCGAGTTCGTAATACGGTTAGAGGAGTGAATTCGTTTGGATATTGGCATAGAGCACTCACTTAAAATCAACAACAAAAGCAACAGCAAGCAGGTAACACACTTTGAAGACGCGGCAAAGTTTCTCTGACTTAAAAGTAAGTGGGAGTGCAGGGTTGCCAATTTTAATAAACGTGAATGAGACAGTAAAGTAAAAAGTCGTCAGAAAAATTAAAAAAAAAGAAAACAAGAAAACGGGGAAAATATAAGAAAAAAATTTAAAAATAAAATTGTAAAAAAAGCAATAAAAATAGATATTCAAAAATGGAAGTGTTTTTAAAAAAATTTAAAAAAATCTGAAAATTCCAAATTCATAAAATTCCGTTTATTTATTTGCGAAGCCAGCAAAGGGCGAGTATAATATGCAGAGGCAGCAAGTTGTTGCAGTCCAACATAGCTACGTAACCCCAGTGCACTTGGGGTGATCAAAAGCTATTGAGGGTGCTGCAAATATTTGATTAAGAAACGAAATACATATACATATAACAGAAAGAGAACATAAACACACACACACATGTAGTCTATGTACTTGAATGTGCATTGGTACCCACGGCGCTTCCAATCGTTTCAAGCACAAGCCGAAAAGCAAATCATAACTGATGAGAATATTGACAATGATGATGAAGAAGATGATGAGTACGATAAAGATGATGATGAGAACGATGAAGAAGATGATGAGTATGCTGACTGCAAGTACTCACACCCTACAAGAAGGCGGCAAGCAAATGAAGCATCAAAAGCACCAATGAATGTAAACGAAGCAGAAGATCGGCGCCACGCAGCGCAGCGAGCTTTCTTGGTGGCAGAGAAACTTCAAAAGTGAAGGAAAATCCGCGCAAATTGTGTAAAAGAAACGAAGAAAAAATAAATTGATAATGAATTGTGTATATGCATAAGAAAATTATGAAAGCATTGCAAAAGAGCGCCGTATAAATATTCAACGCTGCAAACGGAACGTAGGGCAGCGCTGCAAACGAGCAAAGGGACGTGCAACTGCGTGGGGAAAGTAAGAACAAAATCAATATGGAGATTAAAACATATTTTATTAAGATTATGAATTGAGCAATTAAATGCCAGTGAATGGAATAAAGGAAAAAATGCAGAGAAGCAGAGGAAAGCAGGAAAAAGTTTTTTGAGTTTAGAATTAATTATTAGAAGGGGTGGTCAGGGTTAAAAAATTTGCTTAAAAATTAATTAGCAGTTTTTAGTGAATGAATTTTTGATATGTTTTCTTTTGGATAGGAAAGGGTGTAAATTTTCATTCCCGCTTATGTCTCAAAAAATAATTTGAATTTAAAAAATCCGCTGATAGATATATTCTTGGATAGCTAAATATTGAAAATAAGAACGAAAAAAATTGAGTTTTTATTTCTGGACTACAACATCATGTGGAATAAAAGGTATTGCAAACTATCTCATATCAGATACGTACTTAAAAAAATTGTAAACAGAAATCCTCTTCTTAGAAAAGCTATAAAAATGTGAGAGATTACATGAAAGCATGCATGAACGTTTACATGAAAGCATATACGGTTTAGGAAAGCTTACATAAAATCGTATATAAAAAGTTGCGTGAAAAGTTATAGTAAAGCTCGCAAAATGTTCACGACGATTGCCATATTAAAAACACATCTCAGTATTAGCTTTCTATTTATATGAAAGAAACTAAAATCCAACCCACCCCACTTTGCATTGACTTTCCATTACTGGAACCCATCAGATTTTGCTGGATAGCATAAAATTCTAATTATTATTTCTTCTTAGCAGGGTATGTTAAGTCTGCCAGGAAGCATATGATAGGTATGATATGATTTTTAAGTGTCCTTTCGACCAGTCGAGTCGAGCAATATCACGTTTCAAACCCAAAATATCCTCACAAGAGAATTCTCTTGCTATTTCTCTAACACTTGCCAGACGATTTTCAAGCACCATATTCTTCTGAGGTGTTCCGACTTAAGCAGATCATAGTATACGATTATACGACTTTAAAGTTGTTGATAACACACCATGTGGCAAAAAAGATCTAACAAAACGTTTTCGTTGGTTGCAAACGATCAGATCTAGTTATACATATACATATGTTATAGGTGCTATAAGGCATGCACTTGTGGATGACATTATAGCTTCCGTGCAGCCGAAATTAATGTATATTTCTAATTTAAAATTTATGGCACAAAATTTTTATTTTCTAACGCCACTGCTTATTAAAGACTGTAAATCTTAACACAAATTTATAAAGTCAAATTATAAAGTAGATATATTTACGACCACTTACACCGTTTGTTTTATGCCTACCTACATGGCATATCGACACACGGCAGCTTATCTGCTCTTCCACATTTACACACACAAAGTCATTATAGCATTTGTTGGTATGCAAGTATGTGCGCCACTTGTTTCTTTGCCATTTTGTTTGCGCAGAGAAATGGATTAAAAGACTTTTTATTAACGTTATCAAAGCCTAACGGAATACAGAAGCGTGAGGCAAGGAAGTCGGCTGCAGAGCAAAGGGCGCGGCGAGTAAACACCATTAGGGATAGCGCGGAGGCAATGGCAAACGCTACACTTTGCAACAGCTTCTTCGGCGACAGATTTGTTTGATGAGCCAAACTTTTTCACTTTCACATAAATAATTTTTGCGCTTTTAAATATCGCTACGTATGCATATGTATGTGTATATACAAATTATTATTTTTTTTTTGCTTTCCTGTTGAGGCAGAAAGTTTGAAGCGCTTTTGATGAGCGGCAAAAGATAATTCACTGCTCATTTCGCCCTTTTAGCGTACAACTTTTTGAGTTATTTGCAAAAATATATATATTTATGTAATAAAGTGATAGGAATATTATAGACAGCCCACGGTTATGAACTGGGAAGCCGTTGATTGGCAAAAGTAGCCAAGTTTATGTTAAGAACGCAGTACTTGCTGAGGTATGGGCTTTGTAGGAAGTTTTGCAGGCACAAAAAAAAACTTTTAGATTATAAAAATAGTACATACGTATATGAAATAACAGCAGCGTTAGTAATACGGTTTCTAGAGCTTATCCTGTGGCATTCCTTAAGGGGGAAGCCTGCTTTAGAAGCTTCAAAAAACCCAAAGTTATAGATGAGAATTCGAAATATTTAAGAACCTAGCGGGAAAATAGTGACCGAGCCTCCAGCAGATATATTAGCGCTTTGACAGAAAGCGAAAACTTTGACGCGCTATTTCTCGGTTTTTCATTTTTACGATTTTTCTTAATTGGTGGGGAAGACAGAAAAAGAAACTAAACATGGAATTGGGGCAAAACTTATTATCTTTGGCATTACATTATATTCTATTTCAACTAAAAAAACTAACCAAAATCAGGTTTGAACATATTTTAAACAAAATAAAATAAAATTTTTTTTGATCAATAACCACTTTTTTCAATTTTCTTAGTTTAACTAGAAGATAAGTTATTAGCAAATATGAATAGCTTTGTATTTTTTATTTCCGATAGAAATTGCGACCTGCGTCGCCGTCCGATAAATTCACATGCATGATGCATCGGGCAATTGCTTCCTAAAGGCAGAATGTCAAAGATTTCGTATCCAAAAAATGTGTGAATGATATTTAAGTATATAACAGTAAACCCTAGAAATTATTTCTTTCCTTCCCAAAAAGATCCTTAAAAAATCGATTTTTTGAAGTCTCTAAAGCTCCCACCTTAAGGTCGGCCAACTTGTGTTAAAGCCTTAAAAAAAAGTTTTGAAATTGAAATAATGCTTTATCGATTATTTAAAAATTTTAAGAGTATAATTGTATATACATTAGAGTGGGTCGGTTTTTTTTTCTAAAATAACGCATTTAGTGAAAATGTTCTGCGGATTATTCTGAACAACTTCGCCTAATAGAATAGGAGTCTAAAACAGATTTCGAGCCAGCGAAATGTAAAATTTTTGATAATCGGTTGTTTGGGAGATATGTTATATACTTGTTCCATCTAACTGATTCCGACAAATGATCACAATAATATCAAAATGCATCTAGGTATTAAATTTTAATCGGTTATCTCAAAAATTTATGAACAAAATTGATCAGAATGATCCGTAGAATGTTTCCACAATCAGTTCACTCTAATGTAGATATTTTAAAAATTCTCAGTAAAATGTTTGAAGGGAAAAATTAAATATTTTTCCAGTTACACGCGCGTTAAAGACGCTTAAGAAAGAAACTCTGCCATGGCAGTGATTCCGGCCCTTTTTGTTGATAAAGCCTGAATTAAAATTCTTGCTATGAGGTGCAAATAAGCAAATCAAGTACGAATGGTTTGCCATGGAATGATTTGATTTACTTCCCAGTACGCTCTCCTTTTGCGTATTATTTGCACAACTTTCCTCCACCTTTACTTAAGAAGGAAAATATTCAAAAATTTCGAAGTTCTCCACATTATGTAGCTCTGATTGAATAATTACCCATAAAATGCGAAGTCTAACTGCTGCAAAATTAAAGTTAATGGCTTATCTGTGCAACCCCATGCGTTTCCATCCTCTCTCCGGTAGAATGCTGAGCACCGAAGAAATGTCGCTTAATTTTTAATAACTGCCAAAAAGGAAAATATAAAAAATTTACACACTTCGTGGGTTGAAGGAAGCAGATACGCCAGGCCGCAGGCATATAGGGCAATATAAGCGAGCAAGTTGCGCCACGCGGCATGTTTGCATATCATTGACATTATAAGTAGCAGTGCAAAAACAACAATGCCAAAGTAAAGCTAACTCTTTGGAAGAACAACAGGAGACGATGTGGATATCCATCATTGTGAATGAGTGTGCACGGGCAAAGCAAACGCTCGCTTTGGAAGAAGCAGCAAAGGGGAAAAGAAGTCAGCTGTTTGTTTTTGTTGTTTGCGCAAAATGCAAAAATAAACAAAAACTTGGGCTAAATATACATGTGTATATATACATACAAGTATGAAGCATAATCACACTCATCGCTGACGTGTGGAGGTACATACATACACATATGCCTACATATATTTGTATATAAATAACTCCGTGTATGTAGAGCTTTGAGGCCTCTCCCTTGCAATTTAGTTTCATATATATATTTTATATAAATTTTTGCTTATCTTTCAGCATGCTACTTTGCATTTACATTTCTTTTTTGCCATGGCTTTTGCTGCCAAAATGGCAAGTCAAGTTGCAGAGCCTAATTTAACACACTCACACACACGCACGCTGAAACAAAAAGTCAGCAGTCACTACAAATATGACACAAGCCGTTGACTTTGCTGTCATTCTGACATGTTTTCATGTGTAATGAGCGGTTATGCTTGTGTGTGTGTGTGTTTATGCTTGCGTGTTCATCTTGACTTCAGCGGCGCCATGTTCTTTTGCTGACACCACTTTTCATAAATGCGCATTTATCTTTCCTGATTACGCGTGATTACCAAACAGATTTGGCGTCATCAAATGTAGCAGCGGCAGTGTAGTTGTTAAGCACACACACGCACACAGTTACACAAGTAGGTATTACACCCCAGCTGAAATATGCAATGAAAGGCCCAGAAGTTCAGCGCCACTTGTGTTGTTATATTTGATATAATATATTTCACTTGTTGTTCTTGTTGTTGTTTTTGTGTTTAATTACATGTGTTTTTAGCGCAGTGTGTTACAACTGTTTATCAAATGACTTATCTCATTCACCTCTCCAAGCATTTCACATAAGTCATGCATCACTCATACGCCTTTTACGACCACAAAGCAGTGTTGACTCTCGTATGTGGGTGAAGTAGGTGTTTTAGATTGTGCAATTAAATGAAATGTAATGTGATTTGTGGTTATTAAATTAAAATTTTTAACAAGTGTAGAATATATATTGTTTTTTAAAGAGTTGTAAGATAAAAAGGGTGCTTCTTTTAATGCTTTCATTTGAACCATAAATAAGTTTGAGAGAGAGGTCACTGAAAAAGAAACGAAATTTAAATTATAAATGTTAAAAATTGCCTTATATTGAATTTTTAAAATTAGTAAATAAAAATTACAGTGGATATTATTTCCAGTCTAGGCTATTTAGGAAAAATCGACTTTTATATTTCAGCCGCTAAGTAGGCCCGTGAGCATGTTAATAGAAAAGTATTTTTGTCTTTCTTTTCAAAAATTATTTTCGCCAAAAAATGCGTATACTAATTGAAGATTAGTGTTATAGGAATTCATTTTGTTTAGTCATAATTAAAGTTTGATATGCACAGATCCGTCAAAGTTGAGCTAAAAACATGAAGATCAGAAAATCAGAAGATTATAGACAATAACTTTTAAAGACTGCATAAAATATAGTGTTGTGTTTGGAATTGAGAGCTGAGTACCACACAAAACAGGCGCAAAATTTTTGATAAAGTTAAATGGTTTTTGTGCTACAAATTTTAAGTATTTTGTATAGAAATTGGCTTACAAAAAGTATAAGGCATAAATATGACACAAAAGTAATTTTAGCCCGCAACATCAAATTTTTTCAAAACTGATTTCAAAACTATACAGATTTCAGTCTCTTCTTTTTATCCACTAAAATAATTCACAGTGATGTGAAGGACTGAGTGCTTCAATGAAGCTTACATTTGGATTTAAACAATTAAACCATCAACTAAACTAAAGGCGATACTAACCATGGAACTATGAAATACTACGGACATATACAAGTACTAACTAACCACAAGGCCCCACACAAAACATTGCAAACTACAATGCATATGTGCGAGTACAGTTAATGGCTAAAGCGATATTTGACCAGGCGTAAGCGCCATTGTGACGGTCATCAACTACACCTGCAACTGGCGAGCGGCAACAAAATAATGCTTAACAAACACATTAGCAGGCAATTTGCCACAGAACGAAGTTGTCTACTCATGGCAACAACTTGCGAAAACCAACAATAAACAACAACATATAAACATATATAAAAAGTTAAACTTTAGTCAAGCAACAAACGCAACTCATAGTTTGGCGTAGTTGAGCTTTTATGAAGTTGAAATGCTGAGGAAGTTGCAAGGAGAGCAGCGAAAGAGAGAGCCTCTAATGAAAACTCAAAGAATAATCACAACTCAAGCGCGCACACACACACGCGCACCAGTGCCGTGTTTGAGCGCATAAACATGAAAACTCGTTTATATTCTTTCCGTAGCGCAGATAAGTGTCAGCCGCAGAAGGTAGATAAAGGATGAGGTGGCAATTGCGGTCAACAGTCATCAGCATTAAGTGAAACCGACAGACGCACTAATAAGCCAGGCACACATACTCCCATGCCCAAGCACTTGAGCTTCATCACTAATTCACTCACACGCCAGCATGGAGGCCACTTAACGCACATAACGCTAAAGCACGACCAAACACACGCATGTACACCAACACTTGGGCAAATGTTGATGTAAATGCGAGTGCATATGACTTACTCGTTGCGGCCACTTAAGTTGTCATTAGGTGCTCAGGCATGAGCGGACTGCAAATGACCTTCACACACACACACACACAGAGAGACGAAGGCAGTTACAAAAGCGTCAAGCAACAATAGTCACAACAACAAACAATAGCACTCGAAACATTTTCGTAGATAAACATCATGTTAATCTCTTTGGCAAGTGGCAGCGAATATTATTTTTTCACTTTTTTGCCGTTCACTTGTGGCGCAGCTGAGCTTAGTGCGGCAATAGTGCACCTACGGGGCGTATACGTAACCAAAGTAAGTGGCGATCAGCAGGCGGGCGACTAACACGGAAATCAACTATGCTATTGATGATGATGGTGGTGGTGGAAGTGGCAGTAGAGATGGTGGATGTAGTTGTAGTAGTAATAGGGATGGTCGATATGTTGGTACTCGTAGTGGTGGCAGTGACGGTGATGCTGGCGATAGCCTAAAGTGCGACAGTGGCAATGAAGTGTAGTGGAAAAGAAAGCAACTTAAGTGCCTGAAGAAAAGGCAATAAGTAGTACAAAAACAAGTGCAACAACAAAGCACACAAAAATAATCAAAGATTGGTGTTGGGCAATTTGTTTTACATACATATATGCTATTCTCGTTACATGATGGTGGCAAGTGTGCAAAAAGATTCCACTTTTAGCAACTGTCAGTAAAACTGAAATCCTTGCTTTATATATGAATGTGTATAATATATATATATATATATATGTGCTTGTATTTATATGTTCATAGCAATACCCTTGAAGACCCTCAAGCAACCATTAATGAAAGCGATTTCTCGCCATTCCTGACAAGCACTCAAAGGAGTTCGCAGCACGGAAGCAAATAATAAAAGCAAAAGTATAAAAGATTCACAATAGAGCGTATGTTGCTATGGCACACCGCACTTATACATAACTCTCTCACAACGCATATATAGTCTAGTGTTGAACCTCGTAGTGCCTCACACAACTTTCCAAATAGAAAATATATAAAAACAGCATAAAAAGTGAAAGTAAAACCCACGAAGTGGGATATGGGCAGACACGCGAATATGGTTTCGTTTATGACCAAATAAAATAATGTAAAGCTCACCACAAGATGTTAAGGTAGCGCAACAGCAAGCGGTCGGCCGCAAGCCTCGGCTATTTCGCTTTAAATGAAGTCCTTTGTTGGCGCTTTTATTGTAACAGTAAAATGTTTATTATCTAACTATTGCTTGCTTTAGCATGTATTGCATCTCATATTGTTAGGCACTTAGCGCTTGACACTTGCCACATTTTTGTTGCAACAACTTAGTGATGTATTTGAGACACATTAAAATATGACATATTCTCAATATGCTTGATGACTTACTTTAGGAGACATTTCAGTATAAAAGCGTCAGTATTGTTATAGTTTTGTTCAGGATTCATTGTAATTATTATCAATACTAGGGAAAACATTGCAGTAATATTTTATTGTTCCATAGTTTTTATATCTCTTCTTGCTGAATATTCATACGTTTTGAAAATTTTTTACCGCGGTTGTTGTAGTGGTATGGATAATGATAATGGTATTCGTAATGAAAATTGTAATGAAGTTATGTAAATATTGAATGAATGTAATAATGAAAAAGTAATGATAATGGTAAAGGTAATTATAATGAAAATAGTAATTCAAAAGTAATGAGTGGTAATTGTAATTAAATTATATAACTATTGAGTGAAAGTAATAATGAAAAGTAATGGTAATGGTAATTGTAGTGGAATTATTTAACTATTGAATTAAAATTGTAATGAGAAAGTAATGGTAAAAAACTAGATATATAAATAAAATATTACTTGAAATTCCACTCACTAATATAAGTACACGACAAATTTACAAAAAAAAATTTTGAAAGTGAGAAATGAAAGTAATGAAGAAGTAATGATATGGTAATTATAATGTTATGGTAATCGCAATGGATTTATTTAACTAGTGAATGAAAATAATAATGACAAGGTAATGGTAATGATGTAATTATGTTGGTAGTTTTGTAATGTTAATAGTGATAATAATTGTAAATGCAAAATAATTACAATGGTAGTGGTATTAATAATGGCATTGATAATGGGAATTGTAATGGTAACGATAGTGGTAATGTAAAGAGTCAATGGTTATGTTAACGCTAATAAAATGTAATAAATAAGACTGATGATAATAATAGTAATAATAATGATGATAATAGTAATGGTAATGCAAGTGGTAATGTTAATGATGACGATGACAACAATGATAAAAATAATCGGAATAATAATTACACTAGAAATAGTAATGGTAATGGTAGTTATACTTGTATTGGTAATCGTAATGTTAGTAGTAATGATATTTAAAATGGTAATAGTAGGATAATAATGATTGTAAGAGTGGTTATAACGCTAATGCTAATAATGGAAATAAAACTAAATAATATAAAACTAATCATATTGCTGTAATTATATTGGTATTTGTAATGTGGCTGATAATGCTAATGACTAAATTATTATTGTGGTAGAGATATTAATAATGGTATTGGTAATGGGAATTGTAATAATAAAGTAATGGTAATTTAAAGAAAAAATGGTTATGGTAAAGCTAGTTAAATGTAATAAATAATGATGATGACAGTAATAATAATGGTTATGGTTGTGCTAGTGGTAATGCTAATGATGAAGACGACAAAAATGATAAAGATAATCTCATTTAAAATTGTATTGGTAATAGTAATGGTAATGGTAGTTATAATTGTATTGGTAATAGTGATGGTAATTACAGCAATAATGATAATTGTAATGACTACAATAATACTAATGATTCTTAAAATGGTAATGGTAGAATGATTGAAACGATAAAAGTAATTATAATGATAATGGTAATAATGGAAATAATACTAAAGATGTATTAACAACAACAATAATCTTTCCTGTAAGCATAGTGCTGAAACAACAATAAATTCACACAAAAAACTTTAAAACTCAACAAGAAAGCCAAATTTAAGAATGAAAAGAAAAGTCTTTACTCACATATGTTACGTGAGCTTCGGCACACTAAAAATCATATAAGCGCGTAGTTACAACTCAATTTCATTTGCGGCTCGTAAAACCAGCAAAGCATAAATGCAAAACGATTTCTCAGCGCCGCCACAAATGCGGTCGCCTTTTCGCCTCCCACTTCATTACAGCGCCGCCCGCATGACGGCGCGCATGTGAGTATATAAAACGGAAATGGGCAAACGCGCACAATATGTGCCCACAGAACACAAAAGCAGCTTTTGTTTATTTTCGCCGCCACTTCAAAGAGCGGCATAAAAATTAGAAAATAAACGCGGTCAAACTGTGTGGCCCAGTCTTGCGTAGCAAGCGCGCTCGTTACCACCTTACATAGCGATGACTTCGTGCCAACGTTGTGTGAGCGGCACCCGCGCTGGCATGATATTTACGCAAACTTGCGGCTGCATTTGACATCATGTAGGAGAATGTGCGTGGAGGCCAACATTGCTGCAGCGCTTTCAGCTTTTATTTAAGCGAGTCTTTTATTTTATGTTTGCGTTATTGCGGTTTTGCTTCCCGTTCCGCCGCCTATTCCTGTGCGCTTTTCTGTAGATGCTTCTCTGTTTGTTTTCTCTTTCTGCACTGATTACCATAATTTTCTGTGTTTTATGATGTCTTTCTAAAATAACTTGTTTATAGCAAAATATTGCCTGCATCGGCTATTTTCCGTGATTTATGTACCTTTTAGGTTATGTAAATACCCCTGTTGGGATTATTATATAAAGTGGCTTTTAAATTGTATACGGTAGAAAATTGTATCGCAATACATATTAAAAAAGGTCGAGAATCACTAAATCAAGTAAAAAAAGTGAGCGAAAAAATTATATGGATTTACTTTCAAAAGATTGAACAGAACTTTACAGTTGTGCAAAAAATCATGCAATTACTCAAAACTCATCACGTGAATGGTAAAAATAGGAGATATATGTATAAACTCCTACTTAAAATTCTACTCACATATACAAGTACACCAACCTGCATTTATACAAAGAGAATATTATAGGCAAAAAATTAGTTTAAAATCGAAAATTGTACGCAATGCAAATCCGCCACAAGAAAAGTAGCTTTTTTTATGCACAAACAACAAAACAACCGCTTCGCACTGGGTTCCAAGAATATAAAACAGCTGCTGTGGACCAACTTGCTCACTTTGTAGGCCAAAAAGTAAACAAATACTTATTAGGGACACTAAAATTCCAACGAAACGAAATTTGCTAAAATAAGAACCTGCACGTGTTTGGTAAGTTAACGCAAAAAACGGTAAATGAAGTAAAAAACTTACATTCAATAAAGTGACCACTATGCTTACCTACACACAGACACAAATATCTATGAAAATTTATAAACAATATTTGTGAGCTTTCGTGCATCCGTTAGGCGCAGGCTACAAAAGCACACAGAATATAGTATCAAAAAGCTGACAGCTGACAGTTTCAGCGCCGCAGGCAGGTGCGTTAAGTTGACAGATGACCCCACCAGCCGTCCGTTACCCAGCCTTTCAGTCTAGCAGCTTATGGCGGGAACCCGCAATTCAAACGAACCTTGTAAGTGCTTAATGGGAACGTCGTACTTACTATATGCAGTCTAGTAGATATATAAAAAATTACATAGAAAAAACAAAATAAAAGAAAAAGGTATTTAAGTCTGTAGGTCACGAAACCGCCGTGGGCTAATTAGCATTTTATATAAAACATGTAAATCAGCCTCAAAGGCGGTGAGGCGAATGTTACATGACTTTTTCTTTACAAGTCTAGGCCGCCCTTTATTTTTGAGAAAAAATAGATAAACAGATACACACAGTGTTTGTAATATTGGGTAGTCGAAAAGTCTTTTCGTATTTTGTCAATAGATGTCGTTACAGTCGTTTACCTTCAGTGCTACCAATCACATTGTATCATGCCATATAGTGTTGGAAAGGTTAAGCTTCGGTTAACCAAAGAAAAAATTAATTCTGCGATGTCGAAAAAAAAGTTACAGTTGTTCAAAAATGAATGGAAGTAATGAAGAAATTCGCTATATTTTGAAATTTTTGTATAAAAAAGAAAATAATGGCATGCAAGCCACCAATAAAATTTGTGAAGTTTACAGAGACGATACTGTATCAGTTCGTTTAGCACAACAATGGTTCGCTTACTTTAGTTAAAAAAATGCACCTCGCTCTGGTCGAACTATCGTTGAAAAAGTAGATGAAGTTATGAAAAAGATTGACCAAGGCCGTCTTATAAGCAGTTATGACGTCGCTAAGGAAGTTAACTGTGGTATGCGTTTTTTTTACTTTGCGACATTTGGCAGGCTAAAACCTACTATCATTATAGGAACTTTAAACCATATAATATAATATTGTTTCTCGGTAGGACTAACTACTGCCAGAAATAGTCTTTTGAGCTTCATAATTTCAATCGCTGAACAAACAACCCAAAGTTAGTTAGCTCAGCTTTCTAATTCGGCTTCCAAAAAAGAAATTAGGTTAGAAATGTTATTATCTGCGTTTATCCTAATCAGTTTCGTGACTTATGTATTTCAATTCGAACTACTTCTTTCAGGTCTTAGCCCGAGCTTGATCTCGTGGCTTATTTTTGTCCGCTCACATAACGACAAGGAATATTTGGACGGGAAGGAGTGGCTGGAAAAGAGGCGCAGTGAGTTTTTTTTACGAATGAGTCTAATCCAGGAAGAAAGGTTGTAGTGGGAGTTTTCTATAAGAAGTTTTCTTTAAGACTAGCTTCAGGCAACCGGACCACTGTCGTATTTTTCATGCAGAAGAGGGTACTTTTGAGATAGTATTATAGTAGATGTACTGCTACGAAGTACAGCCTCTCTCAGTGAGCTTTTAATCCGACAGCAAAGAGGCAATAGCAGCGCTGAGGTCCTAAACTTGTAATTTCATGATTTTTTTACCTAAGGTGGAACGCGGGAAATCTACGGAACTACTGAAAGTTTATCTGGCCGCAATCGTAGACGTTTTTACTGGACATTGTCCGATAGGCTTTTATGCGGTAAGGCTAAAAATCTTGACGGACGCAACTTGGTAAAGTTGTATAGAGAGTGAGATTCTCTGTTTCAATGTCCATTTTTTACAAGACTGAGATGAGACGTCCGAAAAGTTTTAATTTCAGTGAACTAAAAGATAAAGCAGAAACTGACGTTAGCCGTCTCAACAAATTTGTGATAGGTTCAAAGTTCTTTCTCGACTTTTGAGCGTCTTATGGTTTCTAACTTAGGTAAGGGAATTTAGTGAAATATTATGTGGACCAATTAATTTATATTCTAACATTTTGCTTCTTCAAGCGGCGAGTACTGCAGAGATCACATAAAATGTTTCCAACAAATCTTATCGTCTGCACTGATCTGTAAGAATGCATAAAAATTTAGTGATAAGTTATATAAATAAAGATACTTCAATTTATTGCTAATGAATTAACGAGATAACGCTGAAACAATATGGCTGGCACATACGAGGAGTAAATAAGAACTGTATCAAAAACAGCTGCACATAATATAAGATCAAATAATTTTAATCTCCTAGAGTTCCATTGAAATATTTTTAGTAAACTTGTACAAAAGCAAAATAAATCTATGCAAATCTTAGTCCGAAAAACCAATTAGGAATTTCATAAATTTAATTAAAACTGATATGCTTTGGCACAAAATCACATTATTAAGAAAGGCTCCCTTTCCATTGAATAATACCGTATTTATAAGCTGGTGCTATATGTTACAGTGTCTCATAGATAACAAAAGAAAAACAAAGCTGGGATAATTTATGTCAACCTTTCTATTAATACGAAGCAAACACACATTTGTGACAACTCAAATTTCATAATGATTATCCAAATACCAAAATTTCAAAGCAAACAAAGCAATCCACAAAAGAAAGCACACACTCACAAGCAATCAGATATGACATGAATGCAACTGGCAAAACAAACCCAACCAAATACCTTGAGGCAATATGTGATATCTGCTGATAGCACAATTCAACACCTTGACCAACCCACACGCACACACACGTATTCACACATGGCCCATATGTCCGTCCGCCTGATACCTAACACCTTTCATTCATTCATTTGCTCGTTCAACCTCTTAAATATTTGTCCAACACAATATTTCTTTCTTGCGCCAAAACCGACTGTTATCTCTGCCACCCCTCACACACTGGTCTACACTACCCACACCATTATGAAAGGATATATGTCTTTTATTACATTTGTGTGGGTATGTCATGTGTGTGTTTGGTATTTGTTTAGCCATGCACCTTTTGACACTATCTTCTCTATGTGTTACTTATTAAATTGGCAAAAGGAAAATCACCTCTGATCCCATTCAATTATCTTCACGTCAAAAGGATGCGAATGTAACCGAATACACTGATTTGAATTTAATTTAAACTTGCAGGCAGGCGTGTACGAATACAAATGTAATAAAGTGTCGGAGATAGATGAAAGCTTGGGTAAGCTTTGTACATATGAAGGTGAAAGTACACGCCTGAATTTCGAATACTCTCTTACATATATTTTAGTTTAGTACACTGCGAAAAAAAAATTGTTTTTAAAAAAACTTTAGGAAAAAATTGTATAACATATTATCGATATCATCTTTTTCTCAGAGGTTTCAGCATCTTTTTTGTACTCAACATACATATATTGAGTTAGACCTTCTAAACTATATGTATGCTATAAATTATCAGTGTGATAAGCTGAGTTGATTTAGTACCATCGTCTGTCTCTCTTTGTATATATGCGAACTAATCTTTCAATTTTTGATATATCGCGCTGAAAGATTGCTCACATCGTTTTCTTCCCTAGAAGCTGCTCATTTGTCACAACCGTCGATGTCGGACCACTATGGCTTATACCTGTCATAGAAATTGTCTGATTAAAGTCAAATTCTCGTTTGACTTTTTTTTTTGCGAACAGAAGGCTGGCCGTAGATCACCAATAGTTTTTTTATGTTATGATATAACATAGGGAGCTTGTTGAGGTTGTTATACCATATTCAGTACAACTTTGGATCAAATTTCATTTCAAATTTTTCGGAAATTTTGGAGTTAGATCGATCCTAAGATCGATCCCAAGACGGAAAATTTTGAGGTTAGGTTATGTTAAAAGTTTGATCGTAAGAGGGATCTCACTCAGACAGCTTAGAACGCCGGTTCGTTGTAAAACATAAAAACTCCTATGTACTACAGCCCAATACAGCGCAAAGCGCTTTGAGTCTATTAGAGTTTCGGCTATGTCTTTTTTTCTTACCGAAATATCTCAGCTTCAGTCTTGCCAAGGCTGGACAATGAAGGAGAAAGTACCTGTGTTTTCTCCATCACATGTACTAGAAATGACCTAAAGAATTTTTTCGCATGGCTAAATAGATGAGAATAAATAAAATTTCTTCAAAATACTTAGGTTAGAGATCATCCCTAGTTAATATGGCTAAGCCATTTTCGAGTTCCTTAAAATAAGTCCTGTTTTTTTAGTACGAGTAAAAGTTTTAATAGCATGACTGAAATAACTCAGGGTTCAAGTAGCTTAAAATATGATTTAATACCAAGTTAGACGGTTTGGACATTATACAACTAAATTATTATCCAAACTTGTAATATCAGAGTTCATGGTATGGCATTGGATACATTACTCGAAATTACTACTATCCTTTTTAAGTGGCCCTATTTATCAAAACAGAAAGTCCAAGTCGAAATATTTTTCGCAAAGTTAATAGATAGCAAATAACTTTCATTGAGTCCAGAGTGCTAATCCTGATGCAACAACATAAAACTACAATAAATATCTCTCAAAATCCTAAAACAGGGTCTAGGTTATTACTGGCTTGCAAAAGTTTTCCGAGAAGCTCATCAGCCATTCGGAGACTACTAAAATTTTTTAACACCATTCAAATCAACAGAACCTTAATAATCACTCAAGCCCTGAACTCATTTAAACAGCTCTGAATCTCTTAAAATGTGAATGTCTTTATTCTCCGCCGTGTAGTCTTTTTCACGAGCGACCGCACTCAGCACAGATATGCAAACAGGATATACGAATTAAAGCTAAACCGCTCAAAAACTCATCAGTGCACCCCAATTCATGACCACCAACGAACAACTTATCAGCTGGCGGCAAGCAGACGCACAGAAGGGAGCCCCGCAACCAGCAGTGAAAGCACTTACCTAACCTAACCTCAATTTCAATTGAAAAGTGAATATAAATCCGCATATAAAATAAATGAGAAAACCTGTTCAGGAGAGGTTAATACGACAAGGCCGCCACCACAATCAAATCCAAATAAATATTGAAGGTGTTTGTGAACAGACCAATCTATATACAATCATAAGTATATATGTATGTGTGCAAACGCGACCGTTCGTTTGCGCAGACATTGTGGCATTAAGTAAAATCTACAAGACATTCAATTTGAAAATTTATAACAGACACGAATCACTAATCAATACGGTGTGTGTGCGTGCTACCCTAAGATATGAGGAGTATAGACGCAACAACAACAATATAAAATTCCAGCTGTGAAGGCTATAAGGGTATGAGAGAGAGTGATAGGCAGCGAGCGAGCGGAGCTCGATAGCAAGCAGGCGCTGTGTGCTTAGGCAGTCAGCCAGTCAATCAGTCAGCACAACATGTTGTCGGCAATAAAAATACCAACAACAAATGGCAATACTGAAGACATCATTTAGTCTTGTCAGCCGATATGAAATTCCACACTTAATATCAGCACAGCAGCAGCGCCAACTAGAAAAAGCAGCTAGTGTGACGCCGTGATGAAACTGAACGATGTGTCAGTCATTCAATCTGTCAGTCAGATATGAGCGCAGTGCAGACGGACGGCATAGCAGGTTGGCCGTCTGTCATGCAGCCAGCTGAGGCCTGAAATCAGCACTGAAGTGACAGGCAGTGCAGCCAGCAACTTTGCTCACACAAATAGCAGGCAGGCTGCAGAATATTGTATAAATGTGTGCGTGTGTACTTGCGTGTTTATATGTCAGCGATTGCGTGTCTATTTACAGTTTTGCAAAATCCATAAATCGAAATGCGGCACAGCGTGTCAGTGTGACAGTGGTGCATGAATTTATTCTAAGCAAAACTGAAACTGGATTCCCACCAACGCACACACACACACTTACAGATACATAATTACGCACAGAAAGACATTTGCAAATTGACGTGCTTCCATGAATACTTAAAAGTGGGTATTACAAATAAATTATTAGAATTCTGTTTCTGTTGACTGATGTTGATCAAGCATCTGGTTTCTGTTCTTCCACTTATCGAACGAACTGTGTGATTGTGTTTGTGTGTGTGCCACTTTCACTTTGTTTGCGCATAGATAAATTGGTATTATTTTTAGCCACAAATTGTTGTTGCTAGAAACAGTTACATTATATGAGCTAAAATAAAATTTTTTTGAGAGAAATGTCATGACTAACATCCTATTCATCATCGCCGTGAAGCCAGGCGCTTGAGGCGGAAGTTAGTTATTTGCTTATTATTTGGTTCTTAGGCTGACGTGACGTTCATTAAGTGCACATAAATCCGTTTTGATGTGTTGAGATAAATGTCTCTATTAAAATGTATTTAATTTTTAATTCTCATGAGCGTGTTGTTGTTGGGAAAAGTTACTAACTGTAAGTATTTATTCGGTGTCATTTTGCTGTAACTAATTGGGACCGATGCACAGGCAAATTTTAAACGAATCAAAGAAGAAACGAAAGAAATAAGTTCTGTAAATTATTTGTGAGAGTCCTGAGATCGTAAAATATTTGCTGCAATTGAATAGTCCAACTCTCTAAAAGCTGTTTTTTTTTTCGAAAATACTTCTCTGATCATAAAAAATTGAAATAACATTACTTGTAAATTGGCAGTATAGATTTCAACATCATTTTATTCAATTTTTTCTTGGTATAAGAAGCGTCCAAAAATAGAGGACACAAAATCATCAGTTCTCGTAGCACAACAATGGTTTGCTCGCTTCCATTCTGAAAATTTCGATGTGAAAGATGCATCTCGCTCTGGTGGACCTATCGTTGAAAAAGTGTATAAAATTATGGAAAAATTGACCAGGACCGTGACATAAGCAGCCATGACATCGTTAAGGACCTTAACACTCATCATCAAATAGTTTTGAACCATTTAAAAAAGACTGGCTACGAAAAGAAGCCCGATGTTTGGGTACCATATGAATTTTCTGTGACAAATTTAATGGACTGATTTAACATCTGCAATTTTTTGCTGAAACGAAATGAAATCGAACCATTTTTGAAGCGAATGGTAACATGAGACAAAAAGTGAATCAAATACGACAATAATGTGTGAAAATGATCACGGTCCAAGCGTGGTTAAGCTTAACAAATGGTCGCAAAGCCAGGATTGATGTTCCGAAAGGTTAAGCTGAGTGTTTGGTGATATTGGAAAATAATCATCCACTATGAGCTGCTCCAGTCTGGTCGAACGATTGACCTGTTTATGACACGATAATTTGCTACTGGAATCAATTGAGCTAAAATTCTCCATAAAAACAGTATTTCTTTACTGACTTAAATTGAATTGATGGAAGTTTTAAATTCCTTATATCAATCATGTTCATTTCTTCAAACCAAAATGTATTTTAAAAGATGTGCCATCAGACTCGAATATGACTCGTAATTCGTAAAGTAAACCCTTAAGACGTTAAAAATTGCTGATGCTTGAGAACTGAACCTATGAAACACTTTACAGCTATCGCCAGTCGATGTAGATATTGTGCAAAGAACTGTGGAATTGTTTAGAAACTAAGAGCTTATAATTACATACATAAGTATCTTCATTAGGACGCGAGAAATGTATCAAATCAGGGGATAGGTGGTACTTGTAATTGCTTCTGATTTCACACAAAAGTCGAAGTATAAGTTAAGTATCTCTGCAAATTTCATTTAAATTTCTTCTCTTGCTTCTTTGGTGTTCCAAGAAAAATTTCCTACAGGATAACGCTATCAACTGAGTATGCCGTTTAACTTTAACGGCAGAAACTTTATATTGCTTGCACATAAAATCAAAACTAACGGCAACAACGCCATTGGATATACTCCATATATATGGTGTCTGCACTGCCAACAACAACTGACCAGTCAGAGTGGTTTAATGCATGGTTGCCAAAGCTGCTGCGAGTCAATCGAATGACGTGTTCATCTAAGTACATACAGATTTAGAATACATATATACTTCTATGTATGCACATACATGGAGCTATAAAGTTTCACATAGCGAATCATAAAATGGCTTGTACACGCTTGATGATGCTGGCGGAAGTGAAAAGTCTAGGTGAATAAGCAAGGACAGCTGCAGCTGCCGATGATGTCAGTAACTGATAGCCCAGCAAAGCTGCCAGTAGTTGTGTGAAGAGTTAAAGCGCTCAGAGTTTTAAGCTGCAACGACAGACAGACAACGGAAACTAACTAGAAACAAGATTTTAAGCTGCTCATGTTTCCGTTTAATAAATTTTATGTCATCGCACTCTGGAGAGCACCAATATTTCGTACAGACATATATTCTATGTAAGTGGGTGGATATGAGTGAAAGTGAAAGATTGTCTGATGGTGGCTAAAATCCAAATGGCGAACTGACACGAAATCTCCTCTAATCCGCTGCTACAGAACCCCACCAGCGACGGCCAAGTGAACCCGAAATGAGTGAGCTTAAAAGTGCGCGGGTTTCGGCGCTGGATAGGAGCGCCATGCTGCCGCGCCGTCATCGATCACTGTTGCCGTCATGTGATGGAGTTGCCAGATTTGCGCTTGTCTGCTCGTTCGTTCATTTTTGAATGTCCTCCCCAGTCGTGTAGCCGTTGATGGCCTTAGCTGTCGGTTTTTCTCCGCTGACTATCCGCTAGTTGAGCAGCCTGTCAGTTTGTCTGCTTCGCGCTGTTAAGCTGCTCCACCCGCTGGCTGCCGGACAGTCTCAGTGTTTGGTTGTTGGTCCTGGGCCATATGTTTGTGCCGTGTGACACATGCCACATTTATGGCCGGTTTGTAATGCGGAGGCGGGCAAGCCATGTTGTAGGCAGTGATAGTCTCCAGCGAATCGCCTCGTAAAAACGCTGAAATATGTTTGTTACAAAATCATGAGTGACAGCCAAAAGCAAGCTTAATATATGGCGTTTGAGATACGACTATAAACATGTTTATATAAATAAGCAGCGCCACAGCGCCTCTTTTACTACCCGGTCACCCTCCACTTACAGCAGCTCGCGGCGAGACTTTCATTTGGCCTGCTTTGCGCGCTTTACTTGTTTGGTTGCAGCTCTTTTCGAACTTATGGCTTAGTCGCTGGAGTGGGAGCTCATGCCTGCCGAATGCTTAAAACCTTGTCATTAACAATATTTTATATCGTAAGTTGTTGATGTGGCATTACAAAAAACAAGTTTGTGTTGTTACAATTGTTTTCCAGTGTTTAA
This sequence comes from Bactrocera dorsalis, assembly GCF_023373825.1. Taxonomy (NCBI): domain Eukaryota; kingdom Metazoa; phylum Arthropoda; class Insecta; order Diptera; family Tephritidae; genus Bactrocera; species Bactrocera dorsalis. The sequence goes on along the minus strand of NC_064304.1, from coordinate 17,280,545 downwards.
GAGATACCTAACTAATATCACTTAAAATTTTATTGGAAAATATTTAGGTTATACACAAGCTTCCTTGTAAGATAAAAATCCCTCGCTGAACCCCTCCCAAAAGTGACGACTGGATCTGACTTATTAGTTGGGAGTTTGTTGTTTCTCAATAGCACAGCATTCAGATGAAGAGTCTTACTGTAGTTGGAAGTACGGAAAGGGTTGGATCGAGGTATCACGAGATCTGTTCCAAAGGACAACCTGGCAAGGTACCTTAAATTATCGCTTTTTGAAAGAAGCTTATGGATATCTGTTAATCTCCGTAGATAACCTTAGTTCTACGTACTTTCCCTTCCTCTCGTAGGTGCAAAATATGAACCAAAACAACAAAAATATATACTTAATGGAGTGCGGATCTCATATAAAACCGGAGGGAACCAGTTATTCCGAGAAGAATGCAGTGTCTGTAGTGAATTTGAAAACAGTCAACACAAAGGCAGGAGCGAAGTTTGTTATGGGTGCAAAATAGTATTAACAAATAATTGACCCTACTCGAGGAAGGCAAAATCATTCGCTGAAGTGGTCCATGACCGCATTATAATTGGTGTGCTAGATGAAGGACACCCTGAAGGAAAATTCCTCAAATCCCAATGGAAATAGATGAAAGCTGCGCTGACAAATGTGGCACTGGAAGGGCTATTAAACAATCAGCCATGCACAGATGTTTGATGGTGCAAGGAACAGATCAAATGACCATATGTAATGACGACATATCCGTCATAATAACCAAAACCATTTCAGAGTGGCTTCAAATATTTGAACTAACTATTATCAAAATCCTTATTCTTTCGATCTTTAACTGACAAATATCTGAGAACTTGATTAGTAAATTTCAAAATTGTATCGGTTCAGGCATTTGAAAGAACTCTTACAAATACGGTCATATCTCAGAGACTATCAACTTCAAGCTTTTGTAGATTATATATTTATATACATTCAATGAACAAATTTTTAATTATGGTTTAATTCGCAAATTCATAACCGTTCACAGTCTAACCAATTTCAATAACAATGAGTCGAAATATTTCAAGAAAGAGAGTTGAATTTCCATAAAAACCAAAAAAAAATTGTGTTGAGAGGCGTTTAAGGAAAATGTCTTTCATGAAAACGCCGATTTGGTGAGTAATAATTATTGTAAATAGCTGAAAGAGTCAGTAAAATAGAGTTTATGCCACAACATGAATACACTATCGACGAAGAGTGCTATGGAATGGATAAAAAGAAATAGCAGGCAACTGGAAAGAAAATTAAGAAGAAGCACATAAGTGAAAACTTTATACTAAACCTACGATACTTCGGAAGCAATTGACTAAATTTTCTATTTTATTGTACACATATTCTTTAAACGAAAATCGAACTTGTGTTCTTGCTCCGATGTTGAATATTTAAGAAGACTTAATATAAAGTACATGAAATTCGCTTAAACTATGCCGCTATAAAACTCGCATAGGAGCTTAAGTAAAAGCAGAAGTAACACCAGGAGGATTCACTTTCTGCGAGAGGAGCCAATAAATGTTAATCAAAATTCTTGCTGGAGGAAATATTAAGACAGCCGGTCTACGCCTAGTACGAAGACAATGCAAATATAGCAACAACAACGAGCGCGCAAGCAATAACTGAGCTGATAATATTATTGCGCCATTAATGCGCTTATGTTTATAGCAGTTTTAATCGCTTTTTGTTTGACAAGAAATGTTTTATGAGAGTTCGACACCCAACCAGCCTACCGAGTGTTACAGTGCGTATGAGTAATGCTCGCCAGTGATGAGTGTTTATTGCCCTCGCTTTCGCTCTGCTTAACGGCTTGGTAGTTGCTGCTAATTGCGCGCATCGCTAATGCTGGCACAAAGTGGAAGGCCGACGAATAAGAGCGAAGGAGGGGAAAGAAGAAAGAAGGCAGATTCAAAGCCCGACAAAAATAAGAATTGTATGCAAAAGCGAGGGAGTACAAAAGTTCATGCTCAGCCATGAGTGACAAGCGTAATTTAGCGCAATTCCACCGCGAAAGAGAAGCAACAACCTGAAATTGCACAGTGGACAATGCAAGTGATGGGCAGCACTTTTGCGTTTTTGCGGCTGCGGTCTTGACATTAGCTATTAAGAAAACGTGGCTTGAAGGAGAAAGGCAACACAAGAATGTGACTGTCAGCAGAAAATTGCATATGCCACACGCATACCGAGAGCCACAAAGCAAAAGCAGTGGAAAATCTAAGCAAAAGCGCAAAAAGAAACTGAAAACGAGAAAAGCGAAACATTTGCGAATCCGCAGCCAGTTTTCGGTACACCGACATGCCTTCGATGACAAGTGCAAAGAGAATGAAAAAGATGCTCACCAAAAATAATAACAGCACATGTGAGCGACAGCAAAGCAGCCGAATCGCCATAAGCTGCTAATCGCCGCACAATTGCATTTGCTTTATGGTTCTTTTCGGCTGCAAAAGGCGAGACAGTTTTGCGATATTCAAAGTACATTTAGACGAAAAACAATTGTAGAGGAAGAAAAGGTGGGCATTGTGACAAAAAAGTACGCATAATTATTTAATTATTCATCAGTATTTATTTTGTCGCCTTCAAAGTAATCCCTACGGATGTAATACACTTATGTAAACCATTTTTCCAGACCTCTATACCCTTTTCATAAGCACTTTTTGTGATTGCTTTCAGCGAATTTTGTTTTATCTGTTCGATCGACTGAAAACGTATTCAATTTCAATAATTGTTGACTTGTTTTCTTGACAAACTCATAAACCCTTGTCTTAGACGCAGTTACAATGTTCTCCACGAATGTGGGATCGGAATTCGCATGATCAAGCATGTCCCAAGATACCTGTTTACGGTCCTCTTATTGAAAATAATTCAGCTTTTATCGGAACGAGTCAAGAAAAAAGCGAAGTAAAGGGCGTTTATATATAAACAGACCCACCATTTCAACTGAGTGGTTACAATTTAAGAGACCTCAACTCAAAAACTATTAGAAGTATCGATTTAAATTTTAATGTATTATTTATGAAGATATAATCTATCGATACATATAAAAAAATTAAGACTTATTGAAATTTCAAACTAGGGGTACCACACTATTTTGACCTCATCTAATATGCCTAATATACTTACTTGGGTTTTACAGTAAAGATCTCTATATGTTTAGTTAGTTTTAGAAACTCTCAATAATATGTGTAGAATGCAGTTTTCACTGGAACTGGAAGAAAATAAAATAAAATAATTATTTATTAAATATGAATTGTTGTTGACTTATTTTATATATTGAATAAGATATATTAAAATGCGACACACGCCCGAAGGAAATGTCTAGAGCAAGGTACCAAGGAAACAATGAAGCAGCTCTTGTTCACTTGTTTCGCAATGGCAAGATTACGCTTTAAGCATCAGGGTTACCCATGGCATGGTACACTGGAAAAAGTGTCGATGGTAAAGCTACAGAGTCTATTGAAATTCGCGTTATACGCAGGTATCCTAAAGGATGATTACTCTTCTTGGACCTAGCTACTGAACACATTCGCGTATCGCAAAATATGTCTATTCATGGCTTATTGGCCTATCAGATTAACCTAATCTATATATAGCTTGTCACGAAGTTTGTAACACCCAGAAGAAAACATGAAAAACTCCATAAAATATATATGAATAAGCTAAATACAAGTAAATGATCACGGGCCGGGTGGTTTTAGCCTTGTTCGTCTGTCAACCTGGGTATACCCGTACTAGTTGCTAAGTTTTCGTGATATCGATTAAAAATTTTGCATTAGTAATTTTCTCCCTAGGAAGCCGTTTATTTGTCCGAACCGCCTTTATACAAACCGAACGATCAAAATGAAGACTTTGTATGGAAAGTTTTCTTTGTAGCTACGGTGCAAAGGAAACCAAAGTTTTTTCTTACTTTTTTCGAAGATCGAAATACTTATATAGCGCTAATATCAAGTTTTCTAAACGATTCTCAAACCCCTGCGCTTCCGTATGAATAAAGAGATAAGTGCCACTTCACTAATTCCTCCAAAGAAGTAGATTTGAGCATATTGGTTGTTGTTATTTCCACGTGCGTGTAACAGGGGGACACTAAGTGGAACTAAACATAAATACCGGTGGATTATATAGTTGAATTTTATGTATATATAAATATTTTTAAGATGGCAAGAGATATACAAAACGTGCTACAACAACTGCAAACTTGCATATGGCAGCGCTGGCAACCCAAGCAATTTTAGGTCAAGTTGACTTTGGTCCATTTCCAGCGGAATACTGCAGAAAAAGACAAGGATAAGAAACCCAACGCTTAAGAAAATGCGAAGAGATAGAGAAGAAGAAGGTAATGCATGTGACAAAAGCAAGAGAAATAATTCAGCAGATACTAGCCACTCGCTATACATATGTGCCACGGCAGGTTACGCAACCATGTTGCTGCAGCGCACATTAACGGTGAGCATACGCTTGTGCGTGTGGATATTAAAAATCTGCAGAATATGTGTTGTGTGCAGTCAGCTTTTGTGTGCAAGTATTTCATGTGTGAAATGGTGCTGCTCACGCTCACATGTTTCACCATTTTCCGCATTGTTGACTCACAAAAGCCAACACCAACTACAAGCAGCGCCATTGTATTACAAGCGCATTCGTAGCAAAAGCGAAGATGCTTCGAACGATAGCCCGGGCGATTTGGCATTTGCTTTGCTCGAATTCGAGAGGCGGAGCGCACTTCAAACGGCCAGCGATTGTCATTTTCCGCCACTGGAGAGCAGCTGCCGTAAGAAGAGGCAAGGTTTTTAATATTTGGACAAAAGAAAGGAGAGCTAGCATACCACCTCTACAATTGTTGAAGAAGTTCGATATGACATATATACTCACATCATCGTACATGTGGTAGTTATAACATAAAGAAGAATATGTAATAAGAAGCGTTACAAAGAGTTCGAACTAAAATATGAATGCTTTACTGCTGTTAGTTTCATCTAATATTTATTTTAAAATAAATTGTCGATTTGGTTGTTTTGTGCTTATTCTCGTAAATTTCTTACAAAAACAAGAAAAAACGATAGCTATGGCTGCACCATAGCTATAATAAACTTAACTGGTGCAAATTTTATAGCGTGAAAGGTTGAAGAAAGATATTTATATTGATTTTCATCTGTCAGTTTACAGGGCAGCAATAAGCTATAGCGCTACTTAAGATAATAATCTGTGGCAAATTTCATGATGATGTCTTGTCACATAAAAAACTTTTTCGTATAAGAACTTAAGGTTGATCGGTCAGTTTGTATGACAGCTGAATGCTATGATTGTCCGATCTAAACAATTTCTCTGGAGATTATAGCACCGTCTTGGGTTATAATCCATGCAAAATTTCATCAAATAAAAAAGTTCTTCATACAAGGACTTGAGTTTTATTAATTTGTATGGCAGCCATATGATATAGTTGTCCGATTGGAACGATATTTTCGGAGATTGTAGCAGCACGTTTTATTCTAATTTGTGTAAAATTTCGTGATGATACATTTGTCAGAAAAACAATATTTCCATCCAACGACTTAGTTTTGATCGCTCAGTTTTTCAAATGACGCTGCTGAGGTATTAGCCAGTATCATGCCGATAGTCATCGAGGGAGACAAATTCGCGCAAATGTACTTGTACAACTTAGACTGTAGACAACATCTACAGCAACAAAAAGAGAGAAGAGAATCAGAAGTATCACAATGTGGCAGTAACTCTGACAAACTTCATGCAAAGGACGGTGGGCCTACAGACTGATTCCTTACACACATTCGTGGATAAATAGACAACATGGAGACTTGGACTTCAACCTGAGACAAACACTCAGCGGCCATCTTGATTTTAGTCCATATTGTCCGATGTGTACAGAGTGTATAGAAAACTCTGAACATGTACTCTGTCATTGCCAACGGTTTTAAAATATAAGGGAAAACTGAAAACCGTACTTGGAGGTAGTCTTAAGGTGGAAAGTTCTCTGTAAAATGGAAAGCAGTCAGCGAAGCGGCAGCTCAAATTATGACATGAATGTATATGACATTGACAATAAATTAGGCGTCAGTCAGTCCGTACAATAGAGGAGACTTAAATCTCTTCTTTTCTCCCATAACGTATAACTTAGTCCATATTATCCGATGTGTACAGAGTGTATGGAAGTTGGTTAGGTTTAGCGTATTAAAGCTCCGCTCTCCGACTTTCGATGCTTTCTAATATTATAAAAAAACAGAAGGTCATGGCTAAATCGACTCTCCTCATCAAGTATTTTGAGTAACCACCCCGAGGATTCTCAGAATATTTCTGCAATTCTCATTTCATAGTTTGTGTAAATCAATGTAAGAAGAAGAAGCGGTCTTATTTCAGAACTTCATTTGAAGTTCTTCTATTTGAAATTGAGATCATTCGTAATCTAAACAGGTAGTGCAGGGCGTCTATTAAAGTCGCTAAAAAAAAATAATAATAATATTTATAACAAAATAATAATTATTATAATATAAAATTTCTAAGTGTCTTTTTATTGACTCTAAAACGCTTATTGTATAAACTCAGGCAAATATTTAAGGAGTGAGCAGACACTTATCCGCTTAATTTCCGCCTCTAAACTTGGCATATTTGCATTAAGCAGGCAATAGACGACGCACAAATACTAAAACATTTAGTGCTTTGTGCTACTCAACTTTGCCTTATGCAAATCCAACAGGTTATGGGATTTTAATGGTTAATACTCGAGAAGATTTTTTCAGATTTTTAAATACTTAACTTAACTTAGTACTTAGCGCTTTCTTCGGCATAAAAGCAGCAACAGTTAAGACCAACAATTGCCCTTTTACGACTTTGCCGCCACACAAACGCACACACACACTCACTCGGCAGCCACACATAGACACCCACTTTTTAAACTCGCGCTCAAGCAGCGCTACCCACACCAGCGCCCGCATCATCAGCGTCATCATCGCAGCTAAACTTTATCACTTGAGCAATGCTTTTAATCGCATTATGCCCGCTCTTTGCTTGAGCTGAAATTGAAGCCATTTTCATTTTCATTTCCATTTTAATTTTAATTTCAGCATCGTTGCCTTTTTGTTGTTTGTTTTTATTTTTATTTTTTTTTGCACCTTGAGTTTTATTTTGTTTTGTTTGTTTTAATTTCGGCTCCCTCGCACATGTTTACACCTGCCACGAAAAGTAAATTCAAATAAACCATAAATTTCCATTAACGCTCTTTAAATGCCACATTAAAATTGGCTGGCGGCCGCGCCAGCGCTTCGTGCCCCCGCTGCTATCCTCACTCTCGTTCAAGTACCGCTATCTGTCGGGCAGCTGCCGTGCTGCAGTTACGAGTATTTGCGGCATCGCAATTTCCGGTGTAATTTATGTGACCTTTTCGGTCACCCCGCGCTCCGTCCCACCCGCTTCCGCTTATGCTATTGATTATACTTGTGAGGTGCTTTCGTTTCCGAACACTCAAAGTCGCATAATAGCGGTCTTAATGTCTAAGTTTGTTGGCACTTTTCATTTGTTTAACGGTTTTCGTTGTTGTTGTTTTTTGTTTTCACTGGCAAGTTAACGCCAAGTCGCTCATAGCACACGCCTCACATTCGGCTTTACAGTAATTTTATGCCTTTTGTAATTTGTGTATTTTACATAAGCGCGAGTGTGTGTGTGGGGGTGTTTTTGTATAAGTTTGTTAGTATTTCAGCATGTACGTGTGTTTGTTTGGGTGTGCATATATTTGCTTAGCCGTATCAATTACGCACTGCGTTTAGATACTTAATCTGCATAACGAGTGCTTTGGAACCAGGCGGGTGGAGCGAAATGCCGTGAAAACTCTTAGTAGTTGCGATTACACTAGTTAACCAAATACTATAATTGTTATATAAGTAGCATATTTCAGCCTGAATGTAGGCAGCATTTTAATGGTTTCCTTTGTCACATTAAAATACGCGAAATTTTCAATTGCCTGCAATTAAGCGTCTTAATTATGGTGTTAGTTAAGTCACAAGCCTAAAATTACTAGAGTGGCATTCTTTAAGATTAAATTTAGCTTATAATGCCACATACTGAAATAAAAATTTGTTCAGTTTCTCACGAATATTTGGAAGTTTTATCGCTATAGGTTGTCTTTTGACACTCTAGAATGTGCCTCAAAAGTTCTGATTGACCTGTGCTAGAGCACATGAGGACATCGGATAACCGACTCGATTACAGTGTGATGAAATTGAGTTAGTTGCCTTCCTTAGCAAGAACATCAGTGATTGGGCACCCATATAGCTATGTATAAAATGAAATTACATTGCTAACGATGTCATTCTTTCCTTGTCTAATATAATGAGTGAGCTCAAAAAACGTTTGCCAGTATAACTGCTCTGCTATCAGAATGAGTGCACACCTCTCTAAAGGAAGCTGCACTTTAGATTAATATACCTACCGCTACCCTGACAGCACCCACCTCATCTTGAAAGACGCTAAAGTGATCTGGTAGTTTGATCGATGTTTGGCTTTTACGCGCGCTTCCTATTCAGGATAAGCCCCAAGTACTTCACCCTGTGCACTGGATGAATAAGAGAGCCTCCCAGTTTCAGGTATATGGTATTTCGTAGTAATTACAACTAACTAATTTTTAACAGGATTTATGAGTAATCTATTTTTCTTAGCGCACTTGGTTATCATATTTAGATTCCCTTGAGTGCGATCGTAATGGTGTTTACGAATCTTCCTTTTATCAAATGAGTTACATCGTCCGCTTAAGCCACCTATAATAACACAGGAGAACCTTTACAAAAAAGTATCTGGCGGTGAGAAAGATTTTCTGCTTAAAATTATGACAGATCCAAAACCCAAAAAATGTTGGTATTACAATGGGCGAATACAGGTAACCATCGCAGAATTAGTCAAAATGATAGGTTTTGATAAAATGGCGCCCACACAAAAAACCACCTTTTTTTGAAAAATTGAAATTATTATCAAAAATCTTACATTTTCGATCCCTAGCTAAAAAATATATAACACAAAATATCAGTTTTGGTTATAAAACGGTTATATTGTATATTGGTTATCATATACTCATATAGAAAAAACAATTTTAATTTCGATTATAAAATGGTTACAAATTGGTTATTATATCTGACAGCGATTTTCAATTATTTTTGGATGATATGCTGTTTTGCATTTTAGATGACGATATGGAGAAAGGTTGTGTGTATATAACCCCTTAAGTTTATTTATAAGCTTAGTTTTTCCAAATTGACGACAATAGAAGTTTTATTCGAATTTTGAACTTATTTTGAAAGGCGAAATATTTGTAAAATATATAAAGTAACTAGAGGACCCGCCCAAGTTTTACTGTGGCTGTTACATAGGTAGTACTACTAATACCATCTATATGATTTCTATTAGTTAGATTATAAGTATTAGTTAAGGAATAATCGCATTTTTGGTGAAGCAACTTGTGTTAGTTTACAAAAAAATGAATCATAAAGAATTTCGTGCGTTAAGAAAGAATTGGTTTTTGGGGTAAAAATACTATTGAATTTGGGCTGTGCATCAGTGAAATCAATCGAGTCCAATCGATTGTCAGCCTAGTGGACTGCATATTAAGAAACGGTTCTCAAGCGTGAAAAGACAAAAAAATCGGCTGGCAAGGTTATGGCATCAGTCTTTTGGGATGCCCGTGGTATATTATTCATCGAATGATAAATGAGCCAGTTTTAATTCATTGCATTGTGTGTTTGATTGCAGTTCTATTCTACCATTCCTAATATTTAGCAATTTTAATATTTTTCAGGAAGGATCAGTTTGAAATTGTACGCATATATGTATTCATCGTTCCCGTTTAAATATTGCATTGCTCTGTGCAATGCATCGAAAAGATTTCTGTAAATCCTAAATTTTAATACTTCAGTTATGCCACTATTTTTTATGCCAGGCCTTCTGCAATTGTTAATTGCCTGTCAAGATACCCCCTCCAATAGTTAGCAGGTATGAAAAAAATATTATAGCTACCCATAGATGTATTGAATGACACAATTTATTACTTAAGAACGAACAACCCTGTCCACAATATGAAAACTTGATCTACAGATGTCGCCTTTTACTTTGGCATCGTTTTGTTTAATGCACGTTTACGCCAATTTAAGGTTTGAATATTGAATACTGCGATGGTAGCGCCATCCATCGGTCAAACATTTAAAATTAGCAATTAATTACAAATGAAAAATTAATTTAAAAAAACATTTTTCAGTGGACCAAATTGTAAATCTAAACCATTCTCAAATCTCCTTGAACATACACACAAAATTTCATCAAAATCGGTCCATCCGTTTAGGAGCAGTTCAAACGCAAACACACGGTCAGAAAATTTATATATATAAAAATTGTTCTAGCCGTAAAACTTTCATAGTTGATATTTAAAGTGCAACTCTTGAGACCGGATACAAGATATGGTGTTGGAAGATTGTCGATTGACTGAGAAAGATTTAGTAGAGGCTCTACACATATCATTAGGCACTTCAGCAGCATTTGGAACGTTTTAAAAAGGTTAAAGTGGATTTTGTGCGTCGATTTATCACTATGGATGTGGCTAGGGTCTATCAGCACGATCTTGAATCAAAACAAAAACTAAAGAGTGTTGTGAACCTGATTATTAGGCTTCGAAATGAGTTCGTGTCCGGAAATCGCCCAAGGTTATGGCATCAGTTTTTTGGGATGCGAGAGGAATTTTGTTTGTGGATTACTTGCTAAACTGGTAAAGAAATTAATTCTGAATATTATAGCAACATTTTTTCATGAAAAAATAACAGGTTTGCAGAAGATAAAAAATCATTTCAAAACTTATTGAACATTCTGGTACATATTACGAATGAAAATAAAAAATGGCAATAATAAAAAAGTTATCGCAAATTTTTATATGTTGACTAGTGCACTTCCAAAACACATAAACTTTTTTCTGCAGCACATGCGTTGGGAAAATATATTGAATTCAACGCGCGACGAACAGCATTTGAAGCGGACACTTAGCGGCAAAGGCAGCAAAGTCGCAACATTCAAAGCGGAAATGAAAAAAATAAAATGAAACTGTAAAGGCAAAACAACTGAAAAAGTCGCAAATCGCTTTGTAGCAAACAACAAAAACAAATAAACGAAACAGACGACAGTTTTCACCTGCGGCAAGTCGCCATCAACATGCAACAAGATAAGTGTGTGAGTGTGAGTGTTGTCTTTTTGCTTGTATTTGTTTTCTCTGCTATGCGCCGGCTGCCTTTTCGCTTAGCTGCGTGCTGCAAACGAAACAAAAAGTAATCGAAAGTTCGCAACTTTAAATTGAAGTGAAAACGATGATGATGACGGCGCAGACGATTTGCGATGTGATGGCGTGTGCGCTCTTGTGGCTGTGTGTGTTTAGCGCAGGTTGCATGTTAGCAGGACAGTGTGCTTGTAGGCGCAACAGTGCGATAACACATGCACACGTGGCAAGGTGCTAAGTATGAGTGTGAGTGGAAAGTTTTGCCGAAATTTCGAATTTCTGCAAAACAATTTTCTTACTTTGCTTATTTCTGCGCTGCGCTGTCCGCAGCAACAACTTGCTGCTTGTTATTTTTTTCGTTTCAACGAAAATCCAAAACGCGTTGGCGTCTCAATCACGAATTTCTGACTTGCTGAATTCCACAAGCCAAATGCCCGCAGCCCGTCGGGTTGATCCACCGCATGCTCTTGCCTGCCCAAGCCGGCCGCTGTGCAGTAAGCCTGCTGTCCAAATAGTGGTAAAAGTTGTCAACACGCACCGGCTGTGCCGCACCTCACTCCGCTCATGCATCGGCTTTGGCTGTCCTTCAGCACTCTGCCGCCTATTGGTTTTGCATTGACAGCCATGGCCAAGTCGAAAGTTGTACGGAGGCATCATCTACTTCGCTGGAAATCCTCTTACATGCGCTCGCTCAACAGCTACAATAATAATAACGAGAAATTCAAGTCCATACTCGACGGCGCACAGCAACACTTCTCGCAACTTAGTCTCTATTTGCGCCAATTGTTGTTGCTTTATTCAATTACGAGAACGTTGCTGGCGCACAGATTGGCGCAAGATTGAGTTTTCACATATACACTACACGACAGCACATATATGTATACATATGTATGTGTGTGTGAGTTTGAGTGTGCACGCTTGAGCGAGCAGTCAAACTGGCACTTGCGCGTAATGGCATTTAAAGCACCGAAAACTTGTACCACTGCAGGGGCACACACGCGCAAACACTCAAACACAAACGATACACTCACAGACACACACACACACATACCCCATGCGGGCAAGTTGCGCTGGCGAAATAGTCAACCAAAACAAGCAATCGCTCAGGTGCGCTTCGCAGTCAGTCGACCGGCAAGTTGGTCTGCTCGAGCAGCTGTGTTGGTCCGCGCCGCCGCAGCAACAATAGCAGCCGCTAACGGTACCAAGTGCGCCAGGTGCTCCTTAGGAAAATTTCGCCCATTATTATTGAAGCGTTTACGCTGCAGAAACTTTCCAAATCCACTTGAAGAACAACACAGCACAATTTCATCGTCGCACTAACACTTCAGCACACACACTCGCTGTGTACAGTTAAGTTGCCACGCCACAGACACATACTTCGTGTATATGTATGTAAATTTAACGTTATATGCGCCTACATGTGTGCCTTAAGTTGGACATTTTAAGCCACGCATAGCGACAGTTAGCTTTAACCTTAAATATGTTGCACGTAAGGGAGCCTCAAGCTCATATTTCTTGGTGGCGTTTGTCTGTAAGATAACATGGAACAGATGCGGTTTTGAAATTGTTGTTATTGTGTTATCAACTAATTTAGATTTCTTTTTGGCTGTTATTATGTTAGCTGAAATTCACATATATTATGACCACATGAGTTAATAGAAGATGAGGGCTTGCAGAGAACTCAAAATGAAACAAGACAAGATAAGATACATAACTATGTACTTAGTCCTGCCATAAATGCTGTTACAAAGTTCATGTTTACGGTCGGTAAGAGAAAGGGTTGCCCTCGAAAACCTTCCTTAGAAAACAATCAATGGTGGAAAGAAAAAAGGATATATCGATCAGATCAGACCATCGGTCAATTTCTTAAAGCACGCTCACAGAAAAGTAGGCTCAACAGATGAAAATGGCTTCTTTAGTGAAACGAAGTCACGAAGTAGCACGCGGGCAACGGCCATGAAAGAATCTTTCTATAAATGAAAAATATTATAAAGTTGAAGAAATTTTTAAAAAACAAGACAACAAAGTTTACGCAAAAACTTTCTAAGACGTCAAAATTGTTATTCTAAGATTTCAAAGAAGTCACCATTCAGCTGCTGAAATGGTTTGGTGGTGGGTCTCCTGTACAGGCATTACACCTCTTTACTTCTGCGTTGTTAAAACTGGGTATACAAAAATGCACCAAGAGCATATTTTAGAGAGCGTTAAGGGCAATACTTGCACCAGTACACAAGGCAAAGGACATCCAGCGGCACTTAAAAGCAGTATTCGTGGTTTCATAGCTACAGATGATTGGCCGTCTGAAAGTCTCGAATTGAATCCAATTGTCTATAGTTTATGGTCAGAGTACAGAAAATGACCTATTGAGAAAAAATCTTTGTTTCTTGTTAAAGGGAAATTAGCTTATGATAGCGCTAAGTAACTATATTCGTGAGGTTTGCCAAAATATGGCTTGATAACTTGTTTATTATTCTCCGAACATGCTTTGTTCCTTGAGAAATTTTTTCAGTATAAGATATTAATTTCAAGCGTAAACTAAAATCAGTTTTTTTAATCAAACCTATCGAGCTGTGTGTGAAAAATTGGATATTGTACATACATGTTTTTCTTAAACAAAAATTAAACAGTCAAAGATTATAAAAGATAAATTGAGATTACTTAAGATAAAGCTGAGACCAATCTTTAGTATGAGGCTTTGAGATCATTAACAACTAGAGTTAGTAATGTCAAAAAGGCACAGAAACTAGTCACTGAGCTAAGTTTTGATTGACTCATTCTGGATACATTTAAGATGAGACAAAACGATTTTTTCACAAAACCATGTATCTTGAACTATAGCGGCAAGAAACCACTATAAATAAGACTCTGTTTTAAGCAAAATTTCTTCATTTTTGGAATGACTACGATGGCTTTTAATGTTGCCCTCTTATGAAATCTTCGAAACTTGAGAGGCTTAGCTTAAGGCGGAAAAAGGAACTTTTTGCCATCGGCCGTGTGTAACATGCGTTTTCAGTACTTGGTGGATGACACTTAAATAAGAGTTTTAAACTTCAAATAGTTCATGAAAATTCAGTGGAGAAAAGAAAATTGCTTTTACTGTTGCAAAAAGGCTTGCAGCGTGATACTAGCCACAACTATATGCACCAATTTTAGAGAGAGTTAAAAGTGTTCAAACTGATTTCTTTTCCTTTCTGAATAAAACGCTATGCACAGATTCGTTTCGTTATTAAATCAAGTAACTCAAGCCAGAATGACATTGGAAGCTAAAAAAATTATAAGAAAACAATAAACGCTCTCTGATCGCTCCTTAAACTGATTTTCAGCAAATATTAATATACACAAGCGTGGTAGCGGTTGGTTAAAACTGAATACACTTGTGAAGCATGAGAGCGCAGATGCTTTTGTGTCTGCTTAAAATCTATTATGCTTGCCACTAAACTGATCAAATTCACTTCCACAATACGCGAAAACCCCCTTAAAGTCTCTTTGTTATAAATTTAAAATTTTCACCAATTTTGTCAAACTATTTGCGGTTATTTTAATAACTTGAATGCCAAGCCATCATGTAAAACAACCACACATGCACACACCCCTCCCATACGCTTTGTTGCCATCAAATTCAATTTATTCGCCTTTAATATATTCAAAGCACTAAAGCGTTGCTATCGCCGTCATCGTCGTCGTCTATGCACTTGCTCAGCTGACAATACTAAATTCTTTGCAACTCAAAACCCTTGAAAACTTTGCCGCACAACCGCGCGCTCCCTTGCAACGCCATGCAGCCGTGTGCCCACATCATGCAGCCGAGACGTTGCATTGTTTACAAGTGCCGCATACCAACACAATTCATAACGACACACACACACACAGCGCGCCACCATGCGATACCTTTGAACGACTACACTCCGCACAATAGAGAGGAGCGCGCCTTGGTTACGTATACGCCATGTATTGCTGCAACAACCCACATCGAGTGCTCGCTGCACTGCTGGCTGCCTGCTTTTGTTTGTGTTTTTGCTATCGTGCTTTGTGCAAATATTGGCTTATTTTGTATGCTACACGCGGGCGGCGAGGAGGTTGGTGGTGCAACCGAAATCAATAAATCAAAACCCGCAGCATCAGGCGGCAGGCAGCTGCCGGCTGACACTCAATATCAATAGCGGCATGCATGAATCGCCAAAGTGGCTGCAACACTGCACCCCGCGAGCGCGCTGCCACCTTTCCTATTCTTCCGACAAGAGTTGCGCCGTACGGTTCACGGTGTGTGTGTGGTTGTTGCTGCAGCCGATGGTTGCTGCCGTTGGTCGGTTACTTAGTCAGTTAGTTGACTTGGCATATGCTAGTGATGGCTGCTTATACTTATGTGTGTATGCGTGTGGGTATCTCAGTCTGAATTTGGCACACGAGCTCTTATACATATATATAATATATATATATAAATTCAAATGTGAGTGTGTGTGTGCAGTTTGGCGAAAACATTTTCACTTACACACGCACACACACACACACACACACATGAAGGATTTTAGATCCTACGGGATCAGGCATCCCAGCTGAGCTCTAAGCTACCGGGGGGGTCGGCAGGTCGCGGATAGCCGGACGGCCTGTAGTAGCAGGTTAGTTGCGAAATAAGTTAAAACGAATAAGCAACCCCCGACGAGGAGCGGCAGGAGTGGAGGATGCGGTATAAAAGCCAGCCAAGCCGATGAAACTCTTGCGACAGAGGCGAATAGTTGCCGCCTCTCTAATATAGGTGACCGATCAAAATCCAGGCGCGACGGACTCAAAGTGAGCGGCTTCCTGGTCAGCGTCTGTTCACCATGTTAGGTGCGGCTGTAAATAAGACCGGTCCATACCGGGGCGCACTGGGAGTCCCTAGAAGCATCACCAGCTGTTTTCACTGGTGGTGTGGAGAGGGTGATGTGAGTCAGCTCTGCCGAAGTGTCAGCCACGATGTGAATCAGGAACCAGCCCCTTCGGGCCCTGGTCAGGAAGTGTACATTGGGCGCAGAACTAGTAGACTGCGTTGCTCCGGGCGAGCGCCGGTTCGTCCGAGTTTACCGGAACCGGTAAAGCGTAGGACAGGCCTCAGGGAACTGGGGTAGGGGCATAGCCGCCGAGGGTATACCCGTTCCTGTCTATTTCGGCCCGCCCCCCTGCACACGATGCGCTGGTTAAACTGATAAATGGAGACAATAAATGAAAAAACACAAAACAACAACAATAGCAGCAACAAGTTTAGCGGTGTCATAAGCCAACTTACGATGACAGGAGTAGATCCCTTTAAAAAAGCCTCGCGTTTGGCTAGATCGCCCGTGAAGGTGCTCTCCGCACAAAGACCAGTGAGGTCGAAATCGTCACCTCCAACGCTTCAGGAGAACACCCCGATATTGGAAGAAGCAGAGTCGAAACGTGATCATATGTGTGAACTGGGAGATATGATAAAAAAGCTAAAGGATATGATGCATCCGCCACAGCGCACTATCAACAATCCCATTAGGGAACTGCTTGGCGAAATAGTGAAGCTCTACACCCGTGCACAAGATGACCATAATAGACAACGGGAAGCCAACTTAGCAAGAAGAGTAGTTATGGAGCAGACGACTGCTGAAGTCACACCGAAGAGACCACGTGACACGCAGATAAAGCGACGAACCCCTCCAAAAAGGACTAAAACGACGCATGACGGACCATTTGTGAAAGCAGTAGAAAGAAATCTCGGGGGAGGAGAAAAGGACGCGACAAGGGAAGATACCTGGATCACGATATCAAGTAAATCCCACAAAAATAAAAGCAAGAAGAAGGAAAACGCCGTACCACGCCCTCGACCAGAAGCAATTGTTATCGCAAAAACTGGTGATATGTCTTACGCAGACATACTTCGGGCGGTTAAGCAGAATGAAAATCTGCAAGTGCTTGGGGAAAATGTCTCGCGAATTAAAAAGACAGCTAAAGGTGAGATACTGTTGGAGCTAAAGAAAGCGCAGACAGGAAGTACTAAGGAATATAGAGACGAGATAGTGAAGATACTAGGAGATCAGGCACAAATAAGATCGCTAACGCAGGAAATTACAGTGGAAGTGCGAGACTTGGACGATATCACGACGAAAGAGGATATAGCACAGGCAATTCGTACAGAATTTGAAGAGCTGCGTCTATTTAGTGTAGAGTGCATTAAAAACATCAGACCAGCATATGCAGGCACGCAAAAAGCTATCATAAGCCTTCAGGCACAGGAAGCAAAGCACTTACTGGCAGCACAAAAGATAAAAATCGGCTGGACAATCTGCAGAATTAGGGAAAAAGCGCAGCTGAAGAAATGTTTCAGATGCTTAGAGTATGGACATGTGGCGAAAGCATGCAGCAACCCAGAAGACAGGAGCAAGTGCTGTATTAAATGCGGAGAGGAGGGTCATTTCGCCAAAGATTGTGTTAACAATCCTTCCTGCAAGGCATGTAAACACAGTGGAAGGCCAAACATAGACCATCAGATAGGAAGCCGGAAATGCCCCATATATACAGCAGCGCTCAAAAAACCTAAAAGATGAAAATATTACAAATAAACCTGAACCACTGCGAAGCGGCCCAGGATCTCTTGACGCAAAACATATACGAAAATGAAATAGACGTTGCATTAATCTGTGAACAGTATAAAAATAAAGACTCTGACAAGTGGATTTCCGACACCACAAAAAAGGTTGCAATATGGGCATGCGGAGATAAGATGATGCAAGACATACCACTAATTGACAAGGCATACTATACAAGAGCCAAAATATGGGGAATTTATTTCTACAGCTGCTATATACCGCCAAGTATACCACATGCTGAATATGAAAAAATACTTGACGACTTGGTAAAGGATGCGATGACAACTACACCTAATATAATTGCAGGTGACTTTAATGCCTGGGCGCTAGAATGGGGCAGCAAAAATACAAATCTGAGAGGTAGCGCATTACTTAAAGCATTTAGTGTTCTAGACGTAGTACTGCTTAACACAGGAAGACAAAACACCTTCGAGAAGAATGGGCGTGGCTCTATTATAGATATATCTTTTGCCAGCAGGGTACTATATCGATATATAGACTGGCGGATATGCGACATGTATACCCAAAGTGACCATTTAGCTATAATGTTAAGTATCAGCAAGAGTGTGCAACAGCGAAATGTTTGCCACCAAAAGGTGCAGTCCAAGGGGTGGAGAATTGAAACCCTAGATGAGGAGCTTTATAAGTTAATGCTGGATGAAAACTTAAACGTAAACGGAAGTGATGACATAGACCAGCAGGCTAAATTAATGGTACAACACATTAGCAAAGCCTGTGATGCCGCTATGAATAAAAAGAGGACAGCCGCACAGAGAAAGCCTGCTTACTGGTGGAATCGAGAAATCGAATCTCTGAGAAGTGAAAGTCACAAAGCGAGGCGCCGTTTTCAACGAAACATAGGCAGCTTAAATTGTGACAGCCTGCGAGAAGCATTTAAAAAGAAACGCAACGACCTAAAAAAGGCGATTAAAAAGAGCAAAATGACATGCTTCAAAGAATTATGCGAAAAAGTGGACGAAAATCCGTGGGGAGCAGCGTATAAGATTGTAATGTCAAGGATTAAAGGTGGCAAATGTCAAGCGCCTACATGCCCTTCATTACTCAAAAATGTGGTAGAAACCCTGTTCCCACAACAAAATCAAGAAGAAGGAAACTATTATCGCGAAGAAGCCGCAGATGTGCCAGAAATCACCGAGCAGGAAGTTGTTCAAGCTGCTGAGCGCTTTAAAAATAGCAAAGCACCAGGATTGGATGGTATTCCGAATAGGGCTCTTAAAATTGCCATCAGCTACCATCCACAGCCATTTTCGGATTTATACACGCGTAGCCTTCGTGAAGGAGTGTTTCCAAAAATCTGGAAAGTACAACGGCTGGTGCTACTACAGAAGCCAAACAAACCGGCAGGAGAACCAAGTTCCTATCGACCGCTCTGTATGATCGATACGATGGGCAAAATCCTAGAGCGGATAATCTGTACCCGTCTAGAAAATCATTTAGAAGGAGATGGTGGTCTCTCTGATAACCAATATGGTTTTCGTAAAAGGCGCTCAACTCTTGATGCTATCAAGAAAGTTGCTGGTATAGCAGAAAAGGCTATTGAAGGAGACAGGTGGATGTACGGGAACAAAGAATACTGTGCGGTCGTCACATTTGATGTGAGAAACGCCTTTAACTCGGCCCATTGGCCCCATATAATGCGTGCATTAGTGCTTAAAAAAACTCCGAGCTATTTGTTGTACGTCATACAAAGTTATCTGGCCGATAGGATCCTGCTCTATGACACTGACGAAGGACCAAAAAAGTATAGGGTAACGGGTGGTGTGCCGCAAGGATCTGTGCTTGGCCCACTCCTGTGGAATGCACTATATGATGAAATATTGCGCCTCCCTCTGCCGAAAGAAGTGCAAATAATTGGATACGCAGATGATATTGCTGTGACAATAGTAGCTAAGGAGCTCCATCAAATACAAAGTATTTGTAGTGATACTGTCCTGAGGATAAAACAGTGGCTAACGAGTGCAAAACTCGAACTTGCCGGCCACAAAACGGAAGCAGTTCTTATAACTAGCAGGAAAAAACTGGAAACTATTTCGCTTAACATAGACGGGCACAACATTACAACACAATCCGCCGTGAAATACCTTGGTGTAACGATTGATGCGAGGCTCAACTACAAAATGCATGTTGAAAAAGCGTGTGAAAAAGCGGCGCGTGTAAACATGGCCTTATCAAGGATAATGGCAAACATTGGAGGACCGAAACAGAGCAGGAGAGCTCTTCTGGCCAAGGTGAGCCAATCAATTATAATGTATGCGGCGCCTGTATGGGGGCCGGCATTAATACATAAGACGTATGCTGGGGTGGCACAATCGGTGTTCCGGTTGAGCGCTATCAGAATAGTCAGTGCGTTTCGCACGGTTTCCAAGGAAGCTGTCGGGGTTCTAGCAGGAATTATGCCTCCAGACATAATGGCTCTCGAACTTAAGCGAATCTATGATAAAAGTAAAAGCGCAGGCCGGAAACTAACGGGAGCAGAGCGTAGAGTAGAACGGCAAGCCAGCTTAGACGAATGGCAAACACGCTGGGATACATCAAACAAGGGGAGATGGACATACCGCTTAATCGGTAACATACAAGTATGGATGGAACGAAAACACGGGGAGGTAGATCATTACATGACGCAGTTCTTAACAGGGCATGGATGCTTCAGGGAGTACTTACATAAGTACGGCCACGAGGAAGGAGTAGCTTGCTCGTTCTGTGGTAGCAACAGCGAGAACGCAGAACACATATTTTTCCACTGTCGGAAATATACAAAGGAGCGTCTATCTTTGGAAAAGGAAGTATCCAACCGAATAACACCAGATAATATAGTGAACTATATGTTGCACTCGAGGAATGTGTGGGATTTAGTGAAGAAGATGGCAGCCAGGATTCTCCATGACCTGAGAAGAGCAGAACATCAAAGAAGGAGCGAATCTAGAGCAGCGAATATCGCTGTAACGACGTGAGCCCATAGGCTAAGCTTGCCCTGCGATGAAATGCCTAACGGCGGTCCCACAGGGCCTCAGTAAAGCTAAAGGAGACGGAGTTAGGGTTTAGTACGTAGGCGTACCGTTTCGCAAGTCCAGAACAGTAGGTAATACTGACTGGGCGTGGTCCCGAATGAGGTGCACCTTTAGCGAGCAGTACGAATCGTGCATACTGCTAGTAAAGTAGCAGTATCTATGTAAGATTCCCCCTCCGGCACAAAAAAAAAAAAAAAAAAAAACATGAAGCTCACCTCTGCCTTGGTGTATGCTGCACCACCAACAATGCCGCAACACAACATCGTACAGACACAATAAACAAACCAATCGCAATCAACTTAGCCAACCAGGCAACCTGGCAACCTGGCAACGAGCATCGACGAACGCCGTGAACGTGAACGTCAGGAGTGCCAGGACGTGTCGGTGTGTGCCTTGCCGCGCAGAGTCCAAGGTAGCGTGGCTTGGAGAACGTTTGCCGTTCGCCTCAATAGACACTACATATGTGCGCATTAAGGACATATTAGTGGCATTAACTCACACACACGAAAATGCTCGCCTGCTTTCCCGCATAGTATTTGTATTAGTGTTGGTATTTGCTTGCTATTTGCGTATTAGTATTCGTATTGATATTGCTATTAGTTTGCATACTCTTGGCGTAGCTTTGTTTGGCATTGTCTCCTGCAATTTGGGTCATCGGCTAAGCCGCTGGGCAGGTGGGAATGCTGCATGCGGCGAGCGTCTTCGTCTTGTTCTAATCCGTGTGTGAAGTTATTTGCGTGTCGCTTGACTGGACACCACTGTGACACATAACAGCGCTCATTGTGTTTGTGTTTAAGTGTGAGATGGCAGATGTCAGCTTGCGATAATAAATATACTGAATACATATGTAGGGATGCAGACGAGGCAAAATGAAGCATTATATACGAAACGATTATTTTTTAAGTTTAGTGAATGGGAAATTTGATTTAAAGCAACGTATGGTAAAATATTTGGAAAGTGTTTTTTTTTTATTAAAACCCTGTGATATTGATTTGCGATGTATCTGAAATGTATATATAGTTATATGGACAAAAATCATCGCTCGTGGGTCTGAAGCTATTATATATAAAAGGAAAAAATTTATATATTTCGTTATCTGTATTTAATGTTATTTAAGCTTGATCAGGTTACGTCTTTTGCTGAGAGAAAAATTAGATTATGCACTAAAAAACTTTTCAGAATATTTTGTGATTCGGTATTGCTGAGCCTACGTCAAAAATAGACACCAGCAAAAAAAAGCGAGTTTCTCTACTTTAAAAGTGAAAACGAAAGCCAAATCGGGTTCTGAGAAAAGCCTTTTGGAATGCCATTGTCGAAAGCATCGCTAAAATATTGGGAATTGGCAAGACAAAATGTAAGCACTGTTACGATGGTTCAAGAACCACATAAGCTTTGATACAAAAGAAAGCACGATATGTGGGTGCCACATAAAAAAAGGCTCAAGAGTCGAGTTTAAATATGCGAATCACCTCCGAATTGCTACAAAATAAATTCTGTACTGAAATACCTGTAGAGAAAAAGTGGGTCACCTATTAAAACGGTCCTGATCGATTCGTAATAAGCTGACGCAAACAGTGACAAAACTAGGATTGATGGTCAAGAAGGGTTTGATATGTGTTTGAGGAGATTAACAGGGAATTCCCTACTATAAGCGGCCATCATAAACTCCCAAATTCTCAATTCATATCTGTACTCTCAACAATTGGACCATCTAAAGCAAACATTCGCCCAAAAACAGCCAGCTTAGTTCAGTTTTATGAGAATTATGTTCCATAAAGACAACAACAGACCACTCACGTCGATAACGGTGCACAAGAAGCTACGGGAGCTTCGTTGAAAGGCTTCTATGTCACCACCTTTGCATCCAAACATGGCGTCAAGTGACTAGTAGCTGCTCCTTTCTATGACGAAGGAGTTTATTGGTGAAAAATTCCTTATAGCAGAAGCTTGTAAAAAGTAACTGTTCGAGTTTTTTCCCAATAAGTACGAAAGTTTCTATGAAAGTGACATTACCAAATTTTCATCAAAATTACAATATGAAAAAATAAAATCGAACAAACGTTGCATATTTGACCTAAGTCGGATCATTCTAACTATGCTAAAGAAAATCATCAATTTGATTAGAAAATAATGAATTTCTTTTATTTGACCTAATAATTTACGTATACAGTAAGTGCTGCCGAAAAACGAACCAGTTTTTGTCTACAACATTTGCTACAACCTTCCCAACTTCGTCGGTTGCAATCAATTACAATAACCATGAGCAGTCGCTTGTCACTTGTCATGCCTTGTTTTATTTCAACTTTTCATTTACTCTTTCTAAATTCCTTATCGATTACAAGTTTAATTAAGCCACGCTCATTATTGAAAATTCAATATCTTTCAGCAGTTTTGACGAGATCTAACGATTATGTGAGTCTGTTAGCTGTCAATGCTCTTACCTATGCCATTAATTTCCATTTCGACATCTATTATTACTGTCATTTATTGGACAATGTTCGACTCTAATTATTCTATGATAAGGTGACCAATTAAGCCATCGTTTGCCCGCACAATTCAAGTACCTGTTCAAAGCGGTAATTTCATATTTGCAAATAAAATGCCTGGGGTCATGAAATAATTAATACTAGTGAGGTCCTTTTGCTTGCTTTCCTTCTTACTTCTATTTTTCCTTCGCTATCTGCATATCTCCATTCGCTGATAATCAATGTGGACTAGGATTAATGATGTCTTATTACATTCTTAGCAAGTTCTCATTTTTCATATTGAAGGTGAAAGAGAAAAATAAGAAAAAATATAAATAATAAAAATGCAAAGAGATAAAAGACTGAAATCAAATAAGAAACCCCGTTTATCTACCCATTCGATCGCTGGAATACATTCATCTTTTTTGCCATTTTCTGCTGCCTCATCTGGCTGAGCAATTATTTCGGTGCAGATCTGCGATTCGATTACTTTTACTTGCACACGCACACACACGCTTCATTTACTATAATATATATGTACATACATACATATGAAGTGAGAGTGGAAAGATGAGATGGCGCCACAGAATACCTGATATTTGTTGGCGCTCGAGCAGAAGCAAAAGCCTTTCTCTTCTCAGCTTTTTATTACCTTCCTTGTGTGCGTTCAATTTTTCGCAATTATCGAAGCAGCTGAGAAATGCTGAAAGCACAACCGAAAATCGAATGTCATTTAACTTTGCCATATTCTCAAATTTCACTATAGTGGCTAACATATTGATTTATGCCAACTGTCTGATGCGAGTATTGCTCCTTTGGATGTCAGACTACCACACCCAACTCACGTGTTAAAGCATACGAACACTCATATTTATATGCTATATACAATTTTACAAGACATGAGTCTGAGATTTAAAATGGATATAATAAATTGTATATGTTTATATCCCAGCAGGTTGAAAATTGCTAGATAGTTACTGTTTTATTCCTGAAATAGACCAGTTTAGGATTTTTCTTTTATTTTACATTCTATGGATTCTTCTTTTATTTTATGTTCTATGGATTGACAAAACTGAATTGTTTAAACCAGCCCAAATATTCTCACATTTATTCTAATTTTTTGTACCTACTCTGCCAACAACTACTTCAGGATTAATACGTATTAAGGCCTTCACCTATACTGTGACGGGCTATAAAACATTACTTTTGGCATATAAATTCTCTTAAAATTTTATTTGAACAAAAATTAAAAAAAAAAAAGTACTAGAAGATATTTTCAGAACAATGGTCTACGGTCGAAGAGAAAAATAAACTGACAACTCAAGCAAATTTGGAAAATATGGTTTTGAGAAAAAGATTTACTCATAAAGCTGGTTAACTGAGCCGCTGCACTTTAGAAGGCTATAACTCAAAAACTTCAGATATCGAATTAAACTTTTGTATGTTATTTTCAAAAAATATAACCTATCTTAATACAAAAATATTTTTTTCTTTTTTATTTTGTATTGGGTGTGCCACATAAAACACTTCAAAACTTGTCACACCTACTGTCATTTCTTCATGACTAATCATAGTATAACCAATTTTAAATCTGCTTACTTTGAATTTTGGATTATTTCCACTTTCATTTTAGTTATGCCTTAAATAATTCCAAACTGGCTTTTAACAGTGTGGCTATAAACCAGATTTCCACAATACGTTAAATCCTGGATAAGACCTTTGACAAATAGAACATTTCATATCCCTGCGCAAATCATATGGATACGAATAATGGTACTGATCACCACCATTAGCTCTATGAAAATAGGTAAGAGCTTCCCCGAGTCGTTCGATACCAGATGAGACTTTAGACAATACAGTCCTGAGTCTTTTTCAGTAATACGCTTTTAATATAATGTTGTGGCACTGTCTATTCCAAAAATACAATGCTTCTGGATAACGCAGATGATATTGAGATTATAGACCTCAACAATAAAGCCATCAGCGCAGCCTTTTCTAGCCTACATAAAAGAAAAGCGAAATGGGTTGGTCTTGTGGAAAACGCGAGCATAACACAATGTACCTCGAAACCACATACAAAGATTCCACGCGACTGTGGAACTAGCCACTCCCACCGGGTATACATTTGAAACAGTTAAATTATCTAGATTTTTCAAAAACTCGATTTATTTTTTTTAGTTTCATAATTTGCATATATGCACAAAATATTTCATATCATCCCGGCGAATATTTCCGAAAATTTGAAAAGTCGTTTCAGAGTGCTTGGAAGCACAAGGGCGAATTTTTCAAAATGGTGGTTTCAAAGTCGGTGGCCAACAATAAATATTGCAATAATTAAACGAAGATTTTTCATTTAACGATAAATATTTTTTTATAAACAATTTAAGCCCAAAATTTTGGACAACAATTTATAAAATTCCACAAATGATCCAATCTTGGAAATAAAACGCGGAATAACTTTTGTCAACAGGTGCAGGTGTACATTGGATTCGGTAGGCTATTAGCAGCAAAACGCTCTCTCGACGAATCAAAAATTACGCTCTATAAAGACGAAAACAAAATGAGTTGAGAGGGAATACTCGTAGAAGTTTCCAAGAGAACTGTACTCCGCAAGTATTTGTGGAACTGTTTGCATGAGCGATAGAGCTCTACGACGGCACGGATCTAGGTAAGCTCATAAAAATCCAACATACATATACATACATACGCTGATTAAACCATGTCGTTCGCGCAAAAGACGATACTTTAGGCAACAACTCTTTGGTTTCGGCACTCATGAGTGGGCAACGGAAGCAAGGGCGCCCACACTTACATCGCTTTTTAGAAAAGCCTATTTAAAAATTTGTTTATTTTTACTTCATCTCTAGTTATTTAATAGTTATAATCCAACTAATAGAAATCATATAGATGGTAGTAGTAGTATTTATTATTTATGTATCAGCCGCAGTGAAGCGTGGCGTCCTCTAGTATCTTATAATATCACTGCAATTAACCGGAAAAATATTTCTTTCTTGAAAAGTTATTTTCGATTTGTATCAGTGAAACAAAAGTCAAGAAAACTTATATGTGTATACTTTCGAAGTAAGTAAATGACTAGTTCAGAACTAGTTGCAAAATATTTCGAAATTGGGCTACCTCTGAGTTTAGTATATTTATGCTACTTATGCTTACCAATGTATATATTAAAAGAACCAAGGAAAATCACTTATAACGGGTGATTTTTTTGAGGTTAGGATTTTCATGCATTAGTATTTGACAGATCACGTGGGATTTCAGACATGGTGTCAAAGAGAAAGATGCTCAGTATGCTTTGACATTTCATCATGAATAGACTTACTAACGAGCAACGCTTGCAAATCATTGAATTTTATTACCAAAATCAGTGTTCGGTTCGAAATGTGTTTATCGACAAATTTTGTTCAGCGATGAGGCTCATTTCTGGTTGAATGGCTACGTAAATAAGCAAAATTGCCGCATTTGGGGTGAAGAGCAACCAGAAGCCGTTCAAGAACTGCCCATGCATCCCGAAAAATGCACTGTTTGGTGTGGTTTGTACGCTGGTGGAATCATTGGACCGTATTTTTTCAAAGATGCTGTTGGACGCAACGTTACGGTGAATGGCGATCGCTATCGTTCGATGCTAACAAACTTTTTGTTGCCAAAAATGGAAGAACTAAACTTGGTTGACATGTGGTTTCAACAAGATGGCGCTACATGCCACACAGCTCGCGATTCTATGGCCATTTTGAGGGAAAACTTCGGACAACAATTCATCTCAAGAAATGGACCCGTAAGTTGGCCACCAAGATCATGCGATTTAACGCCTTTAGACTATTTTTTGTGGGGCTACGTCAAGTCTAAAGTCTACAGAAATAAGCCAGCAACTATTCCAGCTTTGGAAGACAACATTTCCGAAGAAATTCGGGCTATTCCGGCCGAAATGCTCGAAAAAGTTGCCCAAAATTGGACTTTCCGAATGGACCACCTAAGACGCAGCCGCGGTCAACATTTAAATGAAATTATCTTCAAAAAGTAAATGTCATGAACCAATCTAACGTTTCAAATAAAGAACCGATGAGATTTTGCAAATTTTATGCGTTTTTTTTAAAAAAAAAGTTATCAAGCTCTTAAAAAATCACCCTTTACATACGAGTATGTAACGGCACACGGCCAACGAACGTTGAAAAGCAAACGGAAGAAAAATTAAATTACGTTGAAAGGAAAAATCAAAAACTGCTGCAATAAGAGGCCAGCAAACGCAATTGGCAGGCAACGCATTGTGTACGAAGAAGGACGGGCAGGCGGCAGCCAGCAAGCGGACGCATATAGGAAGTGGACGCGCAGCCAGCTAGTGGTAGTGGCAACTAAAAAAATAAGGACTTTATTTATGTTGAAGATGAAAAGAACGAAATTAAATTGGACATTTATCAAGAGATTTATTGATCCCTAACTGCTGAACTTACCGCACGCCCCGCCCCGCCGTCCGGCAACTGCTTGCAGCCTGACAGCTTGACTGCCTGCTTGCCGCTCATGTAAGGAAACTGGCAGCCGTACTCAAGGCAGTACGAGAGCGCGGCCAATAACATTGCTGACTACTTGAGTGTGGGCGAATTACGCAGCACATCCCCCACTAACGGTAAAAAGTAGCGGTGATGCCTGCGCACAACGGGCGGTAAGCATGATTGCACCAATAATGCGGGCAATTAAAATAATTCAAACTTTTTCGTGTGTATATGCCGAGCATATTTCATGCTATGTGCGCCATTGTTGTCGTTGTTGATGTTATTGTTGTTGTTGTTGCTGTCGATGGGGTTGTGTATGTAAAATGTGAAAAATGCCTTTGATCATGGCATTTGAATGAGTAAGTGAATGCCAATTATTCAAAGTGTTGTGCGCGAGTATGTATGAGTGTGTGTTTGTATGTCTGTTTGTATGTGTGTATGTATGTCGAAATGAATGCGAAGTGGCAGGGAGTACTACTTTGTAAATATTTTGAAAAACAAATTATTTGTAGTTATTTTAATGTTAGTTGTTGTAATTTTAGTTGCCCTCTCCATTATTCTCCATTAGTGTGAGTAATTACTGCTAATAGGTTAACATTAAACGCATACATTGGTGTTTGTGGCAAGCATTTAATTAGAGGATATTGCCACGGTTGAATATTATTTGGGTAAAACTTTTTTTGAACGAAGAAAATTATATTTAATGACAAAAAAATGCTTTTATTTTCATATATTAGGTCAAAATTTTAAAATTTGACTTAACTTGGATCTAATTTGGGTAAAATTTCAAGTTTGTGGTCTGTCGTTTCCGTCATTATCATTCTTTTATGTTTTAAATGCCCGAATAACATTGAAAAACTTGTTTAGAGCCAAGTCATGAAGAAAAGAGATTCTTCACAAATAAAAAATATTCTAGGCAGGAAATTTTTTTTGTTCGGATTGTTTTGTATCGCCGCCAGGGGCGGATCCAGAGTACAAGCAACTCAAAGTACTTTTCTTCTCAGAATGTCACTTATTATGGAAATAATATATAATTTTGAACTTTTAAGGAGGAAGAGCTTTCCGCCGTTCCCCTCCCCGTGGATCCGCCCCTGATCGCAGCTGATCCGATCTGGATAATTTCTACAGAAGATTTACCGTTGCTTTAGACAATTATTCGTACCAAATTTCGCGACAATACCTTGTCATATAAAAAAGTTTCCTATATAAGCAGTAGATTCCGATGGTTAAAGTAGTATGGCAGTTAAATAAATAGATAGATATGATATTATTGCTTTAGATTATAATTCTTGCAAAATTTCATGACAATATCTAGACAAAAAAAAAAGTTTTCTTTACAAGCACTTTATTCCTATTGTTCAGTTAGTATGGCAGCTATATGCTACAGTGGTCCGATATTGGTCCCTCCAACTAATGAGCAGCTTTTTTGTGAGAAAAGGAGGTGTGAAAAATTTCAGAGCAATATCTCGAAAACTGAACGACTATTTCACGTTTATACACGGTCGAACAGACTGGCAGACTTAGCTAAATCGACTCAGCTCATCAAGCTGATAATTTATAGTTATATAAAATTTATAGTACCCTTCGTTTCCTTATGGATGTTACAGCTTCGTGGCAAACTGAATTTACACTGTTTAGAGAATAATTGTGATATTCAAATATATGTATTTACTTATACATACGTACATACTTATAGTAATTAATATCATATATATTGCTTTATTTAAAATTTTAGCTTCATATGAAAAGTAAACAAAAACAAATACGAAAGAATAAAGAAATCAACTTCATTTCGGCAATAATTCACAGGACTCTAAAATGTTGCGTATACGCTATGCCGAACAAAAGTAATTACCAGGGCGTTAAACACAAATGTAAACAGAAAAGGAATTAAAAATAGGCGCACGGGAAAACGCGTGAAATGTGAGATATTAACCTAAGCACATAAATTAAATTGCAGAAACCTGTGAGTGTGTGGGTGTGTGTGCGAAAATGAGAGTGTGGAACACGAAGCCAAGCCACCGTCTATCGGCAGTGGACCGAGAAAAGCAACATTACTGCTTAACCAACATTAAAAACAGCACTTTAGGGAGTGGGTAGGAGTAAAAAATTTCAGTGAAGTTTAGAGCGGGGGTGGAGTGTTGCAAGTGCAAGTCCCAGGAATTTCGAAAACCCTTGTAATTACGGTGTCATTAGAAAAACAGTTACGAAACAGAAACAGAAACAAAAACAATTATTAAGCTTTTAATCACCTGACGAAATGTAATTAAGCGCACACATAAACAATAACAATGAAAACAGCAGCAACAACAACAAGTATAGATTGTGTGAAAGTAGCAAAATATTTCCCCGCCGATAAAACAACAACGCGAGCACCAACAGCAGCATTCAAATGGCAATTTATAACGGTATTTCGGAAATATTCGAGGGCCGCAACGTGCTTCACTAAATAAAATACTCCTTAAACTAAGTAAACAAGAAATGCCAGCGAACTTTACCATTTTCGGCTCCGATAAACGAAGTGGCAGCATAAGCCAACAAACAACCCACTCAATCATCGGCAATCGTCGGTCATTTATCCGCAGCTCAGGCCGGAGGGTCAAATGTGCTGCCGCCGTTGGGGCATTTGAGTTGAAATGCTTAATTAAAATACTAAAATATTTAAAATATTTGCAGCGTATATCAATCAGCTGAAGCGTTGTTGCATAACATTGAAATTGTTTTTATTTTATTTTTTTCTTTTTGATTTTATTTTTTTTTATACTGATTATGAATATGGATAGACTTTCTGACTTTTCTAACTCAAACTGTTGGAACAAATTTTTGGAAAAAAATCCGAAATAAATGCAGCTCAATTTGGCCTTAAGCACTTAGCCTACTACTAGTATACTCTATATTAGA
The DNA here is from genome assembly GCF_023373825.1 of Bactrocera dorsalis. NCBI lineage: Eukaryota > Metazoa > Arthropoda > Insecta > Diptera > Tephritidae > Bactrocera > Bactrocera dorsalis. Next base: position 17,249,783 of record NC_064304.1, on the reverse strand, counting down.
AAAATATCACTTTTGTCGCGGTTGCCAGAATAATGAAAATACTATATATACACGAAAACGACTTCTTTCCACTCCTTATTATTTGCTGAGTTGAGTCCTTTCACTTTTGTCACATTCCCTTTCTTTCCAAATGAGTTTCATCCTAATATTATTTGTGTTCTCTTTTTAATATTTTCAATGGCTTCAGTTCGGATCTAATATAAGCTTTAAATAGAATATAAATATGAAATCTTTGATATTAATATTTTCAGAAACCAATAAAAATTGAATACGAAATCAAACCCAGCTTTTTTTTCTTCTCTAATCAAAGAGCTAAGGCTCACTTGAGTAGCAGTTAACTCAGCAAAGACCAGTATTAGCGAGAAACCAAATCTATTTTGCATTGGATAGAACATTCGACCACATGCTTAAGCATCTTAATGCCTACAACAAGCCACTGCTGCCCAATTATAAGCCCAAACAGACGGCTCCTCTATATATAACCGCATAATTTGTTATTTAATCCACAGTTCATGCGAGCAATGTCCGTTAGAGGGCTTGCTTAAATACCAGTCATGTGACTAATGAATGCGCATAAAGAAATAATTTACTTTAAATTCGGTAAGCAAACAGTTGTGTGGGCAGCAAATGTTTGGCTGCTTATGTGTGTGTGTGTGTCTTGGAGCTGACGTAAGTTAGTTCGTTTATTTCATGCCATATTTGCCAAGAAAATAATCAAAAACATAAGAAGTAGTTAGGCATATTTATGGCATCAAAACGCATAAATAAGTTTACTTAATGCGTAGATAAATATGAAATGGGGTTGCATGGGCTCTGGGATACAAATAGATGTTGGTTTGTTGGCTAGGAAGAAATTGAGCGAGGAAAATTTCTAAAGGTTAGAATTCGTGCGGTTATTATTTGTAGAGTGTATGATATTATCAAGGAAATTACAAACAAGTAACGTAAGAATTTTTCTTTCTGTTCATATAAGTTCGATCTAAATACTTAACAAAAAATAATATCAATAAATAATCGGTCGAAATATTCAATCACCTATTCAATCAAACTATATAATTTCCAAGGTATTATATTACTTCTCAAATAGTTCGTTTCAATTCTTCGAGTATAGCACCATGAAAGGATATAGGATAGATAAAGATAAAGAAGATCAAAATACAGTTAGAATATCAGAGTATCACAAGCTTTCCGCACTTATACCAGTTCTGAACTCTTCCCAGCACATTCTGCTATTTTCAGCTTTCCTACCGGGTACTCCTCAACTCACACACTCACATAGTGTATAAGAACGCACAAACCACTCAAGCAGCCAGCGAACGGTAAACGAAACAATAACATTCGAAGCAAAATAAAAAGCGACGAGCGTGAAAATTGAATGACGGGGAACGGCCGAAGTCAAGTAGTCGTTTTCGACCGCTTGGTCGAGCGGAAAAACAAAGCAAATTAATTGCAGGTTCAAAACGGGGATCAGCTACACTTGCGGGCACTACATGCTCTCCACATAGCAGCAGCAACGGCACATAAACTTGCAACGAAAGCAGCGCCGATTGTGTGCCACGAGCAGCAACAGCAGCAGGTAAAATGAAACACCGCCAGCAACGGAGGTAAAATCACAAGCGAAAGTTGAAACGTTTGACTTTCACTGTGTTTTCGCAGAGTTGCTTGCATAAATATGTGGCACGTAAACGAACACATGTTCTTTCTCATGCGCAAATTTATGCACATGTGTGTGAGTCATATAAGAGTTGTTGTTGTGCTTTATGGCAGCACAACTTTGTGCGCCAGACTTTGACAGTTGGGCAATAAGCTTTGGCAGCTGACCTACAGCCTACCAACGTGAACGGGGTAGGTGTCTAATTCGCCGTTTCGCTGCGTTTGAAGTATTCAAGGCTGCTTGCACTCATATCTGTGGCATTTTGCCTGCTCGAAACGTACATACACTATCCGCTTCAGAGCTGCATTAGCTGCTAGGGGACGTGCCATAATTTTCGAGTTGTTACTCCGCAGCTTTGATAATGGTGAGTGCATTCAAGTGGCAGTAATATGCTTTAAACCTTGGCTGCCACATCGCTCATGTTCGGTTGAGGTGGGTGTAAAGGTCAATTTCTTGGCTGTAATTGCTGCACGTGGTGATGACTTCGCTTGTTATAGTTCAACATACATTTACCATTTAGTCCTTTTTAGGTCTTTTAAGATATTAAAACAAGTGAGAAAGATTAGGTTTCAAGCACGGATTCAACCAAACATTTTATACTCTCGCAATTTAAAGAGATCAAACCAGCAAGTACATTCAAAGGGAACAAAACTTTATATTAAGACTGATTCAGTAAAAAATAATTGAATAATTAATTGTATACATTGTGTAAATCAGAAAAATATCAATTAGAAAGTCGGGATGTTGGGTTTAGATCAAAGTCTAAACACATTTAGCGCTAAGCCACATTGTGTTGAAGTCAACTGGAAAGTCGGAGATCACTTTATAGGGTACATTGTGATTAGGGAAGAGGACTAGACAGATTGCATTAATTTTTGACATTACGCAAGTATACCCAGAAGAAGTCTCTACGTAATTTTAATAAGACCTGTTAAATTGATTTATAAATTCTTTATAAAATCTGCTAGAATGGCAAAAATCAATATTTGTATGGTTTCGTGTAACTAATATGGCTCACTTCTTGGACCGACTTTACATTTTTCAGTATTAAACTGCATTATGTCCAATACTATAAGTCATTTTAATTTTCCTAAGATGTCTTACATATTTACCGATATAGCCGATAAGCTGGGAGCTTGAAATGTTGTGATTGAAATTCAACAATTTGCAGATGTAAGATGGCAAATTTTTAATTTCTAAATAGTTACTTGCTTTACTTCGCTTTATACGTATATACAACAAACGACGCCATATTTTTCCCTTTCTTATGACATTTCTCTTCAGTAAGGTTTGCCCTTTCACCATTGCATCCCAAAAAAATTACGGTTTGGTGCGGTTTATGGGACGGCGGCATCAACTGACTGTACTTTTACCGTGATGATCAAGACGGGCACGTTACTATGAATGGGAAGCGCTACCTCTCAATTATAACTAAATATTTTCGGCCCCAATCGGATGATATGTACTTGAACAATATGTGGTTCCAACAGGACGGAGCCATAAGTCACACAAGGAATTTCACAATCGATTTATTGTAAACCATGTTGAGTCAATTGGGCGCCTCGGTTGTGTGATTTGACGCCGTCAGACTATTATCTGTGGAGCTATGTCAAGTCAATGGGATATGCCAAAAAGCCAGCGAATATCGAACGTGAAATTGCAGCTGTATCGACTGATTTATGCTTAAAAAGCGTCCAAAATCGGCTTCAGCGTCTGTTGGCCATGCAAAAGAAATTGGATATTTCGTAAAAAGTGTTCACATGAAACTGTGAATAAAAATTATGATTTCTAGAAGTAAAATATTCAATCAGCACCGATGAAATCGCCAGAAGGTACTCCTTTCTCTAATATGTCCAAATAGTGCGTTGATAAAATAGCAATGTTCACTTCAGTTTCAATATGCGTTGTTTATATTATTATCCTTTAACAGCTTGGCCCGTTTATCGTTGCTCAAAAGAAACTTCGAAAGGTTTCTTCTGTTACCTTTGCTTTACGCAGCTTTAAGAAGGTTTTGAGAATAAAAGTGTTGATTGAAGAAGCCTTTTGCAGCACACACAAACTTGTACCAATTGTAGCTGCAGAAAGAAAGATAAAAAGCAAAATTTTATACATTTTTCTCTCGTAGATATGTGTGAGTACTTATTGCTTGATGTGTACAAATCCAGCCTCACCTTAAAGCATATACACTGCCTAGCTAAACATCTTGATAAGTTTCTCTTCGGTGTTAATTACGATAAAAACTCGTTAATTATAGCAGAAATACTTCTAAATCATGCCGCCATGCGATATTATCTCGGAAAAGGAAAATATTTGTTTAAAAGTACTCTTAATTTAGTACTCTGGCTTACAAGCAGCAGCAACAACAACAAAACAGCGTTGATGTTGACACATTAACTTAGGACGTTTAAACGGAGCACGCTGCGCACGAAGTCAGCGCACAAAGTCATCTATGCGGCAATGGGGCACTGAGGCAGTATGGTCATGTGCCGTTGGAATTGAAACTGTAAGTTGTTTGCATTTGCTGAGCGCTCATAAACACACACCCGTGCAGCCTGTGTCCTGCATTTGTATGGATATAATGACGCAGCATTTAGACCGAACGAGAGTGAGGCGCATAAGCAGTGTGTGTGTGTGTGTTGTTGTTGTTGTTTTTGCTTTGTTTGTTTTCATTACTGCTGTTGATTTAGCAAATTTCTTTTATGCACTGCGCCGTTGCCATTGCTGCTGTTGTTGTTGTTGATGTTGCCGTTATTGTTGCTTTCATGGCTGCAGCTGTTGTTGTTGTTTCGCTTGCTGTTAATAAGTACGAGTGGAGTATGCGACAGCATGTGAAGTGAAAAACTGGAGCAGCAGCTCCTTTAAATAAAGTTGAAAAATGAAAAGCTTTTATGCGAGTCACTGCCAGAAGCGTTGCCACACACTTGCAAAACGCACACCGGCACAGACACACACATGCAAGCACTCACACACATACTGGTACAATTGAAGAATTTGAAAGGATGGAAGGTGGAAACCCTAGATGAGAGCATCTTCGACCTCATGCTGGATGAAAAAAATGGGTAGCTCAACCGACTTAGACCGACAAGCTGAAATGCTGGTCAGTCACGTAAGTAAAGCCTGCGACGCGGCTATGTGTAGAAAAAGGCAAAACGCACCCAGAAGGTCCGCATACTGGTGGAACGAGGAGATTAGCGCACTAAGAAGCGAATGTCATAGAGCGAGACGCCTCTCCCAAAGAAGCTTAGGTACGCCAGAACAAACGAGGCTGCGAGAATATTTTAAAAGAAAACGAAATGAGTTTAAAAAGGCTATTAAAAGAAGTAAGACCTCAAGCTTTAAAGAACTATGCGAGAAGGTAGATGAAAATCCATGGGGAGATGCCTATAAAATAGTAATGGCAAAGGTCAAGGGGGGTAAAAACCAAGCACCAACCTGTGCTACACTGCTAGAGAAAGTGGTGAAAACGCTCTTCCCATCGCAAGAGCAGCATACGAGCAGAGGAATACCATCAACGGTCGAAACTTTGACAATCGACGAGGAGGAGATAGTACAAGTGGTAGAAAGATTCGGTAATACAAAGGCGCCAGGACTTGATGGCATCCCAAATAAGGCGCTTAAGATTGCGGTTAAACACAACAAGAAGGCCTTCGCGGAAATTTTTTCTAGGTGTCTAAACGAAGGCGTTTTCCCAAGAGTATGGAAGAAGCAGCGCCTGGTTCTCCTTCAGAAACCAAACAAACCGGCGGGCGAGCCGAGTGCGTATAGACCACTTTGTATGATCGACACGATGGCCAAAATATTGGAGAAGTTAATCTGTAAACGTCTGGAACGTCACCTAGAAGGAGAGCTGCCTGGCTTGTCTGAAAACCAATTTGGTTTCCGAAGACATCGATCCACTATGGACGCAGTCGGGAAATTGACGGACATCGCGGCCAAGGCCATAGAGGGAACCAGGTGGATGCATGGCGATAAAAAGTATTGTGCAGTTGTCACACTTGACGTCAAAAATGCTTTTAATTCTGCATCCTGGCCACATATAATTAGGGCTTTAGAGGCAAGGAAGACTCCGGGATATCTACTAAGGATAATCAGTAGCTATCTATCTGATAGACTGCTACTGTACGACGCCGATGCAGGTTCAAAAAGCTACGTCGTGACAGATGGAGTACCGCAGAGATCCATATTGGGTCCGTTATTATGGAATGTACTATACGACGGTGTATTAGCCTACCGCTGCCAAAAGATGCTCCAATAATTGGCTATGCCGACGACAATGCTGTGACTATCGTTGCGAAAGAGCTCTCTCAAATACAAAACTCCTGTAATGCGACCACAGCTAAAATTAAGGATTGGCTCACGGAAACTAAGCTGCAGCTGGCCGGAGAAAAGACCGAAGCGGTGCTTATCACGAGCAGGAAAAAATTAGAAACGGTAACCTTAAATATCGATGGATACAACGTTACAACGCAAAACTCTCTGAGATACCTTGGCGTTATGATTGACGCGAGATTGAATTTCAAAGCACATGTTGAAAAGGCCTGTAATAAGGCAGCTACTGTTACAGCGGCCCTGTCAAGAATTATGGCTAACACTGGCGGCCCTAGTCAAAGTAGGAGAGCCCTACTAGCTAAAGTGAGTCAGTCAACACTGATGTATGCGGCCCCTATATGGGAAAAAGCACTGCGCCAAAAAACAAATGCCAATAAGGCAAAAGCAGTGACCAGGCTATGCGCCATCAGAGTGGCCTGTGCATTCAGAACGGTCTCACATGAAGCGGCCGGTATCATATCTGGTCTTATGCCTCCGGACCTAATGGCCTCAGAGCTATGTAGAGCATACCTAAAGTCTAAAGAAATGAATAGGCGTTTAACAGCTGAAGAGCGAAAAAAGGAGAGACAGGTTAGCCTCGAAGAGTGGCAAAGACAATGGAACGCGGCAGAAAAAGGAAGATGGACGCACAGGCTCATTAAAAACGTATCAGCTTGGATTGAGAGACAGCATGGGGAGACAGACTTTTATCTCACGCAATTCTTGACAGGCCATGGCTGTTTCAGGGAATACCTGTACAGATTCGGCCACGACGATGACACAAAATGTTCGTTCTGCAGCAGTGCCAACGAAAACGCCGAGCATATCTTTTTCTTCTGCTCGAGATACGTAATGGAGAGAACTACCATCGAAGAAATAACAAATCAAAGGATGACGCCTGACAACATTATAAGCCACATGCTGCAATCGAAGGTGGTATGGGCAAAAATGAAAGAGTGGGCCGCAATAGCGATCCATGAACTCAGGATAAGAGAACGACAGCGAAGAAGCCTGAGAGCAGCTGAATAACTACGAAAGGAGTTTTTGAAGAGGCATTCTTGCCCAGCTTGGTCCTGCGAAGTAATACCTAACGGCGGTCCCGCAGGGCCAAATACCAGCTACTGCAGCCGGAGTTAAGGATTTAGTACGTAGGCATACTGTTCCGCAAGTCCAGTAAAGTTAGATAATGCTAATTGGGGGTGATCCCGAAAGAAGTGTATGTTTAGCGGGCAATATGAATCGTACAAGCTGCCCGTCTAAGGCAGTATCTTCTGGAAGATTCCCCCTCCGACACAAAAAAAAAAAAAAAAAAAAAATTGAAGAATTTATGTTGCTGCATTTACACGGCTGAATGTGTGTGTGTGCTTGCGTGCATGTGCGGATGTGCGAATGAGTAGCATATAAGCAGGCGCATAAACTTGCAAAAAATATGGTGGGACCACATACTGGTGGAAAAAAGTCCATTTAGAAAATTAACGAAGAGTACCAACTGGTTAGAGCTGCTAGTGCCAATGCCACAGTAGCAATAGCAACAACAACAACAGTAACTGAAATGAATTGCAAGTACTTGCAACTATGCGAGAGTGTAAATGTTGCACGCACACAAGCCCATGAAAAAGCGCTGTACAATTTGGGTAAAAGCAGCGAATTGCAAGCGGCCACAATGGCGGTTGGACAGCGACGACCCCAGAGCATATATGTCTATATGCCTAAGTGCAGCATTTACGCAAAGGGTGTGGCAACATGAGGGCGTGCAGCCAGCTGAAGACCTAAAGTTTGGTAGCTAAAGTACATGTGTGCGAACGCATTGTTTGTAAGCGCCGCTGCTGTTATATGTGTGAGTGTGCGTAGATATGTGTAAGTTGGCCTTGTTGGCGCACGCCTGAAACTATGCAACATTTAAAGGGGCTACCATAGGGCAACGCAAGTATGCCACGCCGTAATGTGAGGCAAGTAAAAGCGAGGGTGTCCAAATATGTGTGTAATGAAGTAGCCGACAGCGTGGCGTGCATCCGCAGCGCGTTAAATAGTGATGTGAGAACGTTTTTATGCCGTTTTTAAATACAGGTCGCGTTGGGGCATGCTTTGTGCCGCTAGAGCGCGACTTGTTACTTCCAACGCAGCGCAAGTGCTATTACAATGAAGAAGAGTCGTGGGTGGCTTAGGTGAAAGCAGGTGGTAGGTGTGTGTGGCAACAATGACGTCTTCATTAGCGAGGTGTGTTTTGACTTATATACCAGATATTTTTTGGTTTGCGCAATGATCCAATTGTAATCTTTAAACATGTTTACATAATACAAATTTTCTCAGGTTAGATTTAGATAGTAAATGAAAACTATACTTGCTCTGTTTGGGTGAAAAATAAAAGCTTTAAGATAGGCGATTCCATAGAGCCTTGGAGTTTTCTCAAAAACTCTGTTTTGTCTTCTGTATTCTGGTTCGGAGTTTCTTTGTACATAAGGAAGTGAGTGGCGTAAATGATTTTATGTTGGGTAATTTTTATACGCTATATTAAATTCGCCAAAAAGTCAGAAAAGCCTTAAAGTCTATACTATACATAAATAATCAGCATGGCGAGCCGAGCAGTTTTAGTCACGTCCAGCTGTCTTACTGTCTGCATATACACAAATTAGTCCCTCAGTTTTTGAGAAATCAATCTGAAATTTTGCACATCTCATTTCCTTTTCAAGAAGCTGAGAAGAAGAGGTTGCAAAAGAAACGCTTGACAACGTAGCTATGTTTACTATATTCATTATTGCTGATTGCGATTCATAGGTTTATGAATATGACATCAAAACTGTATATTGGTGAATAGCGTTCCAGAAATCCGAAAATCAAAAATCCGCGTGAAATTCGATCAAAAAACGAAGAGATGCTAATCATTTTTTAGTCACCTTGGTGTGAGTCACCCTGAGTACGTTCTACAGGGTAAAACGGGAAATAAGAAATACTACTGTTCTATGTTGTTTATGTGTGGGGACAGTTTGTGCACATACGGGCAAAAAAGGCATGAATTTTTCAGCACGCTCATATGACGTCACATTCTAAAACCATTACACTAGTTTGCAGTCATTTTGCGAATGTATTGTTAGAAGCTGACTTGCTAATTTTGGGTTGCTAAAACCGATAAATATAGTAAAGTTAGACTCATCTCTCAGCCAACATATTCGGCTCACTGTGACCTTTTTCTGTTTTCTATAGTAAAACATCTTCTTCACACCAAGAGTCCACTGAAGCCATTGGAAGTGCTTCGCGGAAGACTTTGAAGGCCATGATCGGGAGCAGATTTGTCAGTGTAGATTGAATAAAATATATATATGTGTTACTTTGAACAGCTTATATCTCAATTGAGTACTTGAAAGTGAAGCATTTACTGTTTCGGCTAGGAAGAATTAGTAAAGAATATTTCAAAAAATTCCATTGAGGCATGACAAGTTTTGAGCGGCAACATACAAGTAACAGAAAACTTCATTTTTTTACGTTAACCAAGAGGGAGGTACTTCATTATTCAATGGCAAATTGTGTAGTCTGTTCGGAGGAACTTTTGAAAACGCTCTTCGCAAATCCACTTTCCATATATACGAACCATTTTTCCAAACTGCATAGATTATTCTCTTTCATTTATTTATTTCCTCCATGTTTTCTTTGAGCCGTATAAATTTCAATAAAACATCAATATTTGATATTTTAGAGCATTTTTCAACTAATGCTTTCTTCATGCGATCTCAGTTCTGATTATTATTATGGAACCACCGGTAAATATTAGACAAATATCTAATATAACTTTCAAACTTTGAGAAACGCTGAAATCTGCATTTTATGCGCGAACCCGCATGTACCAAGAGAGACCATAAACCACCAATCCGTATTGGTCAACTCAAGTCAACCCTACGATTAATGGCCAAATTTTGGCTCACAAATAAACTTGCAACATCAAATGGCAAAAAACTAATGAAAAGCAGACATTTTAAACTGTAAATACACATATGTGTGATGTTGCAAATACACATATCAAGTTGGCGCAGGAATTTACGACTGTGTGTGCATATAAAAGCGGGCGTCGGTGCTTGAGGTCCAATGTAAACGCTGTCGCTGATAGTTAGAATGTATACGCCGAGCACACCAACACTGCAAGTGCAGTACTTGCCACAAGTGGCAACCATAACGACACACACACACACATATGTGAGTGCGTGTGCTTGCATAACTGTCTGCGTTTGCTTACACACAGCGCAAGTTGCATTTTAATTTAATGGCGCAGTCACATCTTCATACATATATATACATATATAAATATACAAATACACATACAAGCAAAGGCAATCTTGCCGCAGCCACTGCAATCAGCTACAATCACACACACAACCACAAAGCGGTTGAATCTGCAATATATTTTTTTATTTCTTTTTTGCTGTTGTTGCCTTTTTTTCATTTTGTGGCAACAACGGCCAACATATGTGGCAACATAGCGGCAACTTACAATTTTCCACTGAACGTCATTAACATACACATATAAAAATAACACATTTATGGCTGGGAATATGAGTCTGCACATTCAACAACAACAATTACAACAACGTGTAAGGGAGTGGCAGTCACCAAACTCATTTCATGCAATGCGACTCGAGCCAAGCTGAGTGTCACACAGCACCACGGCTTATTGTCAGCATAACTTGCAGATCCCGGCAGCTTCTTGCCCCATTTGGCCACTTCAGCGACGAGGGGCAACAAAAATTTACATACGCAATTTCGACATCCACGCTCCTATCCGTCCGTCCGTCCGTTCGTATGACTGCCGTGGTGGTTGTGCGGCATTGCGTTGCGCGTTGCCGCTGACAAAAAAAAGCGCCAAATGTGATGTAAAAATGCATGATAAAATTACATAACAAAAAGTTGAAAGCAAAAAATATTTAAATTTGAATTTAAAAAGCGATACGCTACGCAACAACAACAAGCAGGCATATACGTCCGTATATATTTACATATGTGGCATGCAGCACGTAAGCTCGCGGGCCTGTTGTTGCAGCTGTGTGTGTGCGTTTATTGTAGATTTGCACAAAACGGTAGTTGCTTTTGTCAATGAGCGGCAGCCGAACGCTGCGCCCTGCCTTGCCTTACTTGCGCCGGCCACTCCATTTCCACTTTCATGCAACCATAAACTGCACTTCCTTATGCGGCCATAAAAATCAAACACAAATTGCTGGCAGGCAAATTCAATGTTGTTGTTGTTACTAAAAAAAGCTGAATGCATAACTAAAGAAATATGTAGCAAGGACTTACTGAACTGGTTACCCCATAAGCCGAAATGCAAAAATTTTACCCGAAACTGGCACTTGGGGCAAGTTCAAAATGAACTTTTTGTGTAGCTTGAGTTTTACATAGCAAGCCTCGATGAAATCGCACTTGCTATTAGAAGCACCAATGAAATGCCAACAAAATGTGCCGTTACTAAACTCAGATAGACCAGAAGTTAGTTTTGACTTCGTCACAAGTGCCGTCTTCAGCATGAAATTTGACCTATTAGCTGCTTTATAACCAAAAGAAGATTCAAGTTAGGTTGAGCAGGAACTTAAGAGTAGAATATATCAGTTATGGAATGAATGAAGATCCCAATTAAGTGAAGTCGAATCGAATCGAAACGGATTCTTCTTAACTGAAACCAATTATAATTTCATAAACTATTTCAGCTCTGATGGAGCCAGTTCGCAAAAATTTGCTCGATGAAACCATATATTTCGCGTGAACGAAAAATAGCTTTCTTAAGATTCCTCAATACATTAAGTTTTCATTATGTCTAGAGTTCTGAAACGGAATAGTTGGTATTCGCGAGAGCTTGGCCACGATTAACTGCTATTATTTCCTGCACTTTCACAAGCTCCTGTTGGCTCAAAGTGGATCGTAAGTGCTCTACCCTCTCGGTATGGCTTAACTTTCCCTAATTATAGAGATTCAAACTGATTATTGTCCCATCGGCGTCTACGCAGGTGTGTTGAGCATCTTACCCAAAGCCAGTTTGTAGAAGCTGTTTGCAAGAAGATGAGAAAGAAACATCTCAACACATTCCTCTTGACTCTCCCTTCATTGCTAGGTCAAGTCTTAAGCAGCTCAGACCTTCAGAATACCCACTTAGCTAATGGTTGTATAAAAAGTGCCTAAGCTTTAAGGCACTTTGTCGACTAGCTGACTTACAGAAGTTCTAAAGAGTTTTAGTAGTCTAACTGCGGTGGACATCTTTAGTACCTGCCTTGAACTTAACCTAACCGAACATTAATGTAGAGTTACGAGGTGTGTTCAAAAAGTATCGCAAATAGTAGCTGACAGTTTTCTTCGATTGCATGGGCGTGGTGCATCATGAGTTCTTGCCACAGGGAAGAACGGTCAATAAGGAATATTACCTGCATGTTATGCGCAATTCGCGCGAAGCAATCCACCAGAAATGCCCGGATTTGTAAATGAATAAATAAATAATTTTTGAAAAAACACAAAATTCGCGATACTTTTTGAACACACCTCGTATTAGATCTGACAGACAGTCTCTATCCACCTTGCAAATTAAAGGGCTCTCTCTGCGTACGCGAAAAAGGTTTGTCATAATTGTGCTTGAATTTGAAAAGTGGTACTTTTCCCATTGAAATCGTCAGAGTTGTTTGAAACGCTTGTCGATCCTTTAATAGTGCACCGAATCAACAACAGTGACCCCTAACTAAATGTTCCGTCGTTCTAGGTAGCAGGAAACTTATGTTTAGTGAAAACATTTCTTTGTTTTCAAGTGACTCAAATAAAATTCTCTTAAAATTCAGATGGAGTTAGGTTGAGGAGCAAACTGTAGAAACCTTCAGTTCATAGATAACATTAAAAGTTACAGATAGGAACTATAGAAGAAAGTATTAATAATGTTTTGTACTTTGGATTAATAAATAGATCTATTGTGTCCACTCCAAAAATGCAAAGGCTCTCCTAACCCTATAGATAAAGTCCAATATACTGCTAAGGGCTAGCGAAGCGATGTGATCTCTATTTGGAAACATGGATCCAAGGGCCTTCAACCTGCATCTGCAGACCCTATTCTAACACAGCGCTCCACAGTTTGTACTTTTGTACCTCTCTCTAATTGCTCTGAAAATATCGTTCACATTTTAAAGCGTTCGATTCGAATCAACTTCGAGCTATTTACAAACCACTTTGGTTGCCTGGGTAACTCTGGAAATATTTTCACACTCATTTACTTATATAATCATTTCCTCTTATAAACTTTTGTGCATATATACCGTATAACGTCCACACATAGTGTTGAGTGCTAGAGTTCCGCTTCCACTTGAATAAGCTGACAATTCACTCAAGCAAGTAAGTGGGCGAACGAGCGACACTTTCTTGCACGCAAGCCTGTGCGCCTAAATGCATGCAGATCAAAGATGCGTGCACACACACACATGTTGACACAACACTATACGTACAACTTCATAAAATCCATGTATGAATTACAAAAGACTTGTAAAATTTGAAATTTAGCTAAAAGCACACACTTATAAAAATATATATGTGTATGTATGTATGTATGTTTGTAAATGATAATTCTACATATATGCTAAATTTGCTGGCATTTACTGCCAAAAAAGCAACGCAACAGCAAAATCTCACTCGAAATTTGTAACGGATTTATCGAAATTTCTGCTCGTGAAATTTCATGCAAGCCAACTGCCATAAGCACACGCTTATATTATATTATATAACATTTATATGTACACATGTGGCATGTATGTGCATTTGTTGGTGTAGCATCGACAAAATGGTGCTTGTATGGCATATTGCGCAATCCAGCTTTGCTCTTATGAATATTTCATATTTTTCATGATTGAACTCTTCAGCAGCACTCGATTACAGTAAATCATACCGATGTGGCATATAGTATAACGGGTAGTAACATAGCCAATTTAATGATGATACAAACATGCAAGTGCACACAACTACTCAAATAAATAAATGTTTATATATTTCTAAATATATGTACATAGCTAGTTATTAACTGCCATGCTTAGCGTATGGATATTGGAAAGTTGTTCGAGGCATATTGTTATTCCAGGAAATCAGGTGGCAATACGGGGATTAATATTTTCGTTGGTGAGTCATTTCCCAGAATTGCTTTCATTTTCGTTCGTTCAGCACAAAAATTTATAACTTTTCCAAAATAAATAATGAAATACTATTTAAATATTGGATCGCATCTCGTACATGAATGTGAACCTTTTACAAAAATATTTCTGTTTTTGTTTGGCAACTACATTTAATTAATTTGTATATAAAATCCTACCTCTATTTTCCAGCTGCGGAAATTAACATTTTATTGAAATTGGTTGCAGTTTTGTTATCAAACTTATAAGCTACGTTGGAGCTAATATTTACATTATGATTATGTAAATTTTACTTAAAAGAAAGAGGATTTATTTTGGATTTTTAAATTTCATTTTGTTTAATATAACAATTCATGTCCCCGTAGAGCTTATACAGTTCCTGGCTTTATCTTCTTCGATATTCATCGCTCACGGGGACGACTCTAAAGATCTTATAAAGAACGGTTTTCACGAAATCTCCAGTGTTTTCTTATCTCATATAGTCATCGTCCATGTTTCTGGAGAATTATTTCTGTTCGTCGAGAGAGGGATTTGCGTCTCACTTGGCCACCGATCGCAACGTAGCACCTGTTGACAAGAGCTCTTCTACGATTTGCTTAAATTATTGGTGGAATTTATTGTGGTTGCGAGATATAAAAGTCCTTAACTGTTTCAAATGTATAACTTTCATCACGCAAATAATCTTGCTGTGTGGCCTAACCTCATTCGCTTCCTTTTTACGCTGAGAAAGCCTGCCCTTACGGCTCTCTCGTTAAGGCTTGCGATTACCCTAGCGGCTCAGAGAGGCTCTTCTCAGTTTTGTCGAAGCTGATGTTTGCACTCTGCGTCTTCTGCATAAATATTTGAATTTCGCAGGAATACCAAATTTTGGAATAGCGTCGAAGAGGTTGTTGGTGCGGGTTCTTCTTCATCTGTTGCAGTAACCGATTTCGCTACTTAGCAGTATCGAGCAATGTTGCCTCTAAAATTTCGAATGTACTCATACTCTGTCTACCTGTTGCAGTTTTCCATTCCTATCTTTACTGAAGATCGGACTTAGAACCATTTTTTGTTTTTACTTCTGATTAAATAAAGGGCCGGACTATAGCTTATATACTAAAGTGCTGCGATATTGGTGGTTTCGACAAAAGAGCAGCTTCTTGGTGAGGAAAAGACGTGTACAAAGTATCAAATCGGTATCTCGCAAGCTAAAGGGCTGGTACACATAAATACAGATCAGACAAACAGACGTTTATGCATAAATATTTACATATTCAATAGAGGCTCCAACGTTTCCTTATGGGTGCAACAAACTCTGGGGCAAAATTAATCTACTCTCATGATGTAAAAAAAATTTATGTGAGAGGTGAAAAATTAAATATTTATCTCTTAAAATGTTCCCTTCAGAAGAGTCACGCCCTTCCTTTGTATTCTTCTGTGACATTTTAGCTTAAAAATATGAATTATAAAGCCTTTTCGCACTCACCAATTAATCTTTAAAGGGAGCGAACCTTCAGTTGATCCTTTTCAGCGCCAAAATCTGCAATTAAAATCAAATATGTGATTAATTTTTGTTGCTATTAATTTTGTTTCTGCTTTCAAGTTTGCTATTTTTGTAGGGACAATGAAAAAATGATTCAGTAGAATTTTAATGTTATGCTAAGAATGCAAATTTCCATTAAAGCAACCACTTGGGAGAGTTTATGCCGCAGAGTGCTCAGACAGCTAGCCGCACTTAAGGATTGTCAGCACTCATAAAATAAACACTATTCGCAATGATTCAAATCTTAACCAACAATTCGAAGCCATTCATTTTCTAAAGCAACCGCCGCGGGTCCCCTCCCCCATTCCAACGCGCAGCGAGAGATTTGTGCGCGTCGAAATGCGAGTAGCATTTGTACAATTGAAGTGTTGGAATTTATTTAATGCTGTCATTTGCATCTTTTCCTGCGCATTTATGAATTCACAATGATGACAACAACAGCAAATACAACAATAACAACTATTATTCAGCATAACACAATTGCAAAATCAACACAAGAAAAGCGGCTGGAGGCGGCGAAAAGAGAGTGTTGCATAGAAGTGAATGAACGGTAGAGGGGAGGATGTAAGAAAAGCGCAAAAATACGCCAAAACTCCCGTTAGTTATTTTGCACGCTGTCAATCGCTCAGTGCCAGCCAAATTCCCGCACATGCACAAACACACTCACATAAAGCATATTCGAGGCATTGGAATTCATGATGGGGATATCGCAAAATCAAATTCAAATTCAATGCACAATGCCGAATGCCACTGAAGTGGCGCTGCAGGGTATAAGGGTTATGAGCAGTGGAAATCTTCTTGAAGATGCCACACTGTCTTCCACCAGTAGCTATGTACGAAGTAAGGATCGCACAGCTCGAGTTAAATTTAGCGCAATAATGAGAATGAGAGGAATTTGCATGCAGTGTCAGTGCCGAACATTTGCCCAACTACATATAACTGCGTACACCCCTCCCCTTGCGCCAACTTACTTCACCAACAGTTGAGATGTCTTAATGCATTCATATTCCGGCCGTTAGCCGAGAAAACGAAAGGAAAGAGACGAAAGAAAAAAATACATCAAACTATACAGCGAAAGAACAATAAAGGCAAAGTGTGAAAAAATGTCTTATCAAAAAATTTAAGATTCATATCCTGAAGCGCCCTCGGTGTCAAAAATACGGTGAGTGAATTCCCTAAGGGTAGGCTATATGGGCGCTGGGCGCATTTCGTTGCTTTTGGCGAGCAGCAAGTTGGGTTGCTCTTGGCTGCTGAAGTGTCATAATTGCTTGTGTGTGTGTTTGTAAGGCAACTGTTCCAAAAGGTTAAGGCCTCACCTTTTGGTGTCGACAAAAGGGCTCTCGCCATGTGTATTGAATTTCAAAAAAGAACCAAAAGTCTTCAAGTGCCACAAATAATTTATTTTGCTACCTGAAAGTGCCACCTAAATGAATAAAGAAAGGGTTCGGAAAAAAATTAAAAGTGGAAATAAATCACTTTCGCTGCGCCACCTTTGCGTTTAAAGTAAAATTAGCTTTAACCAACGCTTAACGGTGCAAAAGCACTTAGGAACTTAAAACGCTGTGGAAGATGAAATAATTGGTTCAATCAACTTCCGTGGGGAAACCTGGTCAATCGTTGTGAGCTTTGTGCTAACAGAATTCTAAATGCATATGAGAAGGAACTAAAGGAGTTTAGATCACCGATCTGCTAGCTTTCTTATCTCATGATCACTGTGTTTGAAAATTATGTTGAGAGTCGCTTTTTCTTTTAGGGTCACTTATGTCCCCAAAAATGGTTTGAGAAAATTTTTACTTAAACTTTGCCAATATATAATACATTTAGTCATAAATCAACGGTATATATTTGAACCCAAAAGTGATTAAAATATATCTATAATCTGATTTTTCAGAGCTGAAGCCTGACACCAACTCCAAAAATTTCAACTTTAATTTAATAACCAGAAGCAATATATCTAACGTATGAGACCGAGGCAGTTTTGAGCTGGTAGTATATAATTTTCTTTTCTTCAAAACATCGTAGAAGTGATGTTAACTCATAACTCTATCACAAATTCGTTTATGCTTTGAAGAAGGTTGTTAAATTTTGTTCTTCTTTTTATTGAATTCAATAAAATTTGGGTAGCAATTATCATTGAAGTTGAACTTTTCTCTTATCTCCATTAAAATTCAGCTTTGAAGAGGATGAAGTATTTTCTTTATTAGTTCCTTAGGATCAATAAAAGTTTAGATGTCAACTATCATCCTCGGCTTCTCAAGATTATATTCTGAAAAGTTTTTAAGCTACGAAGTAGTAAGTGCAAAAGTAGATAGCTAAAATAGATCGACAAGTTTTTAGACAAAAATTAGGGATAGTTGTTCAGTGAAAATTTGCGAATTTTTTTCAAATATTTTAAACTCGAAAAAAAAGATCCTCCTTGAAGCAAAATGTTCCTCTACTAAATACAAAATGTGCGCTGGGTATAAAAAAGAGTTGAGCGAAATCCAACCAAAAATATTTATTGCCCCCACTGCGAGTTCAAGAGCAGTTCTTTTGCATAAATTGCTGCTTGGATGGCAAAATTTTCTTTTGATAAAAGAAAACATAAATTCCAATCTCGGCGTATACTAAATATTGAAAATTCCTAACTTATCAAACATTTTTACAAACTTTTTTTTTCTAATTTTATTTTTATTATTTTATTTCGCTGGCGTTGCATGCAAATGAGTTTGGAGTGTCACCGCGCTAATATTATAATTTCAAACCGTAGCATAGGAAAAAAAAAAATAATAAAAAACGATTTCAAAATTATTTGCAGCGTTAACTTTGAGTGTTAGAAGTGGTGAGGGCATTGCTGTGACCCCTAAAAAGTACTTAACGCGTTAATAAGCAAATGCAATTCCTCACACCACATCGAAGTCGCAAGAAATAGCATAAAATCTGATGCCGCAGCATAAACACACCAATCTGCAGCAGGAAAAGGTATTTAAAAGAAAAATAAATATAATAAAAATTGTTAGCGGAAAGCTATTTTGCGCGTGGTCAACGTCAAATCATTCGCAGCGCGCAACAAAATTTGAATAAAAATGGAATTACGTAAGCCTCCACACTGCGATTTTGTTGCAAACACCTACCCGCACCTTGCCACAATTTCAATTTCGCTGCTGCTATTGTCAGCTGAAGTGCGGAGCCCATACTACAGGCGGGTGTCCGCGTGTTTATGGGCGCTCGCTCGCGCGTTGGCTATAAAAATTGACGAACTGTGAAAGCGGCAAGCGTCGCAACGCCGCAGTTGACAGTTAAGTATACGCACAACGCGCACTGAAACAACCGAACACATAGAGCTCGCTCGATACAGCGCCGAAAGACGCTCGTATGCTAGACGTGCCGGTGAGTGGCAACTCCGTGACAGGTACTTGTAAGTGTAAATTTGTTGCACGTCACTCGTGGCAGCCATATTTTAATTGAATTGCTCGTTTGCGTCGTCAGTCGTTCGCGCGCTCGCTCGGTGCTTCGTCGACGGTTTGTTTTTTCGTCGCGCTTTGCTGATTAGGAGGTGCGAATTTATGCTCTATTCCTTTGGCACCCGTCAATGTTTTTTTCCACCTCTTGTTTGCTTTCATTCGCTTTATCTTTGAGCAACCACTTGGGTGTTTTCTCACTCAGCGTCGCTTACTTTCTTACGCAATTTGCCCAACATCAGCATTTTAATGATGCGTTTTATTGTAATTGCAACATTTTCCGCCACGCAGCCACAAATGCCGACGCGATGCTACAGCAATAGAAATAGGTAAGCCGGGAAAAAGCAGAGCTTCAATAATTGTAGGTGACACATAGTGACTTAGCGATTTATTACGGTCCATAAATTGTGCGCTCTGCGAACGGCAATCGCAATTTTATGCTCACTCACAACAATAACAACTTTAAGATGTTTCGAAATATGAGCAGGAGCCGTCGCAGGTGAGGGACGCTCTTAACTTTTATATCGCTCGGAGAAGTAGTAACATATTTTACTTGTTTGCCACGAATTATGGATTTCGGTAAACAGCATTAAAGTTTTATAGGGTTCTTGAACTTACATCGTTAAGGCATGATGACGCTATAACTTTGTGACAGAAATAGGTGTGTATAATGTTCGAAATGTAGTATGGCAGTTATGCACAAAATATGTTTGGCGGGATAAATTGGAGCGCCGAAACATTTTATCAACAAATCGACTGCATGAATACAGCTAGCAGATATGGACTTAGTTCCAATAAGTTGAAATTTAAAAATACTCTTTTTTTGGTTCTAGATTAAGCAGATATTGATCTAATGTATTGAATCTTTCACCCGGCCGATTTCCATAATGGCCTGCATCAATAGCATGTCCAAATACTGATTTACTTCACTGCAGTTCTTGACTTGGTGCTGCGCTTAGTTTTTGCCTATTTTTGGCAGTCCTTCACGATTGGTTCAAAGTGAAATAAATCATTTATAATTTCTGGATAGAACTTTCTATAAAATGACCTTAAGTTAAAGGTAACCCAGTTGCGTTACTGAACGCACGGTACGCATTTTACAGTTTGGGAGATGTGACTAATCTTTTCCACTGGGAGGATCTGAACCCCCTCTGGATCTAGGCTATAAAAAGTACTTGGTCCATACTATAAGGCGAGCTTATCACCAAAAAGAGCAATCACAATGGGAAAAAGAAATTACACGATGTGTGCTCTCTTTCTTTTATGTTTTGGTTATTTTGATATCGATATCAGTTTACCGAAATTAAGTCCACACATTGGTTGTGTATCATGTTCGGTAGAAAAAAAATAGAAAATATTTTTAACAGTGCTGCCCGTCCATAGAAGGAAGTCTACGTAAAAATCCCGACTGTTGTGGGAATGGCTGTCGCCATTCGAAATTAAATTTCAGGTCTTCTATGATAGACAGGGTTAAGATAGGTGAAATTGTTTGTGGTCCCCGAACCCATCATAAACCTGACAGGGTACCCTCTGCTGGTGCTAGCGATTCCAACTGGCATCTTATCCGTAACAACTGAAAGGCTTCTGCTGACTGACTTACCATCCCTAGCTGTCCTATTGAAAAGGGGGTTTTTTCGTTGTCTTTCCTGGAAAGCGATTGCGTTCAAGATCGGTTCTTGACTATTTTCACCCTTATCCGTTTCGTTTTATTTTTGTTTTTGTTATTCATATCTATTGGATAACCACTTAGAACAGCTATTTAAATCTCGGAAGGTAGTCGCATTTTGTAGTAGTTGGTCTTTTAAAAAATCAAAGCGAGCTTAGACCCAAGCTTCTATGAAACAATGGCTTCAGAGCCGACCAGCACAAAAAGGGAAACCTCTCAACTTATACCTTTCAATTTCTATGTTCAGCTGTTTAGTCGAAGAGACCGAAAGCACGTCGTTGTCTTGTTCTGAATCCGGCTTCGAGGCCAAGCCGGGTTTAAAAGAACGTAAGTGGTTCCAGCCTTAAACCGACCAGCCATTTCTGCAGGGTATCACTTCCATGTGACGGAATACCTAGACCGCCCGCCAACAGCTCAACCAGATCCCACAGCTTCAGTCCTGGTCCAGGTCCCATAGATGTTTACCCAGGCCGTGAAGGCTCCCGGTCATTTAGCGTAACTCAGAACGCACAGCGCGGAGGCTACCTATCTTTCATCTCCTAACTTCTTTCATAACTTTTTAAGGATTTCACAATTAGTAATTATTCAGCTATTGGATTTAAAAAGATGCAAACACCCCGACGAAACTTACTTATGCAAACAAGAAAAATTATTGTCTAATTTACGAAATGTAAATACGGATATGATGGTGCAACTCCTTTGCTAATGGAAAATGATACGTTAAAATTTTTCTGTTTATCCGAATTCATTTGCAGTTACTGTAGCGCATCTGAGCACCTTGCTTTAGTGCCACCCTCACCAAAATTAAACTTCATTGTCTCCGTCATGTCAAGTCTTTCAAAACTCTGACGTAAAACTCTGACTCAGCAATAAGCACTGCGCTGCGTCACTTTTCTAACCTCACTTTTCCATTTTCCACCTGCATTTCTACATTTTAACTTAAAAATATTGTATATATATATTTGTGTATAAAAAATCACCGCAAATCACGTGTGTCGCTTGACATCTGTCAGTCTGAGGAGAACGGCTAACAACAAATGCTACTAACTTAATACCACAAGCCATGCACACACACACACATAAATTGAATCCAATTTAACTTTATGAAATTCACTTGATTCCACTTTCTTGCCCGTCGCACTTGCCACTTTAGAAAGTCCTTTGAATGCATACAACACACACACACATGCATATGTAACTACGTCATAGCTTGCAAAAGCCAACCCATGCGAAAGTTGAACGATTCAACTAACTTTATACGCGCAACACACAGTCACATGTAGACCTGCATACACATACACACACATGCATGTTGCAAGCATATACATATATATTTATATATGAAAAGGGACGCACATCACGTCGCTCGCAATATTGCGCGCACATGTCACAACGTTGTAGTGGCGATAAAATGCCACTAAGTAATGCAACTACGACAACAACCACACCACATCTACAACAATAACACTAAATGCGTTAGCAACGAGCTGTCATATCGGTGGATTTCATTAGAGATGATGTGCGATGCGATGTGTTGCACTGTCATGCGTTGTGTTGCAATACCGTTGTAACTGTGTGTGGCAAGTGTATGCATTGCCAGTGCATGTGTTCACTGCAACGATTTTATCGCTTACTTCGTTGCCGGAAACCAGCACAAGTGGCAACCATCAACTGCGACAAGCCACTTTCACTGTTGCAACACCTGCATTGTGTGCGCTAAAGTGTTGCACAGCCAAGCAGCAAGCGTTAGTTGTGTGCCACATGAGTTAGCGAAAGTTATTGCAACAAAATTCTACTGGCGATCGCATGCCAAGCAAGTTGCAAATATGTGTGTGCCGCTATGTGTGCATGTTGTTGTTGTAATTTTGTGAAGCTGCAGCAAGTTGCAATCAGCATAGGTTACGAGTATATTTTCTATACGGCTTTTGTGTTTTTTTCTACTTTGGTGCAGGCAATCAAGTATAAGCGCCGCATGTGGCAAGTAGACACAGCAAACCACAAATCGACCGCAATTTATGTACACTTATTTTTGGCAGAGTGTGTGTGTGCTGGTGCCAGGTGAAATGATAAATTGAGTGTGCAACGAGTTAGTGCGACCACCATAGCTTGCCACAAATTGTTGTAAGTGCAACGCGAATGCTAAGGAACAGCATAAACTCAAGCAGCAGTCTGCGCAAAAGCGAAGGCGTTGCACAGCAAAGAAAATATGGCAAGAAAATGCAGACAGTGGCAAGAAGAAGAAGAAGCGGAAGCAGCAGCAGCCGCAAGCACCGCAGCGGAGCGTTTTACTCATATTTATGCTTGATTTGTTTGGGTATTTGTATGCAAATGTGGCAACTTTAAATAAGCCAAGTGGTGTATGTGGCAAGCTGTATATTATAAGCACGTCGCTGGGATGCAAACCCTTGCTTGCTGCAAGTGTGTGTACATTGGTATAGCGCGTGGCAGTAAACGCGCCCTTTCTTGATAGTTTTTCTATATTCTAGTCGATTTTTTGCTTGCTTTTTACAGCCAAATTTATTTGCGCATATTTTGTGGCAAGGTTGCAACATATGCAACGCTCCAAGCCTGTAATCTGCCGTAAATTTTGCAACGTGCCACATGCAGTAAAAGTGGCAGCCAAAGCGCGAATGCGCTGCATTGCAGGCAGTGAGGGTTACGGAGCAGCGTCAAGCGACTTAAACACATTTTAAATATAACTTGTTGTTGTTGTTTTTGTTGTTGTAGTAATGTCGCTACTGCAATTCACTGGTACTTGCTGCTTTATATTGACGATATTTATTGCGCCATTGTTGCCACACACAAAACAAGTTGCTGCAGCGACTTTGGTGACCCTCGCCTTGTTATTGTTGCTGTTGTTATAGTTACTTATTTTATTTTCCCCTTCGTTTTTGTTTATTGATGCACTCAGTCGCTTGCCACACCGCATCCATATTAATTTATTGCACGTTGCATGCTCCGCGTTCGTGCGTTTATTACCAGAGCGAATAGTTTGTGGTTGGCAACGCTGTCTGCGTAACGGCAATCGATATGCAAGCTGCAACGCGTAGCTCACACAAACTCACAACTTACCTTCAATTCACAGCGCTTGCTTTCTTTTGGCGCAAAATTACTTGTTGTTGCTTTCATTAAAAATGCTGTTGTGTTGTTGTTGTTGTTGTTGGGTTTTTTTTTGTCTGCTGTCCGTGCTGTACGCCACCGTGGCGTCACCACTCCGTGCACTTGACGCTGCACGAACGAATTATTGCTTACCATGCACTTTGAGCTTTAAAGCTTCGTCACGCGCACGCTCTTTCTCTCCACCGTATGCAGTACAAATCTTCCTCTATCATTATTGTTCGGTCATTTTTTTTTTGTTGGACTTCCTTCTGCTGACCCAAATTTTTGCCAAATTGGATAAATTTTTCGCATACTCGTTTGTCCTTTGCCTGGCGCGCCATTGTTGCCAGCATGCTAGCAGTGCATGCTCCGTTATCTCTGGCATCTGTGAGCGTCTTGCAAAGCCGCACAGTGGCCGAGAATGATTTGTTCGCATCTTAAAAATATATGTATGTATATGCATAATATACTCTCTTGTTATCAGTAGGTGTTGATTTGTTCGGTCAGTCCTGTATCAATTTAAAAAATTTTAGTCTTCGGCTCCTGAGCAAATTGTATGTAACTGAAACGAGTTACCTTTAGATAAGTTAAGCATTAGCTCAAGGTATGGCTAAAGTCCATATTTTCTTGATGAATGACAAATGTAAAAATACTGATTTGAGACTACATTAGTAAGATTTTTCGTATCTCTTCTTCATCTTCTTTGACGCTACAACAATGAATCGGTTTGGTCTGAGACAACAAAATTTCGCCATTTTCATCTATCATTTGCGTTGTCAGGTTCAGTTGTACAGTACATCCCTATGGTCAGTGGTCTATATCCACTTGGTTCTTCTTTTAAATGTGAGGAGGCCCCAGCTCTGTTGTTCATGCATGGGTCTCAAATCAAAGCAACATTGGTTTTCTATGCGCTTAACTTTATTCAAGTCGCTATAGTTCCATCTTCATCGTGTTTCCATCTTCTTCCGTACTCATCACACGCGAGGACGACTCCAAATGTCTTCCTGAGAACACTTCTGTTAAATGCTCCTAAAGTTTGCTCGTCTGCTTTCAACACGGTCCGCCTCCATCATGGCCTTTGTTTCTGCGCCGAATAAGAATAAACGAATCGTTAGAGACTTATAGAGCGTAATTTTTGTTCGTTGAAATCTGCTTCTCAATTGCCAGCGATCTCAATGTAGCAACTGTTGACAAGAGTTATTCCATACTTGATCTCCAAGCTTAGATTCCTGGTGGTATTTATGGTTCGTGACATATAGACCTTCACTTTTTCAAAATTGTAGCCACTACTAGTGCAGTATCGTTCTTCCCAAGATGCGAGGAGTTTTTGTGTGTGATTCACCTTCTTCCAGGCTGGAAAAGACACTCCTGACGGCCGGTAGTGTTGTTTTTTAGTGTAGACTGTGCTACTGCGGTTCAGTTTAGCGGCACGTATCATTCTTTCCAGCATTAAATTGAAGAGGACACCTAAGAGGTAATCAACCTCTCTTAAATCTCATTTGGTGTCGAAGAAGTCTTTCCAAATTTGAACGGAGCTCATAGTTGAGCTCAACGACATTCTGCCTTACCTTTACTCAGACGTAATTATGTTAGTAAGTTGTTTAACCGGACTTAGAAATGAACCACAGCTCCCCTTCTCTATATTTATTCTTTTTTGCTTAGCGCTTGGGTTAAATTTAATCTTGAGAGCCGCTTGTATTAGTTTGTAAAAGCAGAAGCTTATTCCTCCTCATTAGATCAATTCATTTGTTCTTAAATGATTATATTTCGCGAAAGTAACTACTGAGAGCTGTTAGAACACCACCATTTGAGTAATATCCGATAATTGTCATTGTCAATGAAAATTGATGGTTTTAGTTTGGACTCTTGTCGTAGTTTTCATCATCAGATCGAACAAAATTTTACATGGATATCCATGAAAACTCCGACAAGAGTCCAAACTGTCCGAAAATTTGTTTAACTTTCGGAAGTTAATTGTTAGTACTTTGATAAATATAACTAAAATTGGGGTTAATCAAACTTCAATCTGCTATAGAACTAAAGAGATTGTCAAATGAAAGTTCCTGCAAATACAAATGGAGGTAACTCATAAAAGCAGCATGCCGAACTTTCGCTCACTCTTGTGCCACGGTGCATGAAGGTCGTTGCAATTCACACAATTGTTAGCCAGCTTGCTTCTCGCATCTTTTTTGTTGTACACATTTTTTTTAAATGCTGTTACTGATTTGTCACTTTTGTTGCTATTGTAGTCAGTGTTTGATTGTAGTCACTATTTTCATTGCAGCACAATCCTTTGCTGTATTTTATTTATTTCCACATTCTCAGTAATTTTTCCACGAATCAGCTAAATATTTTATTTTATCATCTGCTCCCGCTTCATCTCTTTCTCATTCTCTCTCTTTCTCCTTAACACACGGTGAACTCGAGTCATGCCATTTCATTGTTTTGTTTCTGTTGCAACATCTGTGGTCGATGTTCCGCTTGCTGCTTCCGCCGCGCACACCCGCTCTGCCACCTTTGTGGTTTTTGTGCTTGCCATAAAGGATATGAGTTGTCACTTTCAAAGCGTCAACTTTCAGTTTTGACCCGCCCTAACTGCGCCACTATGGCCATTTGCCTACTGTTGCCACACTTTTTGGTTTGTCACTGAAATTGAATCGCATTTCTCAAAAGCGCAACCACAAAATAATAATAATGGGTAAAAATAGATAACTAAAAGAGAAATATATAGCAATGTTTGCGATTGCCATCTATTTGTGTACGAGTATGTATGTAGCGATGACCTGACTACACAACACCACACAATAGGCGGAAGCTGTAGAGATTGCAAAAAGTCACGAGAAGCCACACAAAGCCGCACAGCCCTCACTTGCACCATATTTCAAAATTCCATTTCCCTATTTTCATTTCATTATGCTTTTGGCTATTTGTTGGCCACCGAAAAAAGAGCGAGCCAACGAGTCAATTGGGCGCGGTAGGCAACAACATCAACCAGCTAGCGGCGTTACACAACTCCACCTGCACTGCATACAAGCCTTTAACTTCGCAATCTGTGTATATCCTCCTATCCTCCACATACTAATAGCCCTGTCACTTTTAACCAGCTAACGAGTTGAGCAACTTTTCCGCTTTCCAGCCCTCAATACGATTACATTCGTACCACACGCTTTAACTCTTCGCTGTAGCTCGTTGCCACATATTTACATAGCGCTAAGCGGAAAGAGCATTTCATCAGCGCAGTCAGAGTCGCAGCCGGCATCCGAGTCAGTGGCGGTGTCACTGTCGGAGTTGTGTCGCCCTAAGCGTTTTAATCATGATTTACGTGTCGCGACAGGCGGTAAATATAAATGGAATTTTTAAATGTAATCTGATTTAATTATGCACCCCATCCAGGCATTCGGTTTCTAGTAAAAGAGCGGTTAGATGGTGACTGTTGCAAAGTTGTGTATTTTCTTGTTGCAGAACTGCTGCCTCTAACATATACTACGAGTACAGCGGCTATTAGAAGTTATAAGTACAACGTGTCGTAGCCGTGCACTAGGTATGCAAAAAAATCGATAACTTCGACTGGACCAAAGCCATGATCCTTCAGTTTATATGACAGCTATGTGATATGAATAATTTCTTCAGATATTTCATCATTGCCTTAGGTTAACTCGATGCCTAAATTCTTGAAGATAACTCGTCAAATGAAAAGGCCGTCCATATGATGACGATCTAAATCAATTTAGCCATGTTTATTCGACATTCCTAGTTTCTCAGTTTTTGAGATATTTATTTGAAAATTTGGCCCTTATGCACCAAGAAGCTGCTCCTTGTCGGATATTGCATCACTACCGTACAGCTGCTATATAAACTGAAAGATCGAAATAAAATTTTTCTTGAGGAAGATTTTTCATATGACGAGATATCCTCAAGAAATTTGGCATAGATTATTTTCTTTAGAAGAATGTGGTAATTTGATGATACCACACCAAATGCTACCATATTGGTAGCGAACCGCTAAAAAAAAAAATAAAAAAATAAATAAATCATATATCTGTGTCCTCACTATCGGTATCACCTCTAGAGAATAAGGCCGCGAATATTCCAGATGCATACAGCGTAGTCTTGCCAATGCGGGACAAGTGCACAATAGATGCTTCATTGTTTCGCTGGTGCATGTTTTAAACATTTTCTGCGGTTTTCCCGGTTTGTCAGCCCCATTATGCGGGCATCTATCGCCACCAGACAGTGACCAGTTAGTATTCCGATAATTTAAAACAGTGGTTTATTCTATGCGCCACTCACCAAGCTTTGGCTTATCGAAATAATCAATTTTGGCATGAATAATGGCATGAATAATGAACTCAGATACCATACCAACAAATATTCGTAGAAGATTTATCGGAGAACACCAAATGAGCACTGACTTTAGGGTTTTCAAAAAAAGGCAATATCAATTTCCCATCCCTCAACCAATTCACTAAAAGTTAACTGATAAGGAGTACAAAAAAACAATGGATGTTTGAAGCAAAAAACGAATCGAAATGAAAATGTGATGTGACAATTCTCGTATTTGTCATGACGCCATTCAATTACGCGCCGCAAAAAACGTTTACCCAACTGCTGCCAAACAGCTGACAGCGAGCGCACAAGAACCGTAGCAGATTGCATCCGCTCGCACACCAACACACACTCATACAAACAGAAGTACAAATGTAAACAGCAAGTTCGAAGAAGCTTTTTGGCAGCGGCGAGTCGAAAAACGTCAGCCAGAGGAAAACAAATTACAGCCAAAAGCGAATGTGAGTGGTAGATTAGTACGAAGGCGGGAGTGGAAGCGCGACACTGGTAGGGAATAGCAAAATTGGTGCAAAAAGCGGCCATTTGGCGCAAGAAGTGCGCATTGTTTTTGTTGGCGGCGCGCGCTAACTGTTTACATGTGTTCCGAATGCCGCTTTTTACGGCGCAATGAGTGTGAGCATGTGTATGTATTCTTCCCAAAAAAAAAAATGTTTTATTTGTATTCATTTCGGCGCGCTGCGTTTTTTCCAGCATGTGTGCGTATGTGTATGGTGTTGCACTTTGTCAAATTGAAACCAATTGGCCGTGTAGTTAAGTGAATTTATGAGCAATGGCAATGTGCTCCGATATAATAGACCAAGCCACATACATACTCATACCAGAATACTTCAGATAACGGAGTAGTTGTAGCTAACCGTGTTTGTGACAAATTAGCCGGCAGTTTCTGTATAATATATTTTTGTTTATTAGTATTTCTTTGTTTGTGCTTTCTTCTAATAGGGCTTGATGGTGAAACGTGCTTTCTTATGTAAATTTCGGATAAACAAATGTAATTAGCTATTTTTAGATTTCATGGGCTGTGGTAAAATTTATTCAACTTCTTCTTGGCTGCTGAATTAGATAGAATTTTGTGGAAGGTGTTTGAGTATTAAAAGTTTAGTTTTATCCTCCTTTAAGCGCTTCCATAAAATTGGTAAGACTCGTAAAACAACAAATATTGTAGACATTTACCACGAAACTCGCTAATTTTTTTCATTTTGAATCAGTTATAGTCATCAAGGAACTCCAATGCTCTCCAAAAGGCTACAAACTTCGCAAAGAACATTCTAACGCAAGTTTAGATAGTGATGTCAATTTAGAAATAAATTTTTTCCCATGTGGTTAAAGCTCTAATATTGTTTATAAATATTAGGCAGGCGTTCTCAATAGTTTGTTATAGAAGTCAACACATTAAATACAGATAGTGTCATATTGGCTTAAGGATTGGCGAAATTACGAAAATTAACCGTTTTCCAAACAAGTAATCCCATAAAAATCATCATGCTAAGCAATAGGTTTCATTAGCACTTGATACAACAAATGAGTTCTTCAAAGCAGACTATTTTAAACTGATAATTTTGAATAAGCGATATCAAGGTAGTTTACAGTATCAGATGTTTAAATGAATCAATACTAAAGCATGGTTTCAATATTTGATTTTCGTGGTGAATTTCGGAACAAGATTTGACTGTATATATGTATGTTCGTGATTTAGCAGCTCTAGCTTGATTTTTTTGATTTTATACACGCTCAGAACGTTTTGTTATACGAGCGCTATTTTTAGCGGAGCAGCCTCATCAAACACCAGTGTTTGTCGATGGTATGGGAAATTCAGTTCGAAGTCTTACATCACTCTGTGATGAACTTCGCAAAGGTCGCCTAAAATCTGTTGCTGTTCAGGAGTCTATTGATGCTATGCGCAAATGTTAACAGAAATTTGAAACAAATATGGGCTAAGTTCGGATGTAACCGAACATGTTATACTCTTACAACTTGCAAGGATCAAAGCCGCCTAAAAGACTTTACGTGTTCGCAATAATGAAAAACGTCGAGAAAGGTATAAACTTCATTGTTCGATGAAATCGTGAGTGGATTAAAATCAAAGAGAAAATTATACTAAATTATTAATCTATTTTATCCAATACCATCACAAATTCTGATTAATTCTATTAACCTGTTATCAGTAAAATACGATATCTTATTTTTATCGAGACAATTCACATATTGGCCGATATATGCGCTATAAAGTCGTCTATAAGATTGAAAATCTTAACATTAGGTATATGGCATTCAGGCATGTTATTATCAAGTAGGCATTGTCTCTAAATTACATATACACACATCGACCGATATTCGAAAGTCAATTATAGGCGCCACGATCCACACACACCTTGAATAGTTTCGATTCGATTTAGAAGGCTATTTATCATAAGATGGTACACTTCAAAAGCAATATTCATGCAATCACTCCTTTCTACAACGCCAAACTTCTTATGGTGCCAACGAACAGGTCTAGCAAGACGGAGTCAGAAAGTAAGCCAGATTTCAACTCGTCTCGTCATGCTGATCATTTAGGTATATATATAAAACCATATGTCTATCTCAATTAGTTTTAGGTAATACATATAACATTTAGGTAAAGAAAACTATTACATTCTGGAGCAATATGTTGCAAAAATATGATAACGGTGCTTCGAAACACGTTTTAGGCTTAAGTTTTTCGCGCACGAAGCACTTCCAAGCAGATGGTTGCCAAGTTTCTGGACTCTTGAAGAGGTGGTTGATGCGTTCACAGTGCATGTTTTGGAGATTCCGCAATCAGAGTCGCAAAAGTACTTTGACAATTGATTCAAACGTATCCAAAAGTAACACATCTTAATGGAGAACATTTTGAAAAACAACAAAGCGATTTTCGATTATTAACATATGTTTTTATCCTCGAAGTCCGATATGTAAAGGCAACCCTCAAATGATCAGTTTTTGAGATATCGGTCTAAGATTTTGTATACGAATTTTCTCCATAAGAAGCGGATCATTTGTCGCCACTGACGTTATCAGTTCATTATAATAATGTATATAGCTGCCAAACACACTGACAGAGCAAAATCAAGTCTACGAGTGAAAGACTTTGTAGGTATGGAATAAAAATTTATTTAACCTTGATACGAAAGATTTCTAAATTTTTCTCGGTAAAGGGGGATCGTATCTCTTTAGCCGCGTTTCAAAACTCTCTGATTTAACTGCCATATTTTGCTACCTATTAGAATTAGAATTAGAATTGTTGATTGAGGTAATGCACCGCGACCTAGGGTCTATTGTGCCCTCTCCTATATCACATGACCTCACAGAGCCCCAGCAGCCTGAACAGTTCCAGCAGTTTGCCGGGCTCAAGCGAGGTTATGTGATCCCTGCTGATATACACTAAATCCAGGGCCTTAAGCTACCTATTAACGTACGTAAAATTTTATTCAGCTAAGCATATAGTGGTCTGAGTAAATTCTTTCTTAATTACATCATAAATTTGCTATTTCTACTTTATTATGTACTCAAGAAAACCTTAGTATTTAAATATTGGATTCCAACCTGAATCCCGCTAAAAGTGAATATGGTTGTCTCTTAAAAGAGAAAACTTATAACTGGATTGCTATTAATCTTGTTTTCGATTTCCCGGTCACATTTAGTTTTCATATGCACTTAATTCATATTATTTTAACTTAGACACGCAACTAAATAAGTTTTTCATAGCTCAATGGCACAAACACATACATACGTGCATGCATGAAACATCGAGAACTTTTCAAAAAGCACTTTGTTCAGCAAATTCACTACAAATACCGAAGCTTGTGCGAACAAATAACTGTTGTTTACGAATGAGTATTTGAAATTTCCAATTAAATTTTATACAAAAATAAACTGTACGATTTCCGTAAAGCCAAACATTTGCTCGAAAACTATTCCAACTATTTCCGCTCTTTCAAAAGCACATTTGAGCAAAATAATCGGAAGGAATAGAAATCGAAATGAGACGGCCACGCCATAGGAAAACACTAAAACGAACTAACAAAGCGGAAAAACGGTAAGAGGGACAAAGAAATAGCACAAATAACAGCAAAAAGAAATCTGAATACTTAAGATGAAGTGAAAAGAGCACAATGAGGAGCATTTAGAAAGCACAATCGTCCGCTCAAGTTACATCAAAAGCGATAGCCGGATCGAACTGCGGTCGCCACACATCACTACACCGACACACACACACACGTGCACACATGGAGATGCCTAATACCACAATGGGTTTGTGAGCGTTTCCTTATATGAAGCGCACAGTATGCGCGTCATGTGAGCAAACACGACGAACATGAGGTTAAATGAGGGCCATTTATACGCAGCACGGCGCTTACAGGGGACCAAGGGCTCGGGCAGCAACTTTCCTACTTGTCGGCGCATATTTGTATATTTATATCTTTCTTTTTATGCTCACATGTGTTTATTTGCTGCTTTATTTTGTGTGCTTTTTTGCTTCGCTTAGGACCCTTGGCCGGTTGGTGAATGTCTCGATTGCGGGTGAATTGGCTTAGGCTTGGCGCCCACTTTGAAGAAGCGCGCTCAACTATAATATTTTGCCATCAATATGTTGCCTTTCAATTTTCCACGCTATGCGCCCATAAGCAGGACATTTGCAGGACATACATACCATGCGGCGCACAAACATATGTACGCTTATAAATGACGTGGTGGTCGGGTGGGTGAGCTTGTTCGCAAATAGCTTAAGTGTACGAAAACAAATTCTTAAATAGGAAATTATGCGAAGTTTGTTCACAAAATGTCGCAAGGCAAAACAAACACACACGCACACACATACATGAGCAAAAAATATACAAACGACCTCGTGTGTGTGTGTGTGGAAAAGGACCTTCGAGTTCTGATTTTTTTTCCTTATTTATTTATTATTTTCTTCTAAACGTCGACAATGTTGGTAGGAAATTGTCGCACAGTGGCAATAACGAAAGGAAAAAACTCGTTCGATTTATTTGAGTACAGGAAATCAGTTGGGCAATGTGTATGTGTGAGTGGCGTTGGTGGCTCGACACAAGGGCACACACCGACAGCCACAAAACAAAAACTGGCATATTTATGTGCGGTTGGTTGCTTAAAGTAACCAATTTTTCATTCCTCCGAGTTGCCGCATACATTTAGTTACAATATACACACGCTTGTGGCGTGAGGCCTGCATCCGGCCATCACAGCGTTCGGATTAAGGAAGAGGCACTGACTATTATTGGCCAGTTGCTGGGCGGAATAACAATGTGGTCAAGTCATGTGGAAGTTGAGTTAAGTAAAATAAATTACTTGATTCTTTTGCGATTTAATTTCATTAAAGTCGAAATCTGCACAAACACAGAGACATATGTATATAAACCAGCCTAGGTATGGTAGTTTAGAGTGCTGGATATCAATCAAATTTCGGTGAAATGAGTTAAAAGGAAGTCGATATTTTGTTTTGAAGTTTATTAGAAAGAGAGAGGCAGTAATGAAAAATGATTGGTTAGAAAATGCCTTTGCGAGTGCTGCAAGCAGTTTTTGGATTTTTAGTCAAATATATTATAAATTTACTCAACTGTACTTTCAAATTGAGATCAGTTGATTGCAAAATTTATAGATTTGGCAATTTTGCTTAAAAAGTTACTGCATAAATGAAAAAGAAAAATTAGTGACAATGATTTAATTCCATTTTGGTGTGAGACTTTGCTCAGTTAGCAGTTATGCGCCTAATTGTAGACAATTCTTTAGAAGAGCGTTTAAATTTTTTTGAAACTTAAAAACATTTTAGTAGATTGTTTGACATTTTTTGAAAGTTTAAGCTAACAAATTATAAAATTTTCGTAAAAGATTAAAGTTCGAGCATTCAAAAATACCTTTAATGTAAACTCAGCTAAATATAACTAAGAAGTTTCTATTTTTACCGCCTTTGGTTTGCGACTTAACTAACTTACAGGTTAGATACCTGAATGTGAACGAAATTTTTAGTGAGAAATAAAAGCACTTAAATACTTGCAATTTTTTCGAAACCAAAATAAATTATAATCGTTATAAAATTTTTGGAATTTTAAAAATTATATTCTGGGTTAAAAAACATATAATTATATCTTTAAGAACAAAACAATTTATTTTGCAGACTTAGTTGTTTTTTTTTCTACGTATAATAGATTAAAACGAAAATTGCTAAAATTTTGTGATTCTTTTTCGACAGGACACTTTTTTTATAAATCCATAAATACAACTTTAATTTACACAATTTAAGGCGCTTTTATTATCAGAGATTTATTTTGAAAATGTTTGAATTTTTGGACGTTTTTACCAAGCGAACATCCGAGAAATTTATCTGGTGGCGAGAAAGATTTTCCGTTTAAAAGTATCTCAACTCTAAAAACTAACTTTATATCATATATTTATATCATATCGTAATATGCTAGATACAGTTAAAGATCGAGAGACTAGTCAAAATTTTAATTTTTGAAAAATTTTGAAAAAAATCGATTTTTAGGAAAAACTTTATATTTTAGGGTGGCATAAAACATTAAGATGAAAAACAATGTCCTTACCTAAAACCAAATAATATCTAGGGATATCGAGTGAAAATTTGAAGTTGATCGATATAGTCGTTTCTCACCGACTCTAAGAGTACATACAGCGTTTCCAGAAAAACGCGTTAAAGGTTTTTGGAACCGATTACGCCAAGTCAAAAAATTCTTACAAATACGGACGTACGTATCTTCAAAACTAATGCTGGATCAATTTCACGTTTTTGGAAAATAGTATATATTTTTTTTATATAGCATTTTTATATATGTAAACAAAAAAATCAATGTATTGAAATTCTCAAAAAAAGACAGTGCGTTTCTGGCACAAAAAGGTCACTTTACACCTAATTTCGTGAAAGAGAAAATTTTTTGTCAAGAAAAAAATAAAAAAAAATACAACTTGGTTATTTGAATTTTCCACATAATTTTTAAGGTTATGTGAAAAAAGTTTATACTCAATAGTTATAGACCTTTTCTTTATCTACAACATTGCAATACAACTTTTTTCTATTGGACTTATTGTTTTGCCGGAAATAGGGATAAACCATTTTCACCCTTAAAAATTCAACCAGGCACCGATCGCTCGTAAATTATTTTTCCTGAAATGTTTGTTATTCTATCATTCATTTCCCATGGGTTTCAACGTACTCTCAATTTCTTTCTCTTTATCATTTCCAAAGACTTCTGCACCTAGTCTATACAGATTAAAAAAAAATTAACATTATATAAAATTAGATACATAACTATTTATAGCAAGTTGCAGTGGACTACAGCCCCACACAATTTTTGTGAATCTGACGACATTCCTGTCAATCTAAAAACATTACTGTCAGTTCTATTTACATTTGGATTCAATCTAAAACTAAACGTCACTGCCATTTCGAAACAATTCATTTAACCGCCCGCCCTCTCCCCAACGGTCGTTTGCTTCGGCAACTTTCAATTAAACTTTGACATGAAAATTGTTAAATACCCAGCCAGTTGACCGAACCGAACTGCCGTCACATGATGATGCGCCACCACAGACACACACATACACTGACTTCCACGGCAATTGACCGCTAGTGAGAGACGATTTAAAAACCAACTGCCCTCAGCAAATATAAACAAAAGCAGTTCAAGCAGCACGAATATGCGTCGTGCATAACGGACATACACTGTTTTTCCTCTCGACTTTGCGCTTAGCCAAACGACAAGCCCATACCGATGTCGGTTCGCATCACAGCCTGTCAGTCTAACTGACTGCCCGGCTGTCATTGTCTTCACAGCGCACACCTACGCATACAGAGAGCGAAACTACTGTTACTAGAAGTAAATATATGTATATGTATATGCATGCATACATATTTACATGTGTAGGAGCGTAAAAGTTGACTAAGTCCATGCGACGGCCTGACAGTCCATCGAAATGTCATCTTTGCTCGCTGGCGCACTCATTCAAAAAGACACAAAGCGCCACAAAGTACAGCCACAAGCACAAAAACAACAAGCTACAATGACAAAGCATCAATGGCAGCGAAGCATATAAAAAGAATAAATAAATATTTTTATACAAATGTATGTGTGTGTGTGCATAAAAAATGGAGAAAAATCAGCATAAAAAGGCGCACACGAGAAGCCGAGAAGCATAAAAAGGATCACTTCATTTCACAGCTTTTTATTTCCGCCGCCCCGTCTGCGCCTGCCTGACCAACCGCGCTTTGAAGGCAGCAGCCAGCAGCCAGCCAACCGGGTGAACTGCCAGCGATCCAACTAGTCAGTCAGCGTGCAAAGCCTGTCTATTCGTCTTCTAGTCGCCAGCAGCATTCGTTCGTCTCCTCTCGTCTTCGCTCCCTTCATACACACATCTATTATACGCTTCACACACTGCCGTTGGCCCTGGCCGGCCCTGCGTTAGTGAAGTGCTAGCGCTGCCCCCGGTTATGGACTGACTGTGTCTTCCACTTCCGACTCACTTTGTCTATTTGCGAATTTCTCCCTACACGCTGTTGATTTTTATTTCGTTTTTCCTTTTATATTTAATTTTTGTGGCCGTTGTTGTTGCTGCTGCTGCTTGGCTTTCACTAAGGCGGCGTCATACTTTGTTGTGGCACTGCATTCGTTTAGCTTCGTTCGTTTGTCGGTTAGTTTGTTCGTCTGTGTTTGTGCCCCCATTATGCTAATTGAACAATAAAAAATGTTTTACGACAATGCTTTCTTTCGTGCATATCGCTATTCTGGTACTCGGGCTGCCCGCCGCAGCGCCAATGCAGCGTTGTGCTGGATGTCCTACGCCCGTGGCAGCCATCGTCAGCGCCATTGTCTCTGGCATAATAATTCGGCATAAATGTAAATAAAAGTAAGCAGCCCGGATTTTGTTTGTTGGCACTTAACTGTGATGTACTTTAACGGTACTTTACTGTACTCCATCACCGGCGCACAGACACACACACACGGTTGCCCGCACCCGCTCCTGCTCTTTCATAGCGCCAGCGCTGCGCATTGACTGACTTGCCATGCGGGCTTGTATGGGTGTATGTGCGTGTGTGGGTGACTGTGGCAATATTTCTATTTTTCGCTTATTTTTTATTATTTGGTCCTGCGGTTTTATTTGCTTTGCTTTGTTCAGAGCAAAATTTGTGGCCAATTTCGTAAATTTGTGATAATGTCTAAGCGTTATTGTTGTTGCCCTACATATAAACTCATACTTGGAAAAAATAAAAAATAATTGTGTAATTATGTATATTTGTACGTATGCTTACAAAGTAAAATCTGCGAATATTTGAAAAGCGCGCGATGAAATTATCTGTTGTCTTAGTGGAGGGTGCGGTAAAGCTAAAGTCCATTAGCGGTTGAAGATATTGAGACTTAAGAGCAACTAAATTTACATATAACAGTTTTCATAAGCGAATGAAATGAAAGTGATCGGAGTCATATGTATCTACTAAGTAGCGTTTCTCGTTTCTTCCTGAAAATAATTTTTTTTTGTTACTTCTCTTTAGAGCATAAGACCTTAGCAGGTCGTACCATCTTGGTGATTTTACCATTGTTATACGCACTCTACATTTAGTATCCATTTCCGCTCCTTCTTCTCTGTTGTCATATAGCTTCCGGTGTAACAGTAGCTTTCGGCGTACTCGATTTCACAAATGTCAATCTTTATTTGGCTTCTGCTAGAGTGATTAACTCTCGTGACTTTTGTTTGCGACGTTGCAATGGCTTGTCTCAAGTCCGACATTTCATATAGATAACTATTATTATTTCTTTACTTTGAATTTATATTTTATAATAAAGTAATTAGAGTTGCAGAGCTAAATAGAGAAGCTACAAGAATGTACCATTGGCCATAAAAACCGAGCCGTTAGTTCTGCTTTCTCTAGACTGGATAAGGAAGCGAAGCAAATGGGTCTGGTAGTGAACGAAGGCAAGGCGAAATAATAACTTCTAGTAAATACGTAGTAATAGAGAATATCTTGAAGTTTGAAACAAATCAGCAAAGAAAGTAACTATATGATAACATATTTGAAACATCGAATCCGTACTTGAAATCTGAGACTCAGATATTCCGATTGGAAACCCAAAACTTGTTTCAATTAAATCTGAGTGACAACCGAAATGGAGAATGTCCAAGCTCCCTTTTACTGCTTCGTAACTGACTGACTACATGCTTATTTAATTCCGCTTACTTACGTCATATACCTTAAACTTTTTTCACATCCTAAACATCCATGAAAGTGTTCTAACGATTCCAACAGTTTTTGTCACGCGTGTAAAGAAATCATTCTTAAATGTCAGTGTCTTAATTTCACCGCATTATGTGAACAGTGCTATTTTGACTATTTTGGATTTCGTGTAAGAGATCAAGATAAATCCTTTGCTCCACATAAATTTTGTGTAACGTGTGTGAGACTGCTGTTGGGTTGGGCCAAAGAAAAACACAAATGTGGGTCATTTGCTATACCGATGATTTAAACCGAACCAAAGGATCATAAGTGATTGTTATGGCTTCAAACAAAAGGCCTTATAATGAAGTGTAAACATACTACTCAGTATCCAAACCTGTCTAAGTCCAACAGACCCATCCTACATAACGCCGAATTGTCGGTGCCAGCTAGCTGAACTGAAAATAGCAGTGAATTTGTACATCTAAAAGAAAAATTCCCCAATTTGAGCACGGAAAATATTTGAAAGAGAATATTTATTTGTAATTCCATAAATGCGCCATCTGATTAAGGATAAAAGCTTAGACAATTTATTGATCAGAAACTATAAATCGGAAAATTATAAAAACTTAATAAATAAACTCATAATGTCATATAAATCTTTGGGTGTAAAACCAAAAAACCCTTCATTGGATTTCTTTCCGACAAATTTGAGAGCTGTGAGTGACAAAGAAGGCGATGGATTCCCTCAGAATATTTCTTTAATGGATAATCGCTACAAAAAAAGGTATATTATAAAACATATTTGCCATAAATTAACATCTACACTCAAATAAGGATTTATCACTAATAAACCGAGACAGAAAAGGACTGCACAGTGTATTAGGCGCGCCCGCCAGTTTTTTGTGCAGCGCAAATAAAGAGAGAATGCTACATAAAAGCTCTAGGCGCAAAGTGAAGCACACCACAAATATTTGCCACGCGCAAAGCCTACAAGCCCCTCATTTATTACTTTCATACTTTTCTCCGTAATTTTTGCACTCGGTCCGCTGCCTTTATGAGGTGCACAGAGCAAATGTTTTTCTAACTTTCTGTGTGTGTGTATGTGTGTCTGTGTAAGATGTAACGGTACTTTGACCTGCTACGCCATTAGCGTGGCAGCAAGAGCCAACCGCACGTTTCTTTGCAGACGCACTCTGCTGCAAAACAACGAAGCCACAGCATGCCACAGCAGCCGCCGCAACGTGCCAATGCAAATTTGCAACTCGTAAATGGTGAGTTGTGCAACCGCAGAGCGACTGCGCTGCGCCTCAACTCAACTAAGTAACTAAGGTTGAGCGCAAAGCCACAAGGCGTGAAGGGATCACCACACTATGGCGCGCGGTGCAAAGGCTGAGGCAGCGAGGTTTTAGCCATCAAAGTGCAATTTAATTTCTTAAGCAATTTTCATAATCCACCGCGGCAAATTGTTTCTGATTCGGAGTTTTTGCAGCAACAGCGGCAGCGGTGGCACGATAAAAGCAGTGTGCAACGCCTCGATGTATGCAACACGCCCCTCTTTATATTACATATAAGTGTACTTCGCAAATACTGTAGATAATCGACCAGTTACTTGGGCTACGTGGCGTGGCATACCGCACGCTGCTGCCATATTTGCATATACAATTTCCCCACAGTAAGTGCCACACAGCAATACCGTTAGGCATAACTTCCACCTGCATTTGGTGTACTTTAATAAAAGTATAGAGTCGTATTAATGATGCCCCCATCACATGTGACGCCAAACTTTGTGCCACTTTGCCTGCTGCATCCACCCTCCACAGGCACAAACTAATCGCAGCAGTTGTCGGCGCAGATCTTGAGCGCTCGTTAGAGCGCAAAGTCGGGCCTAAGTTACAAATGCTTTTAGCGCAATGCTGCAGATTGAGCGGCACAGTGGGAGCTGTGCGGTAAAAGTTGTTGCAACTTACAAGTGCAGCAAGGCCCCGCATAAAGAGCAGGCAAAGCTGAAGCCGCAGTTGCGATAATTGGAAGGTGGTGCAGGTGGCAGGGCGCTCGTTGGCGCAGCGTGTTGATAATTGAGCGCCAGATTCTCGCACCAGCCACCAAAGCTTGATGCAAACTCCACACCGAATCCGCACTGACGAACCAGCGGTTGGAGCAGTTGGCTGGGAAGCAGTCTCTGGTGTGGCAGTGAGTTGCATGTAACTAAAAGTTGTTGTTTTAACAAGTTTTGAGGCCGAGTGCCAACAGTAATTTTGCCTTTGGCTGTTGCAAAAGTTTTCATCGATTTTCCTTGCACGCACACACACACACAGAGGCGCACACACAAAGCACAGCATAGAAGGAAGTGTAAACGCTCACTTACAAACACCTTTGCGCGCCTGAGTTGCAAATTGCTACAAAACACGCGCCCTTGAGTGTTGCAAGTCTATGAAGGTAAGTAAGTAAGTAAAAAACAAACGAAAGTTCTCAACATTTTCATTTTCAGCACGCAATCGAAAGTCGAGTGCAGCGTCAGTGAAGCGCACTGCTACACTACAGAGGTGGCCGCAATTTGAGGTAACTACGTTGCGGCGCCATGCATATTGCATGTTGCATAATTAAAAACGCATAGACCAGCATGCCGCATGCCGCTTTGTGTGCACCTTAAGTTCGGCGCATTGAGTTAAGTAAAATATTTTCTGAGTTTTTCGAGCATATGCCTTGCGTGTAACTCATCGCTACTTGCCACTTACCTAGAGTTGCATTTGCAACATTATCTGGTACTTAGCAGTGTTGCGCATTTCATACCACTCATCACAGCGCTTGGCACCCAGCGCTAAATTCACCTTCATGTGACTATGCAACGCGCTGATTGCATTTAACTCTCACCCTCTCTCTCTCGTAATTCGTTTCATGCCGCCGGCGATACTTAAGTGCACAAGTGCTTAGTAGGCGCCCTCGTGCAATGTGTCGCTAAGTGGTGCAGAGCTTGGCTTTATTCTTGCAACACTAAATTTTTACTGCGCAATCATACTGTGCTTGTTATTGTTTTACTTAAGCAGCGCCTGCAGTTGCGCGCCGCCACTCCGCATCAACTCTGGCAATTACGGCGCCTTGCATGCCACTCATCTGGTTTGACGGCAGACGTCCATTGCCACTGTCGTAACGAAGACGCTACTTCAAGTTGTTAATGAAAACGCTGTGCACTTGTCATTGTAGCTGCTGCCGCTTCTGCTGCCACAGTCTGTGCTAAAGCGCTTTTTTCTTCATCAAAGTTTTTGTTTTGTTTCAACTGCGTCAAAAGCTGCACTAAGCCTAAGTCACTCTTCGTAACCTCCACTGACTTGACTAGCTGCTGATGACGCTGATGAAGTGGCTGCGTTGCACTAACGGCAAAATGAAAATAACCTACACTCAACAACAACCACCGTCATTATATCCAGCTACAATCGCCTGCTGCTTGTATTTCGCTCTACTGCCGCTGTCGCTTTACGCGCGGATTTGCTGGTAAATGAAGCGCACACTTATTAACGACAAGCCGTGTACAAAATGACTCAGCTTGCAAGGCTCCATAGCCTACCACCCGTCGTGCGGCCAAGTGTCGCAAATTGTCGAGATAAATTCGCACTTGTGTAACGCGCCCGAGGAAATGCCAAGTATGATGCGAATGAGCGCAGTAGATGAGTGAGTCTTAAAGCGATTAGAAATGAATTCAGGCAGTCACTTGCTTACAGCCTCATAGCTAGCTAACGCGCTGGTAATGGTGGACAAAGGACGCTGAGTGGTTGGCAAGGCAAAAGCTGCTGACATACCACAGCGCTGCAAAGCTCATACATG
The DNA here is from genome assembly GCF_023373825.1 of Bactrocera dorsalis. Classification (NCBI taxonomy): domain Eukaryota; kingdom Metazoa; phylum Arthropoda; class Insecta; order Diptera; family Tephritidae; genus Bactrocera; species Bactrocera dorsalis. Next base: position 17,207,598 of record NC_064304.1, on the reverse strand, counting down.
TCGAAAAACATGTATATGTGTAATCGCTTACGCCGGGTAAAAAGCGAGTATAAGTAAATCTAAGACGTTAATGACATAAAGTCACAGATTTTTTTTGCCATTTTTCAGCGTTTTGTAGTGCAAAGAAAATGTTTATTTTTTTTATTTTTAACAGCTGATAGACGGCGTTGTAATCTGGTTTAAATAAAATGTGCAAAACATTATAATATGATCCGTTTGGTCGTACCCGTACATATTTGATGTTTGGCCGAACTTCTCTTTTGATATCTAGTATTTATATCGATTATATGCGATAAAGAGGAGATTATTTAAGCTTAAAGTTTGTAGGGGCCTGTTGCTCCTTTTTATTGGGACTGCTTTCTACGTGGCGGATCCGAAACTCCTTGCATAACCCCGCTAGACGAATAGTTTAAAGCTATATACCTATTTATATAGCGAGCCGCTCGATCGAAGACCAGCGACCGGTCGCAGCCGAAACTATGGTGAACAGACGGTACAATTAGATTTTAGAGTTCAACGAACGCTAAACCGAATACGTCGGAAAGGCTCCTCTGATGCTTCATTTCTTTTACCCGTGTTCCCAAACTTCACAAGGATTAGCTACCTCATCTTTGAAATCCAACGCAGAGTCCCTGTTGCCAGCAGGTGCTACTTTAAAAGTAAAGTTCTCTCTCGACCAACAAAGACCAAATTCTAAGGTCACCCACCATATCTTCTACAGTTGATGCAGCATCCAGTAACTTAAATTTAATCTTACTGCATGAATTCCGATCCGACAGTGTCTAGTTAGAAGTCCTACCACCTTTGAAAGTTGGGCCTTGCTTCCGATTTACCACAGGCCAAAGAATATTGCGACTGGAAAACTGCTGGTGGTTGGCCAACGCTTGCCGAGCAATTCTTAGGCCCAACAGTCCGATAGTAGACCACAAGAAGCCAACGGAGGTCTTACCCGTTTTCATTTCGCAGTTTCTGAGACTGAGAAACCTATCAACGACCTTACAGTTTCCAGCAATACAGCTGTGGTCACTCATGAAATAGTTCGATACTAGAGCAATCTAGACATGCCTTCATTAGTACATAGGCTGCTATTTATATATATTTCTGGACTAGGCAACACTAAATGTTGCCAGGTGCAATCTGACATTTCCATTGGAAAGTTTGACATTTTTCAGCATAACATCACTCAGAACGTTTTGTCATTTAATCGTGAATTGTTTTATTTACAGGGAATTAAAAAATTAATCTCGGCCAAAAAATGGAATTAACTCGTGAACATTTTCGTGCGATCATTTTTCACAACTTTCGACGTGGATTATCACGACAAGAGTGCATCGATGAACTAAAATCTTTGTATGGCTATGAAGCACCATCCTATAGCACTGTGAAAAACTGTTACAACGAATTTAATCGTGGCCGACGCTCGCTCAAAGACGAATTCCGTGAAGGTCGTCCAAAAACAGCCGTTGTGCCAGAAAACATCGATGCCGTACATGAACTGATAATGCAAGACCGTCATGTAACATACCTTCAGATAGAGGCATGCCTATGCATTTCTCCCACTAGCATACATTCGATATTGCATGAACACCTGGCCGTAAAAAAGGTTTGTTCTCGTTGGATCCCGCACAATTTGACAATCGCTCAAAAAAAAGGCTCGTGTGGATTGGTGTAAAGAAATGCTGAAAAAATACGATCGCGGTGCTTCAAAAGACGTTTATAAGATCGTCACAGGTGACGAATCATGGATCTATGCGTATGAGCCCGAAACAAAACAGCAATCGACCGTATGGGTCTTCCAAGAAGAGCCAATTCCAACGAAAAAAAATTTCATTATTAGGCCCGAAATATAGCAGCCCACGTATTGAGATCAGGGAGCCTAAAGTTGGAACTGATGGAAAGTTACCGACAAATCCCCTCATAACTGTTAATGAGTAAAGCTAAATTTTAAGGATCACATTTAAGAAATGATACTGATCGATATATTTGTTGGTGATCCTGTTGAAATTACTGCAATAAATAAAAAAAAAAGAATTTGATATATTTTACATTAATTTTTTCTTCTTCTTCTTTTTCTATGGGCCTAAACACTGCTACGCGTTTACAGCCGAATTTACAACAACGGTACTGTTTTCTTCCTTTTATTGGAAGTGTGTGGCGGATTCCAAACCTAGCATACAACTCTGGGGAGGGAATGTTTTGCCTTCAAACGGATATTTTTGCTATCCAGAGGACAGTTGGTCTAAGACCGAGTCGTGCTTGAACCATATGTAAAGAATCGTTTCTGGCCTCTCCCAATGTATGGCGCTCAGAAAACTTCTTTCACTTGAGTGAATGACACATGGCTTCATTAATATTTTTTAACTCACAATTTCTTTTGCAATAAAGTATTCTATTTCATATAATCTAATGTAGTTAAATTTAAAAAATACCGTTGAGGGACAGTGCCTTGTTCAAAGGTTCAACTCCATAACATAATATTTTATGGTATTTTGACTGGATTTTCTGTTTGCAGAACAAATTGTTGTGCTGTCAAGTTAATTGTTGGCTCATCGACTGCGACAACAACTAATATTTATGAGAGCGAAAACAAATGAAATGGCGTTCATCACGCATTGCCGCTCGTGCAACAGATTTCGATTGTGATTCCAGAATTCAGCGGTGGTCTGATATGACAGCGCAAATTTAAATTCTCGCCCAACGAATCCAATTTGGCAGCCACAGCGCCATGGCAATAAATCAAATTTTATCTGTCAGCACAGCTTGGAGCGGCAGATAAGCGAAAGTGGCATGGAATGCGTGCCAGGTGTGGGGTTATGCGAGATTACCGTGCCCTGTGGCTGTGAGCGTTTGTGCGCCGCATGTTGCGATAGCAAAATCTTTTTTATCTCCTCACTTAAAATAACAAATCAAATCAAATTAAAACATTTAAATTTCGGTTGCTTATTATTCATGGCGTGCAACGCGCACCACACCATGCCACATTCCATATGCGCGCGGCGTACATGTCGACAGCTGGTTAAAGCTTTCGCCCGCCACTGTAGCTATGCATGCGTGTGTGTGTTTGATGCGCGTTGTGGCGGGCAACACGTCGCCCATTTTTACGCTCGTTTATTGCTTTGCACTGAATTATAATCTTTACATGTTGATTTTTTACCCGGATAATTCCGGCAAAGGCCGAACATAAAGAGTGGAATTTTACGTAAGCCACGCCAAACACGGGCGCCTTAACTCATACTGCGCGTTGGCGCCTTTGCCGCCGCACAACAAATATGTGTGGCACAGCGCTTTGTGTAAATCCTCAAAACGAATTTCCTTGCCGTTGAAAACGCTGAACGTGCCACACATATTTGAAGCGGCGCTTTACGGGAGGTCGCGTGGGGCGCGCACGCGGCATGAACTGTTTGCCTGCCTGCCAGCCGCAAAGTGCCATGCTTCATCATAAACACATCAGCACTGCTGCGTACGCTGGCAGGCAGGCGCGCGAGTGCTTGCTGGTGGCAGCGGCAGCGCGGCGACAACTGACAGCCAGCGCGTAATGGTCGCTTTGCGTTTTGCACGGCTGTGATGCTGCATGACCTCGACGCGGCAATTTCTTTTATTTATTGTATGCAGCGCAGGCTTCACAGAATTGCTGACGCTCGTGTTGCGGCCGCGCGCTGCGCACAGTGATGGCTGTCTCAGCCACTACGACTCGTGTTATTTTTTCGCTGAAATTATAATTTTGGTACCGCGCTGCGTCGCGTCGCTTTGCTGCTCTACTGCCTGTCAGTTTCCTGCGTGTGCAGCAGCCACCGCGGCAGTCATGACATTTTTATTAAAACATTTTTGCAGTGGCGCTTTCTTTTGTACTCTTTGTTGCATGCCACTCACCGCTGCTTACCATTCGCTACTTGCCACTGGCACTTTAATGTGGCAGTCACGGCTATGGCGATCTCAACTTTTGATATGCGTTTGCGGCTACTTTTGTTGTTATGATTGTTGTTGTTGGTGGTGGTGGTGGAGAATTTTCATTTTTCATTTTCAGTTCAGTTGGTGGCCAGTTGATGTATTTTATTCCCAGCATTTCCAAGGTACATTTTTTAATTCACTTTCTTTCTGTGTTTTTGTTTTTTTTTTTTGTTTCAATCTCACGCTGTTGTTGCTTTAGCTTTTAGTTGTTGGTGTTTTGCACTGTTGCGTATTTATGTTTCGCATTTGTGCCACAACAAACGAAAACACTGAGTTAAGTGCTCCTTTGTGGGCATTTTGCCGCATTTTTGAACATTTCGCAACACGTAAAAGTGTGTCGGCGCACGCGTCTGCCGCTCCTCTTATATAAATTTTTCATTCGCCGTTTATTTGTTATTTATTTACTTACCTCTGGTTATGGTGAATGGGCAAATGCGTAAAATGCGCGCAACGTTTTTATTGAATTTTTAATTTCGGGCTTGCTGTGTGACACATACATACGTGCTATGTGTTTGTTGCATAGCTGTGTATGAATGTATTGCTAAAATGTGTTTATATGCATGTATGTCTGAAATAATATTTTTTTATGGCTTTGAACTAATAAAATTATTTTCGTAGCGAAATTATTAATGCCTTTTTCTAAGTCTGTATTATTTTGGGCCTGGAGTACGTCAAGAAACTGAAGAAAAAAATCATTACTAGTAGTTATGAGGATTATGAATCTCTCCAGTTGGTGAATTTTTATTTTTTTACACTTTCCACAATACGTGCGGAATTAATATTCTGTTGTATGCTAAATATAGTTATAATAAATTAATCTCGCTTTGGAACTCATTCACACTCCATTTTATAAGCGAAATCTAAAACGAAACCACGACAAAGATTTAAATATATGATAACTAAGCACAGGATTGTATTTATTGCATGTTTATTAAGTTATTATTCACAGAATATTTATAAAATTTAATAGAATGAAATGAACTAGTTTTTAAATACTCTAACAGAATAAATGGTTAAAGAAACGTCCTGCCTTAGAAAGCGGCAAATCGAACACACAACTCGTATAAAATCAATACACCATTATAATATAGGGTGATTTTTTAAGAGCTTGATAACTTTTTAAAAAAAAAAAAACGCATAAAATTTGCAAAATCTCATCGGTTCTTTATTTGAAACGTTAGATTGGTTCATGACATTTACTTTTTGAAGATAATTTCATTTAAATGTTGACCGCGGCTGCGTCTTAGGTGGTCCATTCGGAAAGTCCAATTTTGGGCAACTTTTTCGAGCATTTCGGCCGGAATAGCCCGAATTTCTTCGGAAATGTTGTCTTCCAAAGCTGGAATAGTTGCTGGCTTATTTCTGTAGACTTTAGACTTGACGTAGCCCCACAAAAAATAGTCTAAAGGCGTTAAATCGCATGATCTTGGTGGCCAACTTACGGGTCCATTTCTTGAGATGAATTGTTGTCCGAAGTTTTCCCTCAAAATGGCCATAGAATCGCGAGCTGTGTGGCATGTAGCGCCATCTTGTTGAAACCACATGTCAACCAAGTTCAGTTCTTCCATTTTTGGCAACAAAAAGTTTGTTAGCATCGAACGATAGCGATCGCCATTCACCGTAACGTTGCGTCCAACAGCATCTTTGAAAAAATACGGTCCAATGATTCCACCAGCGTACAAACCACACCAAACAGTGCATTTTTCGGGATGCATGGGCAGTTCTTGAACGGCTTCTGGTTGCTCTTCACCCCAAATGCGGCAATTTTGCTTATTTACGTAGCCATTCAACCAGAAATGAGCCTCATCGCTGAACAAAATTTGTCGCGCGAAACACATTTCGAACCGAACACTAATTTTGGTAATAAAATTCAATGATTTGCAAGCGTTGCTCGTTAGTAAGTCTATTCATGATGAAATGTCAAAGCATACTGAGCATCTTTCTCTTTGACACCATGTCTGAAATCCCACGTGATCTGTCAAATACTAATGCATGAAAATCCTAACCTCAAAAAATCACCATACACAGAAAACAAGAGGTTATCATATCTAGTGTGACCTCAACATAAAATTTATATTAATGAATACTAGATAAACGTTTCGTTAAGGGTCCGGAAAGTAGTTTTAGGTAAATATTTTTCCTTTCTTCTCGCTCAGAACTTATCTACTCATAGGCACGATTGCCATTTGGGCTAATATATTCGACTAATCGAAGCAAAACCTAGTGCTCTCAAAGAACCTTACTTGAAACATTAGGGAAGAACCAGAAGAAGTAATTTACTTGCTGAGAAATGTATTTACATATGTAATGCTAATAATCAGTTCGAAAAAGATAAAAAGCCAGATGATACCACCCTAATATGTTTGTATAGTAACGGTTGATCCAAGTAGAGGTAATTAGCTTTTTTCTGAAAGCTGTCGTGTTATTTTTGTTCAGTATTGTTTGGCTGCTTGACCTTCCCAAGTACATCGCTTCGTTCTATGATTACAAACCTTCCCCATTAAATATGAATCTTCTGTGTTTTTTCTTTAAAAAGCGGGAACCTCGAAATGAATCACTCCATATAACAAGAGCGGTTGCTTTTAGTCATTGAGATTTCAGTATCGCACTTGTTTAGCATACTCAAGGCACCTACTTGTCAGCGATCAAACTGAAGTAGGAAAATCTTCTACTCTTCGATTAAGATATGTAGGACTTGTATTAATTCTCAATTGTTGTTATTCGCAGTCCCTTTATCTCATTTCATCTCTAGAGGTACGAAAATCACCGTATTATTATCATCGAGGCAAACGAAAAATCATGTACCCGGCGGCAAGTAAGTTTCTTACTGGAAAGTTTTTTAATTAAGCGACATTTGTGAAGGTTTAATAAGCAAAATTTTACTGCGAGTCTTCAAAGTCAATGACAAAAAACAAAAAAAACTAAAACTAAAGATCTCGGTATGCTTTCTTATTCTGCCTTTGAAATTTGCGTTCATACTCTGTGAGAAAATTATGTTAATGTTACATCAAAATAATCATTAGTGTTCAACATACGCTTGTCCTTTCGAAGTACATAAAATGCATTTAGCGATTTTTACGATCAGTGAAATTATTCTACAAGGAAGTTCCGTTAAATATTGTATGCGGAATCAATTTTCTGGAAACGTTGATGATCAACACGTCAATAAAATAAAATAACTGGCGCTTGAGAATTGACGATTAACAGTCAGACACTCCTTCCGATCGGCCAAGCTGGCAACAAGGAACTCTATTTGAGCGTAGTACGTCGTTTGCGCAAAGCTATTCGTAAACAGAGGCCGGATTTATGGGCCGATAACTCTTGGTTTTTGCACCACGAAAATGCGCCGTCTCATACTACATTGATTCTTTGAGTGTTTTTCGCCAAAATTTTAACCAATATCGTACCGCAACCACCGTCCAGGACATTGTTGTGGAATGTAAAAAATACACCAAGGGCATTCAAGTCTAAAAATTGGAAAAAAAGAATTCCAGAATTAAACTATTTCCAAAGCTATAACCGCTTTAATTAAAACTAGACTATAAGACCACCTCAAGCCAATATGGAGAGAGAACGACATATATAAAAGCATCTTCGGATTTGCATAGATAGATCGTCAAAATAACCTCTTATATTCGTGTTTGTTATTATCATATTGTGATATTGGGAACGCTCATAAGACCAAGAGGAAAGCTATCTCAATGTTACGTGAAGTAAAAATAAAAACTATAAGGCCAAATTATGCAATTTCTCTACAATTAAAGAAAAAAGTAGGCCTGGTATTGAATTTCATATCAACCTCCGAGGTTAGTAAATCCTGGTAAATTTTCAATACCACAAAAGCCACATGCACCTGCAACACAAATATCAGTTATATAATAAATTCGACTACTAAAACCTCGTGTTTAACTGGCAAATCCGCGCTTAGATTTCCACCGAATTTACTCGAGCATTGGCTTTCTGAATTGCGCATTTTAAAGTGCTTTGCAACAGATTATAAAGTGAAGTGCGGCATGCAGCTCAGGCACTGTTGCAATACTGGCAATATTTGCCACCACAGACACAAATACCTATGCACTCATGCAAGGTTACGCGAGTTTTATTAATATTACTGTTTGTTTATTTGTTATTGCGATTGTTGTTGTTGTGTTATGCCACGCAAATCCGTAATTTCTATAATAATTCCGTGGCAACGCAGAACCGCAAAAGCCGCGCCGACACACACCCACACTAACGCGCACAAAGCACATCTACAATTGAAGCCAGGCCAAAGCCAAAGCCAAAGCCAGAAACCAAAGCCAATGTCGAATGGCATACGGACTAATAATTTATTTACGGCACCCGCGCGTACTGCCACACCCGCGGTGGCGACTTATGCCCCAACAATTGCATTCACGCACACATACTTGAAGACCGCAACTGAATATATGTATATGTGAGTGGTAGGTGTTGTTGTTGTTGTTGTTGTTAAGCTTTTAATTACAAACACACATACTTACGTTAAATATAATATGTTCGCTTGTATGCACTATTTGTTGCATGCAACAAATGTTGCAACAGTGCCATTACTAGTTGCCACACGCACATTTTTATTTAATAAATTTTATGTAAACTATTCCAGTTGTTGCATTTATGCGTGGCAACACGGCGGTATGTGGTGGCAAGGCGGTTGCATGTTGCAAACACATACACACACGTACGCTGGTGCGCTTGTTTTTGTGTGCGCGTCCGGCGGCTATTGCGGTTGACGTTGCATCAATGAGCAGATTAGCGCCGCGTTGCATTGCAATTGTCGATTGTGCATCACGATTGTGCGGCAACTGACATAGATAAACAAACAACAAACACACAGACAAACAAACAAACGAACATGCAATTTGGTCAGGTGGGCGTGCATATGCAACGACGAGCGGACGGCCAAAAGTCAAATGCCAATGCGTTGTGATTTTAATTAATTTTAAACGCACCAACACAGTGAAAACAAATATTTGCGTGTGTGTGTGCTCGCAGCTTTAATTTCGAGTTTTGAGCATTATATTTACACATTCATGTGAATGGTTTTGGGACTATGCGCTGATGTTGGTGGCATGCAACATTAAAATAACACGATTTTAATTATTGAAGATTTGGTTTAAAATGTTGAATTATTGCCTGTTCGCTTTTGTAGTAGGTGTGCTTTTAGGCGTATTTAATTAAATCGGTCGATTTCAAATATGTCAGAACTACCCGCAGACTTGTATTTATTGCTAATTTTATAGCAGGTAGTCATAATTCACAACCTAATTTTAAAAATTACTTGAAAAAATAGTAAGACTTTGTTCATAATTTTAAAACTCTGAAATTATTCTTCAAAATCTATGTCGTCCGAATCTCTTTAATCTGGGGTCTTTTTACGTATAGCTTCGCGCAAACGGCACATAACACTCTTTGTTTCCTTTGGCCGGTCGGAAGAAATTCTGACTGTGCCACACCTGTTAACATAACCTTGATTTTAGACTTGATATGACGTTTTTTTTGGATTGATCATATGTGTCCGGGTCGTAAGCAAGCTAAGTTTTATCGGGAGTAATAATACGACGTTCCATGACATCCCGGTAGTAGGAAGGCATTGTTTCACAGACGTTTATGCGGCGCTGTTTTTAAAAAAATTTAATGATTTTGCCTTTTCGTCCTTTCACTTTTCTAAGGCCCAAATGTTCTTTCAAAATGGTTTTCACTGATCCTTCCGATATTTCAATGATGCCAGTAAGATCTCTGACTGTTAATTCTCGATTCTCATGCACCTATTGCTTTATTTTAATGACGTGTTGATCATCAGTTGATGTCGGTGGACGTGACTCGTCGTCAACCCATTCTCGACCCTCTTGGAATAATTTGTAGGAAACAAAAACACTTGCTTGCGACAAACAATTATCACCGAAGGCCTTTTCCAGCATTCTGGACATTTCGGCAACAGAAATTTGATCCTACACAGAAAATTTAATGGTACTTCGTTGTGGTATAATTTCACTCATCGTAAAATACTCTCTATGTACTTCCGCATAAATACCCTTTATATACTTCCGAAAGCAAGCGACAGAAATGATTATTTGAGGTGACATTTGACACAGATGACACTCACACTCATAGCAACCTAGAAAAGATATTTCGACGAATGGGTTTTCACGCAAAATTTAAAGTACTTAATTTTTTTACTATTTTGTCCACAGTAGTATAAATAGCCAATAAGGCTTTCAAATGTAAATGCAACAGTTAGAGATTATTTTATGAAACAACCAACCGGAATAATTCCGATAGGCTGTGTAAACAAATTAAAACCGTCCTTTAGCGAACTAAAATTAAAACAACAAGTTTGGAAATCGTATATTAGGTATATGGGATCTATAAAATCTAGTATCTTTCAATTTTATCAAAGAAACTCATTTATACACATGAGTATATGTGATATAAAGTTAACCGGAATTTCGAAAATATTTCCATACATACATACATTTTTTTTTTGATTTGAATATTGGAAAGTAAAATCTTTTTGTAGTAATTAACAAAACTTACTGGGGAGTGGGCGAACTCATTATTTTTTTGGAATGGCAAAAAGATTTTCCAGAAGCGAGTTGCTTATTATACCTTTAATGGTGTAGGAGATATATACCTGAACCCTATTAGAGGGCAAAACTATGCTTACTTTTAAACAATTTCGAAGCCACAGATGGTTCTAGCTATTTGAAAAGGTCCGAATTCATGCAATACCAACCATCATTGGGTGTGAAGGAAGCCAAGCTTCAGATATCTCAATTTTACGCCAGTTTTCGCTGTCTTGTAGACAAATAGATCACTTATGGGATATATAAATAACTCCATTTCTATCTCGATTAATTTTAGGTGTTGCAAACAACCCTTAAGTGGACAAAGCCATTAGACTCTGTAGATACATGATCTAACAGCACATAAATTTCTCACACCAACATACAGTTCTTTGGAGATCATTTTGAAGATTGGCAATATTTTTCAAAATGAATCGCGGACTAATTAAATACATTAAAATGTTTAAATGAACATTATTTATTTATTTATTTAATGAAATGTCCCATCAAAAAATGCCCCTTAAGGGCCTATACCAATGTGACACTTTCAAAAAATCAATTCTTTTTTGTATTTCCAAAAAGTAGCCTGTGAAATCGGCAATGTTGTATCTTGAATATTTTTGAATGGCAGCGTTCCAAAGAGCGACCGCTCGCAAATATAAATCGAATAGTTGAGACTTTAAACGCGTTTTTTCAAAACGATATTTTTCAAAACTGCTGACATCGCAACTCAACGAGAAATTGCCCGATCGACATTAAATTGAAATTGAATATATTTACTATACAATGATCTACAATAATTTGATTGCTTAAAAATTGTCAATTTGGCTTTAAAAAAAACTACAATTTTTTTACCTAAAAACGAAATTTTTTTTCAGAACTACGCCATTTTGTTAATTTTAGGTGTTTTAAAAACTCGCATTTCATTTTATAGGAAGTAAATTCAACTTTAGTAATCTTTTTGAATTTTTTCTATTTCAGCTACTCATTCGGCCGGAATCAGTCAGCAAATGCGTCACTTGTTTTTTGGCACCTCCGAAGACAGCACATAACTCCGTTACTTATCAATAGTTTTGTAAAAAAAAACTTAAAATATAGCTAAAAGTATACCTTATTATATTCAAAGAACTTCGAAACATTCGGTTGAGTACTTTCTTCTTTAAAAAAAAAATCATGAAAATCTCCAAATTTTTCATGGATTACATTGTTATTGCCCCTTTAATCATTTACTCTATGACTATTCTTTATAAAATGAAAATTTGTTGAGACGAGCACTTTGGCTTAGCATAGTTTTCGCTGAAAAGACCAAGAAATATCTTAACTAAAACAACAAGAACATATGGAAGTCGATAAAACACGGTTCTTCAAAAGAATAATTTTATAATATTGCAACATCTTGGTTAAGTTAAACCTAAAAAGAATTTATAGAATATATCAAAACTATTTTAACATGACATTTAGTACAAAAATTATACTAAGAGCATGACGCCTCCGACTTTTATATGAAGTTTCATGTCTCAGTAACTTTTCGGCCGCTATGAACCAATTTCGGCTTAGAAAAATTTTTGTTACGTTATCTTTCAAAAGCTGTAAAATAAGCAAAATTGATCCTTTATAAGGTCCTTTTTCAGATAAGAGAAGCACTAGTAACGATATCGATACTAAACTTAGTGCCAGAATCTTCTTTCTTTGGTACGACAATCTGATCCCATAAAAACAGATATTGGAATTCTCGCGCTTACGGTGGATTCTATACGCCATTCAACCGTTAATATATACGATGTATAAATATATATATATTTAATATACCGCTCTTTCTTGTTATTAAACCAAGCCTTCAAAAGTGTACTTGCTCTGCTTTACTAAACGCTCTCTGCGTCAAGTGTGTATTTGCTTTGTGGCCAACGAAATATTTACAAAATTTTGCCAAAAAATATGAAAGCAAACAAAATATATAAATATGTCATAAGTTTACTAACACTAAAACACATATACCAGCGCATATGTGTGTGCATAAATACATAAATATGTGTGTAGATATTTGGTAAATATTATTAAACAGAAATCGTTGGTGCGTATGACAATGTGTACTAGTTTTAATTAAGGATTTTTCGAATTGCATATTCCGCAAAATAAATACACAATAGATACATTTTAATAAATTTAAACGCATACCAATGCACACGCTTGCCACATATGGCAAAATACGAGAGAAAAAAGCAGAAACGACAGAAACAACATGCGGCAATCGCTTAATCAAAAGTTATTTGCCAAAAAATTCAAAATTCGTCAGTGTTAAAATAAATTAAATAAATGCAACAACAAATACATGCAAACCATAGAACAATAACTATTTGTTAGTGTTGTTGTTTGTTGTGCCAAATACGCCTCGCGTTGAAAATTGCACAATTTTTCCAATTTCTTTTCGACGCTTTTTCGGTTATTTATCTGTTAGGTGTAGCAAATGCATTGCGGTTATTTACTAGTTTGTCGCGCTACTTTTTTGTTTTGTTGTTTGTTGTATTACGCCACAGCAATGGCGACCACCACTGACAAAGCGTTGCCACACTTCACTCTCACTACCCGCAAGCACTGAATCGCGCGGCTATGCGTTGAACCATTCAACCATTCAGGCGCTCAGCCGTTCATCCGTTCAATCGGCTAGCGCATAACAACAACATGCCACATGCACTACAACAAACATACGCGCGCACTCACCTACACACAGGCGCGCAAATGCGTCCGACCGGCCAGTCAGCGCTTCCGTCGGTCGGTCGGCCGCTGCAGCCAGCCATTGGCGGCGTTGCCATATCAATTCGTTCAAATTGCAAATTTATTTACTTAGCTGAGCGCTTTATTTGCTTGCCTCAGCGCGTACTTTTTTCGAATTTTATTTGCAGCTATTTTTATTCGCTTTATTTTACCTTGCTCCGCTTTGTTTCATTCATTCATTCACTTCTATTTGTTGGTTATTTATTGTTTGTGCTGCAGCTTGTTGGGCTACGTGTTTGTTTTAAATGCTCTGTTTTATTGGCAAATCTGTCAGTGCTTGCGCGTGTGTGTGTGTGCGTTGCCAACTGTCGTTTTCCAAGCGCTTCGCTTGATTTGTTTAATTTTCTTTTGTTGCGATTTTTTATTGAATACTATTTGCTGTCTGTTATTTAGTTTATTCTTATGTAAGTTTGTGCGCTGTTTTGTCTCTGTGTGAGTGCGCTGGTGTCTGCGCTGGTTTTTATTTGTTCCGCTTTTTCCATCAGTATGGTACAGGCGTGACCACCGACATTTAACTGAGGCGCCTCTCATAGCAGACACCCCTCTTCCCGGCGCCTGTTACACCCGCGCAAATATACAGATTACTTACTTTGTTCTTTGGCCTGAGCGCAGTGATCGTTGGTCAATGGCCATCAGCATGTGGCCACGTTCATGATGTGTGATGTGTTTGCCAATTCGTGTCATCCTGTGTCTCCTACACATACAGGCACATATATGGATACATTCTCGTAAAACTATTTTTTGTATCTCTTTGTTTTATTCACAGTAGACTAACTTGCTGGCGCTTCATAGCATTGGCCAAGCGGAATTCCCGCTGCCTGCCTCAATGCATAATTGTTATTCTTGATTGAGTATTTCGACCGAAGTTTCATGGTTCATATAGCATGTTATTGGAATTGGCTTATAGCGATGCTAGACAAATATCTTTGCGATTTATGTAATTTTCGCTTATGCAATATTAAACTTTATTCGAGGCTCAGTTCAGATGGAAATTATTTTTCGAACTTTTTGGGGAAATTAATTTAACTTCTTGAACTTATTCAACAAATCCATTATACTCGATTAACAAACAACTTTTCTTCCTTTGTTTCACAGGTCGCTTAGTATCGAAGTGAAGAAGCGGATATCTGTGAATGAACTCTTTGCATTTCCGCGCTTCTCTCTGTTAATTTGTCAACATATTTCAAATACAGGGTTTTAAAACAAAAGTGATATGAATTCTTAAAAAAACACACTAGTTGTAAAGGAAATTGTAAGAAATTTAATTTAGTGTGAATTACAATTAAATTCTGACTATTTCATCACGCTTGAAGAGAATCTGGTTTATTGCTAAAGACTAATTATTTCAACTAATTCCACAAGAAGTTGTCTAATAATGTAAGTCACAACTTCTTGGTAACCATTCAATGCCACAGTTTTTTGAAATGATCTATGATCTTCAAACTTTTTACGCAATAGTTCGATTGTTTCAAGTGCTATGTGGTACGTACCGACGTTTTGTGGGTACCAGATGCTGTCAAGATCGACTTCTTCGCGGCCATAAACAGTTGGTTATCATCGATCTATACCGCTCTTTGTTGACAATAACAGTGTCACCAGCTTCATTTCGAAACAATTACGGACCGATGATTTTGCCAAACCAAAAACGACACCAAATTGTCAATTAAAATGAATATAATGGTTGGTCATGACTAATCTGTGGGTTTTTTCCCACCATCGACAGTTTTGTTTATCTACCGCAACACTCAGAAGAAAGTACGCCTCATCGGAGCAAATGTTCCGGCAAAATCAGCAAATTTACGAAGTTTGCGGTGGTACAATGGCTTGGAAATTGAAAACCCGGTATAAAGATATATAGATAATTTATTATGAGAAAGTCTCAAAAATTGCAAGATCCGATTGACAGCGTAATATAATATAGAGAGGCACCACACAAGGTGCGTTTCTGTTTACTTTACTCTGGATTTTAGTGGTAAAACATAGGGCCCCAGAGAGAGACATTTCCAAATCTTCTTTTACTTCGACCGCATCTTTGGTAACTTAGACCACTGCCGTGCGGAACCCACTCCTAGCAGCTTCGTCATGGCACACGTTCATGGATGGATCGAATCTCAGTCCAATAACAGAGCAGCTACATAAACCTTGATCTCCCTGACGGTTAGCTTTAAGCTGGTCAAAGAGTGCATAACCTCACTATCAGCAAAATCAAACTAAAGGGTGATTTTTTAAGAGCTTGATAACTTTTTAAAAAAAAAAAACGCATAAAATTTGCAAAATCTCATCGGTTCTTTATTTGAAACGTTAGATTGGTTCATGACATTTACTTTTTGAAGATAATTTCATTTAAATGTTGACCGCGGCTGCGTCTTAGGTGGTCCATTCGGAAAGTCCACTTTTGGGCAACTTTTTCGAGCATTTCGGCCGGAATAGCCCGAATTTCTTCGGAAATGTTGTCTTCCAAAGCTGGAATAGTTGCTGGCTTATTTCTGTAGACTTTAGACTTGACGTAGCCCCACAAAAAATAGTCTAAAGGCGTTAAATCGCATGATCTTGGTGGCCAACTTACGGGTCCATTTCTTGAGATGAATTGTTGTCCGAAGTTTTCCCTCAAAATGGCCATAGAATCGCGAGCTGTGTGGCATGTAGCGCCATCTTGTTGAAACCACATGTCAACCAAGTTCAGTTCTTCCATTTTTGGCAACAAAAAGTTTGTTAGCATCGAACGATAGCGATCGCCATTCACCGTAACGTTGCGTCCAACAGCATCTTTGAAAAAATACGGTCCAATGATTCCACCAGCGTACAAACCACACCAAACAGTGCATTTTTCGGGATGCATGGGCAGTTCTTGAACGGCTTCTGGTTGCTCTTCACCCCAAATGCGGCAATTTTGCTTATTTACGTAGCCATTCAACCAGAAATGAGCCTCATCGCTGAACAAAATTTGTCGATAAAACACATTTCGAACCGAACACTGATTTTGGTAATAAAATTCAATGATTTGCAAGCGTTGCTCGTTAGTAAGTCTATTCATGATGAAATGTCAAAGCATACTGAGCATCTTTCTCTTTGACACCATGTCTGAAATCCCACGTGATCTGTCAAATACTAATGCATGAAAATCCTAACCTCAAAAAAATCACCCGTTACTTTTATATTAAACTTGCCAGGGTGCCTGGCCACAGCGGAATCAGCGGAAATTGTACAACCGATGGGCTTGCGAGAACAGGCAACTATATCCAAAGTCCACCAGGAAGGAAAGGAGTGAGAATTCCCCTATCTTTATGTTCTCGGGCGCTGACTTTGTGGGATTTGCGCGAGCTCAGCAAGCATTGGTTAGAAACCAGTACTTGCGGGGTTGTTGGAAACATATAGATACTTTCTCATCTTGCAGAGTGTGGTTGAAGTAGTTCAGTTGCTATAGCTTCTACGAACTCGGCGAATTGGCTGGAATTGATATAAACCGCATCAAAAACTTTGTGGCAAGCTCTAGGAAGCTTATCAATATGCATCGATCTTTTTGATCCACACCGAAAGTTCGGGACATCGCAATAAACAAACATCTCAAGCAGTCCAAGTAAGATTATTCGTGGCTTCCTCAGAAATCAGCCTATTAAATTAACCTGAGCTGTACTAAAACGTAGAATGCTTCAAATGATGTTCATAAAGTTCACTAACTTTTACGCATAAAGTAGTTAGAAAACAGATTTTTTGCATTAGACATCACTGAAAATTGGTCAAGAGATATCTGTTCTTGTATTGTTTGCCACGCTTGGTTTTTCAGACTAAATCATCGAAGCGTTTAAAAAATTACCACTTCTTCGATGCCGACAAGACCTTTGTTGGGTTCTCGGAATTTGAAACACTTCATTAGTTTACAGAAATTAAATACTTAAAGGTCAGAAATAAATAATCAATAGTACAGAACACTGGATCGCCAAAAACTGCGACTTTTGGTAAAGCTCCTATAAACTCATCGAAACAGACTGGCGATACTTACTGAGCAAACAAGTGCCCCATTCCGATCATGCACTAAAACTCTTACAAAATCGGTGAAACAAAACTTGGCTAGATGCTAAATTATTTTCTAAGCAAAATATATTTCTTCCATCTTTAATTCTAGGTGATTACTCAGATCCTTAAACACGCTCTGCAAAGCAAAATAATACAAAATAGATGTATCTGTGGGTCAGTCTAACCACTTTTGGTGCTGCAAAGCATTTCTTCCTTAGCATTTTCACATTCTTATCGAATAACTACGTGTAATGCCATCACTAATTCATTAACTCAAATTCCGGCTCTGAAGATGATCAATCGAGCGCAGGGTCTAACTGTCAGCAGCGACGCCATTCATGTCATCACGGCATTGTTTTTAAGCGTTGCTCATTGATGATTTGGTTTGTATTGTTTACATTACTGTAATTTGTTTGAGTTTTATAAGGTGTTATTGCTGTTGTTGCTGCAGTTCGTGCTTTACATCGTTATTGTTGCTGTCGGCATGGTTGGCAAGGCGAATTATGTCGTTCGCCATTAATTTCAACAACAGGATGCGCGCAATCGTTCGCAGCCATGATGTTCATTGATGTTGCAACAGCGGTAACAAAGCACATAATGACTAGTTATATGTAACGCCAATATTGTAACGAGTAATACAACAAAAATCAAAAGAAATACAAATAAAGAAAGGCAACAGTCACAGGACGACAAATAACTGCCAGGAACCAATGTTTTTATGTATGTGTAAGCAAACTTAATTATATATGGAGTTACATATGTGGTATACTAGGGTGTCCGTTATTTGACAGGTTGATGTTTTTATACCATGAACAAAGTATATTAATTTTTCACGAAGTTTGTAACAACCAAAATGAAACGACGGATACCTTGTTGAATTAATACATGCTATATATAAATGATCAGAATGAGTGCTCAGTCGATTTAGCCATGTCCGCTGTCTGTCCATTTACTTATAAGCGAATTAATCTCTCGAATTTGAGTTATTAACCTGAAATTTCGCATACGTGCTTTTTTACCAAGAAACACTTCATTTTTCGGAACGATATCGGGCCACTGAAGCATATTAGCCTCAAAAAATCGACAGGAATTAAGTGCTTCTATGGAAAACTTTTTTATATGCTCAGATATATTCACAAAATTTGACGTGGATTATTATCTGAAGCAGTAGTGCAATCTCCAAAAAAATTGTTCAGATCGAATCACTATAGCATATAGCTGCCATACAAACTGAACCATCGGGTTCAAGTGCTTTTATGGAAAACTTTTTTAATTGCGGAAATATTTTCACGAAATTCTGCATAAGTTATTACCGAATGCAATGATGCAATCTCGAAAAAAATTGTTGAAATCGGACTATTACAGCATATAGCTGTCATTCAAATTAATCGATCGAGGTTCTTGTAAAGAATCGTTTATATTTATGAAGGGTATTATAGCTTTGACACTTTTTTTAGTTTTTTTTTTGCAAACACACCCTGTTTCATCAAAATCATCCAACAGAAATAGCAGTTGCAGTTTTTGCACTAACAAAATTATCCATTTGAAATAGTGTCTTTGTTTTCAATTTATCCTCAAAGTAAGTAAATTTACAACTTTGAGAGGAAAATATTCTAATACAAATCTTAAAGCTTACAAAAAAGCTCGGAATTATTTTTTCCATAAACAGACTCCTTTGAAAGTTAAACACAATTAAAGTTATGCATCAAATGCACATAATACACCATGTCGTATGAGCAACACTCAATGTATATGGTAATTCACTTGTATGAATGCTGAGGCCATTTGATGCATAAGTTCTACAGCTTATAATTTTTAAACGAGTGGCTTTACGAAAAAACATTCAGATCATTTTTGAAGAGCGGAAAATTTTGTTTTCGAATAATATTAATTCAAAATTGTGGGTTTACTTGCTTAAAGCAAAATATCAAAATAGCCCAAGTTATATGAAAAATAAAAATTAAATCTATATAAATAAAAATGAATCGCCAAAATGTATGTACGCTCATCACTTTCATACGACTGAACCATATTTGATAATTCTTTTTTTAAAATGTTCGTTGAGGTTCAGGGATGGTTTATGCGGAGAAAAAAACTCGAAAAATTGCCGGAAAACCCCTAAAAATGGCCTTTTTCTTTTTCCCCATAGAAACGAATGAATGTTTTGTTTATTAGCAACGCTAAGGGAACGGACTGAACCAATCTTGATGAAATTTGCAGAGAATGTTCTGCGTGGATTGGGGAAGGTTTAGAAATAAAAAAACCTGTATGTCATTCATGAGGAAAAGTCGGATAATTGGACAATACCAAAAAGTTAATTTTTTCCATACAATTTTTTTTTCAATTTTTTATTGTTTTGTTTTTCAATTATTTTATTCGTTCAAATTTGTCGTTTGCTTCAAAAATTTTTGAAAATTATTCAGTGAAAATGTTATGTGTTTTTCACACAAAGTGATCAATTACAGATTGAAATTTGTCACGATGCCATGAAGAGTTCGCGCTAACATCGGTTGGCGTTCTTTTTTGGCGACGATTCTTTCTACCTTCGGTTGCTATTGATAAATGTACGCGGTTCGACTTCATTTTAGTCATTGCGTACTGTGAATGATACGGTGCGTGCAACCTTTTGAGAAGCAAGCCAGCAATCACAATGATAATCACTGGAATGCAAATGCCTTCAAATCCGCGTCTATTATGGGATACGAACAAAAATGGCATTGTCGAAGACATTTTACATCGTATTCGCTAATAATTAGAAATGGGTCAATTCCGGTTGATACTTCCGGTTGTTTGTTATCAATTCCATCTGCCTCTTATCAATTCACGAAAGACGAACTCATGGCGAATGTTTTCCGAACATTGGCCAAATTATCGTAACTATAATTCCTTAAGTGCACGCGAAATGTTAGCTGCCAAAAATACCGATGTTGATGACTTAAACTGGAATATTTTGATTTGTAAATTATTTGAATAGTTCAATTTCGGTCGCTTGCTTTTTTATTCCGGCTATTCAAATGAAAAATTATTCAGTGAAAACTTTACATGTGTTTCACACAAAGAGGTCAATTGCAGGTTGAAATTTGTTTCGAAGCCACCAAGAGGTCGACCTAATATCGGTCCATCAAAGTATGGCAGCCTCAAGACAAGGCAAGGCAAGAAGTACTCCCAGGATGCGGTGACATACGTGCGGAATTATGGATCGCGGTCAATAAGCAAGCGATCGTCCACGATGTCACAGCACGACTTTTCAAACAACAGTTACGATGTTTCATGGACTTTATCTTGAAGCAACGTACATATATATGGTGCTGTTAGATGCTAGATGTACTCTGTTTGAGTGGCAAAAGAAAGGTTTGCGCACGCACACATTCTTTTTAAGATGGTGGATGATTGTCACACCAGATCAAATTGATGAAATCATTCAATCATGTGGCAATTCCTGATGCAAAGAAAGATCCAGTATTATACGAATGATGAAAACCA
This sequence comes from Bactrocera dorsalis, assembly GCF_023373825.1. Classification (NCBI taxonomy): domain Eukaryota; kingdom Metazoa; phylum Arthropoda; class Insecta; order Diptera; family Tephritidae; genus Bactrocera; species Bactrocera dorsalis. Next base: position 17,186,800 of record NC_064304.1, on the reverse strand, counting down.
ATAAGGTACATGGACCTTGCGGACACCACAAATCACACTTCGGTTTGTATGTCTGACAATAAATGCATGAAATATTATCCATGTGCTTTTTCGGAAACATAAACTGGAAATGATGGATATTCACTCTATCGGCGTTGCTCACCAGACGACAATGGCAGACATTTAGCATTCAATTTAGAGGCGTAAATATCGAAGTTAACAACACATCAAAGTTGACAACACATGGATCGTACCATATTCGCCACTATTGTCTAATTCACATTCTAAAGTCATGTGAATGTTGTGTATTGTAGTTTGGTGTAATCGATAAAATACGTTTGTAAATAGGTCACCATAGGAAGCAACATGGCGGTTAGTGGTTTTGAACGATACGGTCGATACGTGAACTGAAATAAAGCGCTTTATAGGATATTTCTTTTGCAATTCATGAACGTTTTCCGACTGTTGTGCGTCTCGAAGTTAATTTGGAGAATGACCAAAGAGTCTATTTCAACCCAGAGAATACAGTACAGTCAACAGAAACACCACCAGCAACAAAATTAACACTGGCGAGTTTTTTCTCAACTTCCGTCAGTGATCCGTTTGCGAGAACATTGCTCTATTCGAAATACATTGATATTATACATGGGATTCATCATCGAAGAAATAGTTGCGCAGAAAGCAGGGTCATCCAGTAGATAGACATCCAGGTGTGTTCTCAACTAATGCATTAGAACGAATTTACACAATCCACCTGAAAAACGACGATTGTTTTTACCTTCGGTTGCTATTGATTAATGTACGCGGTTCAAATTCATTTGAGTCATTGCATACTGTGAATGGTAAGGTGTATGCAGCTTTTTGAGAAGCTAGCCAGCAATTACAATTGCTGGATATGATGATCACTGGAATCAAACGAAAGACGATGCGATGGCTACTTCGAATGCCACTGAAGTTTCGCACACATTTCGCGATGATCACCTTTTAAATCCGCGTTATGGGATACGACCGAAATTACATTGCCGAAGACATTTTTACATTGCATACGCTAAGAATTGGAAATGGGTCAATACTGGTTGATACTTCCCGTGGTCTGATATCAATCCGATTTGCCGTTTATCAATTCACGAAAGATGGACTCATCACGAATGTTTATAAATTCAAAGTCAAATTCCAGGAGACTTGCGGTCATACAAATCGATCGATCGTCTTGACAATGAAGACGACACCGTGAATTACCAGTGGAATTTCTAAATTCTTTGGAGAGGCCTGATATGTCACGCACATTGCAATCTGATTGTGACGCACCTATCAAATATAATGGTCAGAATGCTTGATTCTACGGATTTTTTTTGAGTTCTGATTTGCCATTTTCAGTTCATAAGTATTCCGTTTCCAGTGAAATTGAATTTAAAATGACGATCAACAGGATAGTCGCATAGTGGGTGACATAAATTTGGAAATGCTAGTTTTTCACACGGCCAGATATACGTGGCGTGCTCACGAGTTGGAAAACCATCTTCTCTGTATATTTACGCACCGGAACAGAAACAAAAAAATTTTGTTTATCAAGCTGCGTACATTGAAGAAAAATGTAGAAAAATAGCAAATACATAAATAATATCAATAAAATATGAATTTTTTTTCTTTCATTTCAAAACACATAATTTCACGCAGGACAACGGCTGCGGGGTTCGCTAGTTGAAAATAAATATGTTATTTACGTTGAAAAACCCCAAACATCATGGAACGTTTGAAAAAAAATTTTACATGAGAAATAACGGACACCCTTACACATTCATACACACCTGCATACATATGCATCGTGCGACCTGTCCATGTCGCAATCAGTGTGGCAATGCAATTGTTGCAATATAAACAATAAAAACGAAGCACCCCAACGGTGCTGACAATAACAGCGCCCGCACCAGCATCAAAACAACAACAACAATGAGTGCAACAACATCAGCAATCAAAGCAACAAAAGCAATGCGCGCAATGAAGTGCAGCAATAAAAACAATAGCAATAACAACAAATGAACGAATTGCGCTTGCAACGAAAGTAGCATTATTTGTCTGTCATTCAGCAGCTTTCAACGCTTTCGCTGATCCCCTTATAACGCTTATCGCCTCCCGCTGCACCAACGAAGATTTTGCTGTAAAATTCGCGTGTTTTGCACTCATTTGCCCAACGATTGCTGACGGCAATGCTGTATACATTGTCTCCGACATGGTTACTGTAATATGCATTGTTGCTGTTGTTGTGTATGCTGCTTTATATTTGCCCTTACCCACTTGGCTAGTTGTCCTTTGTGACGCTCATTTGGCTTAACTCGTGTACATGTGTATGTATGTATGTGTGTGTGTGTAAATATGTTTATACTAAATGTTGTTGTTGTTATCGTTGCCTTTACCCTTCCATGTGTGCGCAGCTGTGTGCCTGTAACAATTTGCTGCTTACAATTGTCACCTTTGTTGCACGTTTTAGCGCTGTTTTGTTGTTATTGCTGTTGTCATTACACCTCTAACTGTCATTGTGTTTCTCGTGTCTCCCCGCGCTGCTACGTGTCTATTTTTCACTTGTCTTTCTTGTTGCTTTTCCGCTTTTGTGCCACCTGCTTTTAATCAGCTCGAAGGATAAAGTGAAATAGACAAATAGACACATGCAACGTGCTAATGTTGCACAAACACTTGCACCATGTCGAGTAGTTAACAATAATAACAACAACAACATGTATCTCATATAAGTTAATTTGGAACAATACTTTATGCTAAGCAACCCATGCCACTCAGCACATGCCACATGCCACACGGTGCTCGATCTAGCAACAATTTGAGCTACTTACGTGTTATGTTGCAAATGACGCTAGGTAATTGGCAACACCCGATCCACTTGCTTGAAACCCATTGTGGCATGTGAAATTTCGTCCCGGCAAAGAGGTGTTCAAGTCTTGTTTTTCGCATGAATTTCTAATGAGACCCTCAATGGGTTAATTTGTTGTATTCGTAATATCATTTGAGGCGCCATGAAGTCAAAGGTCCCATTGCAAAAATATTATAATCGACCTACTTATGTGTGTGTGTAGGTATTCATACATAAACACATACACGTCGGTGGAGAGTATATGTGCCGCTTTTGTATGTTGTTCGACTTCATTTTCCACTCGGATACGCTTTTTGTGTTGTTGTTATTTGCACCTGCTCATTTTGTCTATCAACTTTACCACAGCTAATTAACAGTTGGTTAAAGGCGATTGGCCGGCAGTCAGCACAGCATGAGCAGCAGGAAGCCACATGGCACGGTACTTTGTGGCAACTGGCAATTTGCTTTCGATGTAATTAAAATGTTAGTTTTTAATTTTCTCTGAATAATAGTGTGGAATTCGAGAGCATTTTCGAATGAATGCTTAAAATAAGGACATAGGGCTAATTTTATTGCATGGAGCAAATGAGCTAGAAACCTATCCAGCAGAATGACTACATCCTTTCTCGTACTGAAATTGTTAATGGCAGCTGAAAATCTCATTGATAGCAATAAGTCAGATAAAATCCAATGACAACCTTGTTACGTAGACAAAACTTTCGAAGAAACGTGCGGTAAGCCACCGCACCATTTCCTAAAATGGTTCCTGTCAGCCACTACTAGAAGAAATTTAAAATTTTTTTAAATATATGGATTAAAGAAAGTCCAGATTAGTTTTAAAGAAATGTGAAGTCATACTTTCTATCTATTGAAGTTGCTAAACCTAGATAAAGTAGACTCGAATATTTCGCCGTGACTTAAACGCTACAAGATTGTATGTACAGTCGTTTGAAAATGGTCTCTATATTCACAATACTCGATCTCTTTATATTGCTCAAGAATGTGGGTGAGTTTGTTTGGTGGAACGTTGCTCTGTAGTAGGCTGGCAGTCTGAGGGAGAGAAGGTTCACTTTTGTCGCGAATGGTGTAAAGTATATACTTTTTTTTAACCCTTAGATTTGCCGCGAAACTTGTAACGCTATGAAGAAAACATCCGAGACCTTTTAAAGTGTATATAATGGGTAATACAAGTAGAGGTACTTTTTCAAAATTTCATTTGTTTTTGACTGATCATGCGTGAGTCGTGTCTAGTTTTCATGTGATTTTTGCGCTGTATTGTTTGTCATTTCACCCCGAAAGACTTACACCTGAACAAAGTTTACAAATCATCCAATTTTATTACGACAATTCTGTAAAAAATATGATCCGCGCGCTTCGCTCAACTTATAGTCAACATAATTGGTCTACCGAGAGTAATGTATTCGGAACATCGCCACCAACCTTAAGACAAAGCTAACATTATTGGATAATATTTAACCGAATAGACTACGTGCAGTACGTAGTGAAATACCTGTAAATATAGCAGCCGTAGCTGAGAGTGTACTCAAAGATCGTGTAGAGTCAATTCGACGCCGTTTGCAGCAACTGGGACTAACGTATGGAACGAAGTGGCGCATTTTACGTCCAGATCTTAAATTGATAGCACGCAAAACAAAAGTTTGAGGAAGAAATAAAGCCGCCAAATCTTTTTACGGACATTTATTTGCTCTATGGGCTCCTAAGAAGTTCCAAGTAGATCAGACGTTTTCGAGACAAATTTTGTTCAGCGATTAGGCCCATTTCTGAAGTAATTCAAGAGCTGCCATTTCATCCAAAAAAAAATAACGGTTTCGTATGATTTGTCGGCCGCTGGAATAATCGGTTCATATTTCTTCAAAAATTATAGCGTTGGGAAAGTATCCATCAATGGCGACCGTTATTGCGCCGTTAGACTTTTCCTGTGGGTATATGTAAAGTCAAAAGTCTAAGCCGACAATCCCGCTTCGATTTCTTGGAGCAAAATAAACACGTGCCATTCGCCAGTTACCAGTCCATGGACCATTTGAGACGTAACCGCGGTTGAAAGAGATAATCTTCAAAAAATAATGCCAAAGAATTTTGTTTCGAATGATAATAAACATTAACCATTAAATATGAAGTTTCAGTAGGAACCTCGAAATATATCACCCTTTATGTAGGCACAATAAGACAGATAGCAGTCACAAGTATTGTGCGAGTTTCTTCGATGCAGCCTAGGTTTAAGTTTTGTATATCTTTGGTTCCCTAACTTTATAAGAGTAAACCTTTATAGGTATAACAATTTCTGTTTTTGTACTTTTTTTATATTTATACCGATTCTTGTAACCTATATTAAGACGTAAAATTTTTGCTGAAAACCAAATTCAGTCAACTCCAAGAATTTTTCACAAGCTCTGTCCAAGCTCAGTTACCGTTCACCGTTGGTATTTTTGACACAGACAGATTCAGTTTGCGTTGAAGTATCCACTCAATTAAATAGAAAAATGTTCTTAAACGGCTTTAATAGTATTTCCATGGCTTTGTTTTAAAATTTAGTCATTTCCACTTTCGATCTTTTCGAAAGCAATTCCATTTTAAATTAAATAAACTTTCTCTTGAATTTTTTCTATTTTTTCAAAATAATTTCTACCCTGACTCAGCAACTCTGGTGCTTATTTCCACAACCAATTGAATTCGATTTAACATGCATTTAAGTCTTCCTAAAAGCTTTGCATTTTCCACACAAGTGACCAAAGGCATATCAGACACATTTCAATTGTTTAGATTTTAACAAAATGCAGAATTGTTTATTCTTTATTTGTGTTAACTAGTTGGATGTTTTTATTTTTAATTTTCCTCCCAGCAGCATAGTGCGTTTCGATGTAGTAGTGAATATTGCAGCAGCCAGCAGGCAAGAACAGCAGCAGCAACAAGAGCAACAACAAAGAGCCACGTAACAGAGACAATTCAATCAATTTAACGAAACAAAAGCTTTTTGAGCCATTGATTGGATATTGAGGGCAAACTGATGGCCACAGCAAAATAAAATTGCACAACCACATGCCCAGGACAAGCACACACACGCACACATTTACATTTATTTATATAAACGCTCATACACGCTCAAAACTGAGCCACACAAGCGCAAAAGTAGATCAACACCAGCGCAGAGTTCAAAGAAACAAATAATTTGTGTTGGTATGTGTGCGCTTATGTGTGTGGTCAAGTATTATATGGCAACTGAAAGATCTATTTACCCATTGTATGCCCGTGCTAACTAACTAAACTAAAAGCCAAAGTGACTAGCTTACTGCAACAAATATACATGGGAATATACAGCCACACACACATACCCACACACGCACACAAATGAATGCATTTGAACGCTCGCATGCGTTTGCCAGTGAAAAGAGAAATTTCCGTCCAACCAAACACACTCACACAAATGTACATGCGTTTGCTTGTATGTGAGTGTGTGTGTGTTAGTAAAGGCAACAGAGACATAGGAGGAATGCATGAACGGTTCGGTGAATGCTTTCAAATGCAGGCAAATCCTGGCAAATAAATGAGCGTCTGACCCGGTTGCAGTGCTGGTAACCTTAACAAAAACTTTTCGGCACAGCAACAACAGCAACACAGCAATAGAGATTAAAATAAATGGCCAAATATTGCTTTGCACCAAAAAGGTTGACCGAAATTCATCAAAAGCAAGCGACAACACCTGGAATATGGAACGGTGAAAGACACCCTGTTGGAAATCGGTAACCAATTATGATAGTTTGGCAGGCAAGCGATATTGAAAATTTAACAGTGATATGCAGAAAGTATGATTGGATAGATAATCCACTCAATGCATTTTCTATTCATCCATATTGCTAGTTATACTCATCCAATGGCATTCTGAATGTAGGCAGTGTTTTTTACAAGGATTGTAAAGTTGCGTTAAATTGCAAATATAAAGCATTGCCTACAATTAGGAGCTTGATTAAACTTAAAAAGTGTTACTGTGATCGGATTTAGTTCAAATATGCGCCGTTTCGTTCGATAATCTATTTCCATCTTGACGGCAACTTTATTATACCCATCTCGCAGAAACCCCCCTCCCTATTTGCAAAGAACTCGGACAGCCACTTTTCACCAGCCTCTTTTGAGTTCAAGTTTACACCAACAAGGGCGTTCGCCATGGACAGAAACAGGTGGTAATCACTTGGCGCTATGTCCGGGCTATGTGATGGATGCGATAAAACCTCCCATCCGAGCTCCCGTAGTTTCTAACGAGTCATCAACGAAGTGTGTGGTCTGGCGTTCTCTTGGTGGAACACTACACCCTTCTTGTTGGCCAATTCCGGACGTTTCTGGTCTATCGCCAGCTTCAAGCGGTCCAGTTGTTCGTAGTAGATGGTAGAATTAAGCGTCTGGCCTTATGTGAGCAGCTCATAGTGGATGATTCCCTTCCAATCCCACCAAACACACAGCAAAACCTTCCTGGCCGTCAATCCCGGCTTGGCCACTATTTGAGACGATTCACCGTCCTTCGACCACGACCGTTTTTGCTTGTTATTGTTGTATCTGATCCATATTTCGTCGCCAGTCACCATCCGCTTCAAAAATGGGTCGAGTTCGTTCCGTTTCAGCAGCATATCGCAGGCGTTGATTGGGTCACGAAGTTTCTTTTTCGTCAAATTATGCGGCACCCAAACATCAAGCTTTTTTGTGTATCCAGCCTTCTGCAGATGGTTTAAAATGGTTTTGTGACTAACTTCCATTTTCTGGACGATGTCACGAGATGCCACGATGTTTTCCATGATTTGATCGGTGTTCGTCGTCACAGATCTTCCGCCGGGTGGTTGATTCATAATGTTGTTTTCACACGCTTTAAATCGTCGAAACCATTCATCCGCAGTTCGAGGTGATAGAGTACCATTCCCCAAAACAACATTAATCTCACGGAATGTTTCTCTAGCGGATTTGCCTTTAACGAAGGAAAGCTTTAAAATAGCGCGACACCGAAACGTGTTAGTGAACTCCATGTTTACACGCCTATAACTGTTGAACGCAATATCTAAACTAAGTATGCATAGCATCGTTTTATAGGTTATGTCAATACCTTTCAAAAATATATATTATTGCCAGGTACGAGCTCTGTAGCGCTTTATACATAGCCGCAAAATTCAAAAGACAAAGGCGGAAGAGAGATATTTGACAACCTAATATAAGTTGATATTAATGATGTCCAATTTTTTCTACAACGAAAGGTTATTTAGACAAGCAACCGAAATTGTATATACCCTTAAAGTTTATAAACTCCTTGATTCATTTACACTACTTCAGAACTGTTCGAACAATTGAACCACCAACTAGCAATATACTTTAAGCATGATTATAATGCAGATACGTGACATTAATTAATGAGTTGATAATTAGTGAATACCTTAGTCATGATTTTATACTCACCAGTAACAGTAGACTTTAAGATAAGTGCAGGAATATGGATGATAGGATCAAAGTCCTTTTTAATAATTACCACGATCTGTAAAAAAATAAAATTACAACAAATAATCGTTATAATTAAAATTGGATACATTAATATTTTCTGATTAAAATTGGGCTAACTTAATAAGACTGTACTTAATTAATATGCCAAATATGAGCACCAACAGTCAACCAGTTTGGTACAGCAGCTGCTTACGTCGGTGCATCGAACAAAAAATTTGTCTTAAATTCTGTATTTTGAACGAAATTTCGATCAGTTTTATTAAAAATATAAGTCTACGAGTGATACAAAGCCTTCAAAGACCATCGAGCGATCGTTGAAGACATGCCTAATTTTAGACAACCTTCAACTGATAAAAATATTTAAAAAAAAAAGTGGAAGAATATGAAAATCGTCAGACATGTGTTAGAGAGATGGAAAGAGAGCTCGACATCTCTAGCGAGCCCAGTCGAATGATTTTGATGGATATATTGGGCATGAAACGCTTTCTTGCTCGACTTTTCCCGATAAAGCTGAACTTTTTTCTAACAGAGTAAATAGGTCTCTGTGGACATGCTTGATCGTGTAAATTCCGATTCCATGGATCATGGAGAGGTTCCTATTTTTATGAACTGAAGATTTATCTTTACTAAATTTCGGCAACTAACTCTCAAACTTTTGATCTGATATGATCCTAAAACTACTTCAGTGAAATTGATAACTAAAGACCTTTATGCGGAAGGAAAGCGATGAAATTCTCCAAAAATTGGAAAATCTTTAAACGGAAAAACACTGAGGCGGAATCAAAAGATATTTTTAAGATTGGTGCGCCACTGATTAGCTGGTAAATCCTGTGGGTGCAAGCCAAAAATTGTCAGGTGGTTGTTTACCATGATTGTGGCACCGATAATCATGTCTGGGGCGGTATCGAGGCCCAATAAAAGCATCGCAGACTTCGGTAAGGCTCCAACTATCGAAGCTGCAACGACTTGCATGTATCTGTATCATGCCGACGGCAGTACTTGAAGTCGTGCTTGAGCTCACATGGCTTTACCTAGTAGTCGGTCAGGTAGCCAAAACACAAACTGCTTCAAATGACAGCAGAAGGGTGCGGCAGAGGTAAGCCAATCTTATCCTAGCAAATGAAGGAATTACGTGGTGTAATACCATTGGCTCTTCTCCCAAGGGACAGAATTAGCAAAAGGGTAAATTTCACCAAGAAGTTCAAGGTGTCCCTTAGCAGTAAAATTGAATGGAATGGTTCCACTCTCGAACTACTTCTTACGGATAGTTCAGTGAAGTGGTACATCGACGGCTCGAAAACCCCGGAGAGAATTGCTGCCGCAGTCACAGAACCACGCACCGAACTCTCCATTTTTTCAACATATATCTTTGCCATAAGTCGGTGCGTAGAGATAAGCCTCCAACGCAACTTTTGCAACGAACGTTTAACTATTGTCGAAATTCAATCGGCACTTAAAACAATCTCTGGCGAGGTCAAATCGCTACTGGTACAAGAGTGTCTATCGAAATGTAACCAAGTGCACCTTATCTGGGTGCCCGGCCACAGGGTATAGCTGGGAATAAACTGTGTGATGAGCTCACCTGCTCCGCAGTAGGAAAAGAGAGATATTGGTAACAACTCCAAGGGGTGCGTCATGCTAACTTGCTAATGGGGGGTTACAAGATCAGTAGGTTTAAATATGTAATCGTAGGAATAAACTCAGGCTACTGTCACATGGCCACTGTAACCTTAAAAAGCACTTATATAACATTGACCTTTCTTGTATTAATTGCCGGTTCTGCGAAAGAGAGCCTGAAACTCCAGAACACCTGCTAATTTTTGTGACTTTGAGAAGGCACAATACATCTTAGAACGCGGTGCAATTCTCAGCTATTTTTCTTATTTTATCTTAAGATTTTCGTTTCTTAAGATACCCAAAGCAACTCTTTGTTAAATAAGAAATGTGGGTAAGTTTAATATTTCAAAGTCAGTAGTTGTAATCGGTGGTTTGGTGTGATTTCCCACGCGAGACGATTAAGTGATTTCTTTACGCTACTCTATTTTTGGTAACTTCGTCTGAGTTTCTGTTATTATAGAAAAAGCGTACTATTAAACAATTTTAGGATGCTAATGACAGCACTTCGAGGAGCAGTGAGCCTACCTACTAGAGGATACGAAACCCATATATCCGTTCCAGAGCTCAGCTTTCCAGATTCGCTATCTTCTGCTTCATATAACTATAAAGCGATCCAAAACTATATAATAAAGGTTGCCGTAGATCTCTTACCAACACGTTTATTTTCACATCTTAACCTAGAGGGAAAAAACCCAGATGTTTAGTACACGAAATGCAAGATGAAGACGTGGGTTTTAAGTTAACCCTAAAAGACATTAAAGCCACACTGTAAATAGAGAAAGCACGAAGAACTACAAAAAACAAACAAAATTACCTTAAAGAATGTTTGAGTATGATAAAATGTCGCTGTACTCTACCTTCAGCCTCAATAAGAACACCGTTACAGCGGCGCGTACGTATGTATTTTAAAATTTATTACCAAAAGTTAACAAGTCGACATTAATTTTCTCTACTGAAAAAACACTTGATTCACTCTCGTCAGCCAACAAAGTTACAGTTATTGCATTGGCTTGCCTGGATGTGGTCCAATTTGACGCACAACCAACTAGCGGACCAACGAAAATCGATGCTTTTAATTAGTGCGCGCACACACACCAGCCCACAGCCACACACATACATACACACGAGTTGCGCGAACACACGTATTATGGCATAAACGTCACAAAAACAACAAGGCAACAACAAGCCAACGATTGTAGAACATTGCGACGACATCCAATAGTGGAGCCGGCGCACTGCAAGCAAAACCACGACGCGACATTCAGTCGTTGAATTTCGGTCCAATTAGGGTAGCAGTCCGAGTGCCCGAGGTGGGGGTGTGGCCGCGCGTAGATAGGTTGGCTGAGCGCGGCATATTGGTGACCACGACATGGTGTGCTGCGGAGCTGAAAAAGTGCCCATTGACTGATATTGCGCGCGTCCACCGCAAAACTTACTTTAGTAACTGGGGCTTTGACAGAGAAAAGCGCACACTGGATGGGCGAAAAAAGTGGAGCGGCAACAAAATTTGCAGAGCAAAGGCTGGACCGGTACTGAATAAGCGAGGTTTATGTAAAGTTATGTAAAAGTGTGTGTGCCGCATACAAAACCACGAACAAGCGGGACATTTTGGAGCTCGCAGCGATTTCTTATAGGCGTCGAGGGCGTATAAATACTTATGCGCCTCCTGTTTGGCTTTTTTTGCACGTTTCGCTGTTGGCTTTTATATTATTTTTTCTTTCGCATATTAAGCCACACATACATATGCAAGTAAAGCTTGAGTGTATATGTAGCTGGAGCCACATGTGACATACACAAGCCATGGTCCAGCATTTGGAGTTGCCGCTCTTACGCACATTTAAGTTCATTAAAAATCACAAAGCGTTTCATATTTCCGAGGACATAAATGTACGTGCGTAAAATACGCAACGCACGCAAAAAATAAAAACCAAACGAAAGCAAAAATTATTCGCTCAAAAAGGTACTATATACAACACACTTGGACAAACAGACCAACCCAATATGTGACAAATTTCTATGAAAGCGAAACTACAGACACCTCAGCCACCGCCACACCATCCCTTTGTAGCGGAAAACAAGTGCCGAAAAAGAAACTTGCAGAGCCTACTGAAATTGATGCTGAGACCGAGGCGACGTGCCTTGCAAACTTTTCGGCTAATTCGCCGCGTACGACGAATTAAGCTCAGACAGCGAGAGGCACCGCAGTACTCATGGTGGACTGCTGAGTAGCGAGTTCGTTGTATCTTTGAAGAGCTGCGAGTGCATGGGGGTAAATAGTGAATTGGAACGAGTGTTCGACTCAGATGGTTCAGACTCGAGATTAGACGTCGCTTTGGCATGATAGTGGGTAAATTAAAGCTTCAGGCTAACGGAAATTTATTTAAGCAGAATGTGAAATTATATACATATATACGAGTATATGATGAGATAATACATTCTCACTTGAAACTTAAGTTCTTGAGGTATGGTTATATACCAAAAGCTTAGCATTAGAACTTCCAGAATTTGGGGTTTCCATACCAGCAAATATAGCCATTGAATAGCAACAGAACTTTTTCTGAAAAGTAAACAAAGTGATAATAGACAATTTATTGCCGATATTGCTGCGACTTTGCTTCTCTGATACTAAAAATTCTCTTTAATACGAATTTTTCTATGCTAGGGTGTTCCTTAAAGACACATAAAGTCGTTAGGGAGCAATGTTGCATACTTATTGGCAGATGTCGCAGCCCAAAACATACATATATGACTTCAAATAAGACAAGCAAATGTTGAACCAACATTTACGAATCACCCTAATATATTAGTTGCACATATATTTACAGTTACATATAAGCTTCATTACTATTCTTAAAAGAACACATACATATATCGTTGAATATTTTTTCCTGTGACATCACTCATTCCTATTTGTTGTTATTGTCACTTACTCTTTCTACAATTTGTAAATGTTCTCGCACTTTTTAGTTGTCATGTTTTATGCCTGTCACAATGTTTATGTTGCAACAATGACAGTACAACTACAACACTTGTCAGTTGTCAACTTTGCTATTTTTCATGTTGAACGTTCTGCGTGAGTGACACGCCATCAAAATCATCAACATTATCATTGGAAGCAATACTGTTATGAACAGTGGGACGAAATCGGGCAAAATGCGGTCAAAAATTCTCCAAATTCAGCTTAAATTGTTTTTATTCATCATGAGAATATAATTTATAATTATGTATAAATTATAAAAAGTCGAAATTGAAGTGCTCAATTAGGTTAGCTCGTAGGGTTGGTACAAAAACGATGAACCATAAACTTCTAAAAGTGGATTAGCATACCCTCTTAGATCAACGAAGAGTTTTGAACTTACCACAAATTTATGAAAGCGGTTGATCTTAATCCCAGAAACTTTTCTATGCTTGCCGAAGGTGTCTATAGAACTCATTTCAACCTTTTACGCTTTCGAAGAAGGCCCTTTAAGAAGACCTTTTGGCTTCCCTTTATACATAGCAATGCCCAATCAGCACTAAGTCGATTTTACATGCCTTATGAAACAGTTTTTAGCTTGAAGATCTGATTTCCGATAACTCTGGTGTAAACCAAGGGGGTTTGCCCTTTTTCTTTCTGAATTTTCAGAGGATAAGAGCTTTTAAGAGCACACCTAAATGGAGAATTTCAAATTTCAACCTCGTCTTCGAAAATATGGAAATCATCCATATTTTGCTCTTATTTATGTTATGTTTAATATAGCATAGTATATAACATTTGATAAAAGACCAAAGCGGATCTTCGAAAAAATAAAAAATTTATTTTAGAAATACTGGTCCGCATTTGACCTCATACAGTTTCTGTTCTATAAACTTGACCCAAATATGTAATAAATCATTGAAGAGAATAAATACATTGATGATATCGTTCTTTTTAGTTTTTCAAAGAATTCACTTACATAAAATTCGAAATCAAATATTAAGAGTTAGAAAGCTAACTTCGAAAACCGGAAAGAAAATAGCTTGGTTCAATACCCAGTCGCGTGTTTTACAGAGCTCTAAATCTAATAAATGCTTTTAAAAAATATCAGAAATCTCGCTTCTATAAACTAGCCTGGCCTAGAATCAGAAAAATATAAAAATTTATAAATTATGTAAGTTGCGCCCACTGTAGGTTAGCTCTGCGAGTGTCAAGCTCATTACTGTTTTTAAGTGCAAAATCAAAACAGCAAACTTCATGTTAAAATAATTTAAACGCTAAGTTGATATATCTGTTTTCGCATTCCTATTTTTCGTATTATGCAGCAGATGTCTCAGCGGCAGCTGGTATTGCTATATCTCAATGAAAGAGTGCTTACTACATGTTAAAAATATCAATTTTAAAATAGAAGGAAGGTTCTAAGTCACAAAGAAATTTGGGAAACGAAATAGATGTTGAGACTACTAAAAGTGACATTCAACTAGGCACCGAACCAGCACACAGAAACCACATAAGTCGCTAAAAACGATACACTATGAAAATTCCGAACGAGCGGATAGACGGCTCATGCTGAAATGGAAAATTTTAAGGTCATGCGGGATCGCTAATATCATGTGCGAGAATGACTGCAGGAAGGTTGTTGGTCAAAACTAACTGGCACGAACATGCTAGCCGAATAGGCATAAGAAACAACAAATCATGCAGCGAAGTAGGCATGATAGAGACGCTGAAACATCTCCTATGCTTATGTTAAGCTTCATCCAGGACTCGCCTTAGATATCTAGAAGCTTTGCACTTCAAGGGACTGGATGAAGTATCAAAATTAGATATCAACTCCTTCTTGAAGTTCGCAAGAAGCTCAAACTGCTTCAGCTCAAATTATACCGAATCTCCTTCTTGCAATACAAGACCATGTAAGACATGAGTACTGCAATTATAATCTAACCTATTCTAAATTGCCGGATTAATTCGTTTCCACACAAATTTTTGGTTTGAATAGGAATTCATTCCGTATTTTAAAAATCTCACATTCTACGGAAACTATAAAGAAGAAGTGAAGGGCCGGGTTGTTCAGAGAGTTCTCGGATGCATTATTTTCCAATCTAAAGTTGCTCAAAGATTATATTAAAGTTCAAATACTTGTATCAAAAATTCAATTATTTAGTGGCACAAGCTTTTGAAGAAGAAAAGTTGTTAAAGACGAATATAATGCTAAAAAAATTTCAACAAAAATGTGTCTTTGTTTGTGCATGTGGGTCATTATAACCTAACCTAAGCTTAAAAGGAGAAGAGTGTGTAATATACTAACAATTTATTCAATATAAATGTCATAAAAAGACATTTACTTTGAAATATCCAATCGCAGATAGGATTTGATTATCAAAAAGAAATTAACTAAAGTAAACACAGTTATACGCCAGTGTTTCGAAAGGAAAAATTGAATTTCTAAATTAACAAAAAAATTTCCAAACACAATTTGAGTTCTCAAATCCATTTATTTATTCAATTTCAAGTGCAATTGGATTTACTAAGCAAAATCAGCAGAATGCAATTGCAAAAATTAATCACTTATGCGTGCGTGTGTTAGAGCGCCTGCATGTATGCTACATTTCTTGTGCTCCTGCGTAGTCAGTCCTTCGTAAACTGCTTTGTACAATTAAATAGAAATAAACAGATTTTATTCAAAATACACAAATTCCATTGTACATATGCATATAAGTTGTATATATATTTATATTATATATACAGTTGTCCACAAAATAATAGGAGTGCCTATCTGAAAAATGTGTTTGGCTGCATAACTTTTTTAAACCAAATGCAAATGACGCGAAACAATAACGGTATATATAACGGGATACTAGCATTAAAATACAAAACAAATTTTTATTGTGATGATTGCTATTCTACTTCTGCTTTGCTAGTTCTCGAAGACACTTGTTATTGCTTTCCACAAAATAATAGGAGTGTTAGATATTTCGTTTTCAAAAAAGTCATTAACATCAAAAATTTTCACAAAATTAGAAAAGTAAATATCGTTCCATAATCTAGCAGCAATTTTAATTAGTTATTATTTTATTTAATCATTGAGTTTTTCTCCAGTGGGTAGAGGAATTCATTATATAGAGGAAACGCGGAAAACGATCAAAAAAATTGAGAAAACTAGGAAAAACTTATAAAGAGATCCAAAAAATCGTAAAATGCTCTCCTCAAATGATAGCAAATGTCTTTAATTATAGAAAAAATAATGAAACTCGTGGACAAAAGCGCAAAACATCCACTTCAGACGATCGCAATATAGTACGCTACTACAAAATTAATCCTTTTGCTTCAGCCAGGAGCACCCATGGCGAACTAAATTTGTCCGTTAATACTGAAACTGTTCGTAGGCATTTGGAGCAGAACAAATTATGCGCCAGAAGTCCACGAGAAAGACCCCATTAAAAAAGAAACACAAGGAAGCCCGCATACAAATTTCAAAAGAGCATGGCTACGGCCCCGCGTCTAAATGGCGAAACATATTGTGGTCAGACGAATCCAAAATTGAGTTATTTGGTAGTAGAGGTACAGTAGGAACTTTATCCGACGTCTCCTTAACTCAGAATGTAATCCCCGGTTTACCACAACAATCGTTATACTTAACGATGCCAAATCATGGTACGCGCTCGTTTCCACATTGTGGTGTTGGTCCAATTCTCTTAATTGAAGGCATCGTGGACCAAAGGGCATATGTCAAAATATTATATGAGACAATGTTAACACATGCCTCATGGAATATGCCATTGATATGGGTATATCAACGGGGTAAATGACTCTAAACATACTAGCAAGTGCGCAAAAAAATGGTTTAGGGCCAACGGAGTTGAGGTTATGTGGTGACCTTCTCAGTCTCCTGACCTCAACTCCATTGAAAGCCTGTGTACAGATATCAAGAAGAAAGTAGCTGAAGAGAAACCAATCAATTCGAGAGATTTATGGCAAGTAGTGGAAGAGACTTGTAAAGGAATACCAATAAAGCGTTGCCAGGATCTGATAGACTCCATGCCTCGGAGATGTGATGCTGTGTTAAAAAAATCGAGGTTATTCAATGGAAAATTAATTATTTTAATATTCTGTGAAACTTTGGAAGCATTATATATTAAAAATATAGAACGGTCACATATTCCATAAAATACTCCTATTTTTTTGTGGAACTAGTTTTTTAGTTTACTTGATATAAACTGCGATATAAAATTTTGCTTATGCTTAATTGAAATAAATGAAATCTGGAAATATTAATAGATCTTTAACAAATTACATTGTGTAAAAATTTTGAAAAAACAAACATTTTTGTTAATGAAAAATAACAATTCCTTTTTCTCATGTGGCCACTCCTATTTTTTTGTGGACAACTGTATATACTCTTTTTGATATAAAATTTCATAAAATCACAAACACAAGGTTTTCTCAGCCTTAATGCAGAGCAGCATTGCATGCGACGCACTGTATATGCTGCCAACCTGGCGCACAGCCCTGACACTTGTCAGCCTTGAGCAGTTTGCAGCGCACTCATTCTTAATTTCTAAAGCTTAATTCATTTATATATGTATGTGCATATGAATAAAGCATGAATATTTGTATATATATTTACATATATATTTATACAAATATATAGGTTTACTTAGGCTTATATGTATGTATCATGATGTGCTTGTATTCACAGAATACGCTTAGGTTTTTTAGCCTCTATGACACATCGGTTGGGGGTCATGTCACATAAGTTTGCAAAAACATACCGTTCAATATCAGACACACACACATGTTCGTACACACATTCATACATATATAGCTCACGCATTCGTTTTTCCAATCTCTCCAATCCTTCTCTACAGCTTTTTTTTCGTTGCATCAACAATATTTCACTATTTTGTAAGCCAAAGCTAACGCACAGAATTCACATTGCCACAGAAGTAAATATGTATATATACACGATATATAATATATATGCATGCATACATATGTGTATGAACATATACATATGTGTATAGAGCATATTTCTATGGACATTTTATTGTGTAAATAAACGTAAAGCTTTCTTAATTTAAGCATTTGTAAATTCTTTGCAGGCCAAGCGTCCAAACGGCTCTATCAAAATCTCTCGTCACATTTTGCAGCCTTTTTTTGGGTCCTTTAGTGCTTTGACAGCTCGTTCGCTTGTCCCACAATTCATGCATTCATTCATTCATTCTATAGATCCAAAGTGCCGCCGCTTACCTTTTTTAGAAATATACTTACATAATATATTATATTTGGGGACTTGTTTGCGGTTGTTTGTGTTGGAATGCTCTAGGGACGTTCATCAGTCCCTCATTGAGCTTGCGTGTGCTCATATGTGGCAAAGTGTGTCCGTTATGTTTGCGTACAAATATATACATTCTGATTTTTATATACATACATACATACTTTCATAAATATATTGAATTTGTACCTTTCAAGTGTTTTTATGAATGTCGTGGCAGTAGTTTGGTAAAATATATCATGATCCACGATTATTTTTATTCCAGGAATTGTTTTTCTGTTTCGCAAACAGATTACCCTTGATTTTTTTTTCCTAAAGTAGCTTAGCATTTTCTGAAGTTTAAGCAAACTGCCATACATTGATATCTAAAATTTTTCAGTCAACAGTCAAAATTTCATATACAAGTATGTAAGAGCAAGCATACCCTTTACAGGTGCATTAAGGGGTATACAAAGAACTTTAGCTTGATTTTTAAAAGTTAGCTTAAATTGCAAATATTTGCTATACAGTCTCATTGAAATAATACGTTTGGAGATTATAACGATCCCCTTCGTGGCGATGCCTTGTCCACAAAAAGAGTATTTTGGTTTGATCAGTCAGTTTGTATGACAGCTATATTATACTCTTATCCAATATTTGGCGGATCCGCAAATGAGCAGCTTCTTGGTGAGCGTGCAAAATTTCAGATCGATATCTCATACACTGAGGGACTAATTCGTACAGACACACAGACATGGCCTAATCGACTCAGTTCGTCATACTGATCATTTATATATCACTTTATAAGATCCCAAGAGTTTCCTTTTCGGTCTTACACTCATCGCGGCAAACTTAATCTACCCTGTTGAAGATTTAAAAACAAGTTCGCAAGGCATAAACATTTCTTAAAGCGCTAATTCTTGCTTGCTTTATATAATTTTACGTATCGTACATATTAACAGGGACAATCCTTGGCCAGACACATATCCGGATCTGAATGGTGCGAACTAGTCTTCCTCTGTTTTGGTTCTGCAATTATTTCTCTTAATAATACGATCTTTATTGTCTCTGTCTGAGCAATCGGCCGGTAATTCACATTTTCATCACGTGACACAGCGAACGAGTTTTCCACTACTTTACCACGTGTCAGGAAATATTCATATACTTAAAAATATAACACTACGAGTATCACCTATCTTGTGACCCAGCATTCATTACTGGGTAATATTCGATCAAATAGACCACGTCCAGCTTCCAGTGAAGAAAATATAGCAGCCGTAGCTGAGAGAAGACAGTAAAAAAGGGATGGTGCAATTCGCACCAACTCGAATTGACGTATGCAACGACTTGGCGTATTTTACGTCGAGATCATAAGTTTAAAGTATACAAAACAAAGCTTGTGCAATAATTTAAGGCGCTCAACTTTCCTAAGCGACTGCACTTTACGGGTTCTTGGAAAGATCCAAGAATGTCCTACGTTTTCCAGCCAGTTCAGCGAGGAGCCCCATTTCTGTAGGTATGTAAACAAGCAAACATACCATATTTAAGACGAGGAGAAACCTGAAAAGATTCAAGACCTGCCATTTCATAAAAAAAACGGTTTGAAGTGGTTTGGAAGCCGATGGAATCAACGGTCCATATTTCTTCAAAAATTATGCCAGTGAGAAGGGAACCGTAAATGGCGACCGTTATCGCGCCATGATAACCGACTATTTGATGGCTGGAATTAAAGCTCGTGTTCTGGGCTACAATTAGTTTCAACAAAACGACGCTAATTTCCACATTTCGAACCAATCAATGGATTTATTGAGAGCAATTAGCAGATAATTCCACGTTTTGGGCCGGTCGGTTGGCTAACAAAATCATGTGAAATCACACCGTTAGACTTAACAGATCTCTTTCGGAGAGTCTTTTTTATCACCAACACAGGTATTTGACTGCCACAAAGCATTCAGTGTATGTCGTAAAGTCATGTTGTCTCATGCGAATCGTCTAACCACCTCTGTTAATGAGGGTAACATCGAAACAGTTAAAGAAACAGTCTTTGAAAATCGTCGGGTTAGCCTCAGATAAATAAGAAGGGATCTCAACATCTCATATAAATCGACTCAACACATTTTGGTTAATGTTTTGGGTATGAGGCATGTAAATGCTGGACTCGTAACAAAATTAGTGAATCTATTTCAAAAGCGACGTCAAAAAGATGACGCAAAATAACTGAGAGCCCTATCTGCATCAAATGTGAGCTTATGATTACTATGCCAAAACTGTCTAAAGTTCTAGCGATTGGTACTCCAAAAATGAGCCGAAACCGAAATATCCAAAATTCACTGAAGGCCCTGAAATTCATCCCAGCCGAAGCTTACAAGACGAGTTTGGAAAGTTAGTTTAAGCTTTGACTCATGAACCTATTTAGAAGACGGTTATAAAGATTTGTATTAAAGGGTGGGAAGATGTATAATATGTTGTTTTTTCTCAAATTCGGTAAGATTGTATATTTAGTTTAGATTCTTCGTCATAAAGACCAACAACTTACACAATTAAAAAAATTAAGAATTACCAACTGGATATTGGGCCACACTACAGAAATCGAGCTTCATTTCCTTAAAAGAATCTAAGAAAATTAATATATTTCAATGAACTGTATAAAATTCTGTAATTGTATACGCTTCAATTGCCAGTTCCTCTTTTCGTCATTCTTTCACTCATTTGGAGGTTAGGTTTCCAAGCTTCTTAAAACAGATGTGTTGTGGCGGAAGTATTTCTTCATTGTATTATTATACATATGGTGAAGCAACAAACCTTAGTTACCCAACTTTGTCATTAATTTTTTGTTTTTGCAGCGCTTCGACAGCAATTTTCCCGCGTACCAATGTTTGTTGTGCTTTTTGTCAATTATTTATACTCCCGTTTATTTGCGTACGATATGAAAGGATTTCGGCAAACAAATAAACAAACACAAGTACATGTGTACACAAATAACAAAACTCGCTGGAGCGGCGCACTCGCTGCCACAGCAGACACGCGCCGCGCTTTGGGGCTTCCGGCCCCAATGATGACCCCACATACGTGTACGTAAATATATGTATGTGAATATCTACGTGTAGGCATTAAAAATTTGTGTGCTAAAACGGACTTTGGACTTTGGTAATGGCAGCGCTGAGGCCACACTAAGGACGCGCAGCATGGCACGCTCACTTGCCGAACTCATGAAATCCGTGAAGAGTCATAAGTGTGCGCGAAAGCGTCCAAGCGCACACACACACACATATATATGTGGCAGCAAATACACGCACGTAATTTATCACGCATACATTTCCCAACAGCGGCACGCCCACTCAAGTGCACTTTACGCTCACGCCCACCGCTCTGGCCTTCGCGTGGACGCGTTTCAATGCCAATGTAGCAAGTACTTTTCGGTGCTTCACGTACTCAACCCGAAATAAGGCAAACATTTTCGAAACTAAACTTTACTACAAACAATAAACAACAACAATTGTAAACAAATCCCACAGCAGCGGCAGCCACACACATATACTCGTATATATATATGTATATATCACACATTTTAACACACAATCATATGCGGCAGTTGGCTCGGTTGGGGATCTCGGCACTGTTGTTTATGCGTCACAAAGGACCTGCGTAACTATATTTATCCGCTCGGCCGGATTTTCGAATTTACGCCAGCAGTCTGCGCGCCACTTTGCATATGCTTCTATGTTTGCATGTGGTATATGAAAATTGTGCGGCCCTTGTGCGTGTGCGCTTTAAAAATTAATGCGCCAAATTTATTTGTGTGCGAAAAAAATTTATCGTTGCTGTTTGCAGCACCTCACAGCAGGCGCAACGGCTACACATGCATTCTGTATCTTGATATGTATGCACATACATACATACATAATTTTAACCCTTGCCATAACTAATGAAAATGGGCTTCGATTTGTGGTGACAGTTTTAATCGGGCATCTACTCATCTTTACCCTGCGGATGATGCTTGGCGCGTTTAAGGGACAATTTTGTACAAATTTCAATTCACATATTAAATGTGGCCCTTTCCGAGAGTAAATATATTTAGATTGAAAAGGAAATATATGACAGGAGTCTGGGAGTATATATGTGTGTCAAAAATAGACCGCATAAATTGGCGCCTAAACGAAATTGGCCGTAGCGGAGGATTAGTGATGGTCTGTGCTACCAACTATTAAATCTGTTAGCATAAAGGATATGCTCGTCTTAGTCAAAATTAGTTGTGTTTAGTGAAATTTTTATTTGGGTTATTATAAAGGTTTAATTTTGAGGCTCTGAGTAACATTTAGAAACTTTGGGAATATATAAGCATACATATATTTCATAAAGGCAAATTTTGTATTAAAAAATTATAGTTTTTTTACGTAAAAGCAGTCACAACTCTTTCACTAGTTATATTTAAAATATTTTGACAAACATTTTCATTTGAAGCCAACAATAAATTTTCTTAATATCTTTGAAAGCAACAATCAAATTATACGGTTGAACTTCGTATATACCGAAGCGTATGAGGAAGGCGCAGTAAAATGTATGAACCGC
Organism: Bactrocera dorsalis; assembly: GCF_023373825.1. Lineage (NCBI taxonomy): Eukaryota > Metazoa > Arthropoda > Insecta > Diptera > Tephritidae > Bactrocera > Bactrocera dorsalis. The sequence goes on along the minus strand of NC_064304.1, from coordinate 17,164,069 downwards.
CTCCTTTTTTACAAATCCATTTATGCCGTCAAATATTTGAGTTTTACTGCCTACTCATTCGAATCGCCAAACTTTAGAGAGAGCTTTAGAAAATTTCATCCTAAATGTGGGCAACACTTTTTATAAACTACGCTAAGTTGTTATTGTAGCTTGAGGTAATTTCGAGGAATGGTACCAAGTTGACAGTCCCGCCAAGGATAAAAATTCAGTTCCGTTCCGGCTACTTAAACTTACTTACACCCGACTGTCGTGGGAACTGCGCTAAGTCAACTCCAATGGTAGTAGGATTATCAAGCATAATTTGTATAGAAAATTTTAAGATTTTCAACAATTCCACAGAGAATCCTTTTGCTGTACAGCTTATGAATTCATTTAACAAATATTGTTAAAAAGTGTTAAATTTATCAGCAAAATATTTCTTCCATATAATCAGAGATATATGTAAGATTTTATAATTAATCAAATTTTGCTGTTATAGGTGGGGAAGAAGCTTTCATCGCAAACAATGTTAACTTCCGGAGCACTAATATCATAAGAAATATGAAGGGGTCCGAGCACGGATGTGCTAAACATTTTTCCTACTTCAAACACATTCCTGAAAAATTGGATCACTACCTCGCAGAGGCTGGTAGCTTTTTCTCCGCTCATATACCGACGAGCAATATGTGAATGGAGAAGGCTCAATGGAGAAGATGCGCACTGAGCTCTTTCACGGATAGGTCGAAGCTAGGAAGGAACGTTAGAGGGGAAGTTTTCTGAGCTAACCTTCATCTTAGCTTTCGACTCACTGATCTCTGTAGTATTTTCCAGTTAGAAGTGGCTGCTATAAAGGTCGCAGTGTAGACTCTATCCAGAAAGTAAGTATTCAGTCCGACACCAGACCGACAATAATAGCGCTAAGCTTGCTAACTGTAAGCTCAAAGCAAGAGAAATAGTGTTTGTTTTTACAAGAGATCGCATGAAGCCTCACTGAGAACCGATGAGCTAACCAGAGGAGGCACATTAGAATGAGGCCGAGTTGGATATTCAATGATATCTTGTGTTTTTGCAATGAATCAATGGACTGGACGTGAGCTGCGCTACCTCAAAAATCTTTTGGACTAGAGTAGAAGGCAAGCGATCTGCTGAACTACTTGACCTTAGCAAAGTTCATTTTGCCACAATCATATGGGTTTTTACTGGGAATTGTTCAATAGGCATTCATGCAGAAAAGCTAAAAATCTTGTCTGACGCAAGCTGCCAAAATTGAAAAGAAGGTGAGTTGGAAACATCTAGAAAGGCACATTTTCAAGGCTACGCTAGACTTAGATTCAAAAATCTCGGAAGTCTTATCTCCAGTGATATTAGCTGACTCAAGAAATTTGCGTTAGGCTCAAAGTTATTTGTCGATTTATGAAGGTTTAGGTATCACAATGGATTGACGTTCTAATTGTCGAACTGAGATACATATAAGAATCCAACTGATAATCTAACCTAACCAAGTAACTCAGGTCGCCTCGGAAGGTCTAATTATTAGAAACATTTTAAGAAACATATGTATAACAAACGAACATAGAACATAGAAACTACCGAGAGATTGAATGGAGGTTAGAATGCAGGACTTCATTATCTTGGCTTAACAGTGTGGCACCTACATCACTTTGGTCGCGTTTTCCCGATTTAAGAGAAATTTACTAACCCATCAACAATTTTTAGACCCCAAAATTAGAATTCCAAAAGAAAACCCGTGAACTTCACGTATTATAAAATAGTTTCAACATCAAACATGAACCGCAGTGGGTTTGCCTACATTAAAATAACTCTATGGAGAGACAAAATTTGCACACATGACTTCATTCGCATGCTTACATGAGCACGTCAGTGTGTGTGCACAAAAATAACTACTGCCACCGAACTCATATGTCAGTTTGACACACGCTAAGCCGCTGGCGCACAACAATTCAACAATTTGTGGCAACAATCGTGCGCAATCCTTTCGTTGTCGCCATTGTCGTTTTGCCTCGACATTTTTTGCCATGTCACAGCGCCTGCCGCCTGCTGCCAGCAACGTTGTTGTGCCTACGGTGCTATGCCACACACATACTAGTGTATGTGTGCGTGTATTGGCATGAACCCAATCACATTTCACATTCAAAACACATTCCTCAAATATTGATTTGGAAAATTTGTTTAGAATACAGCGGCAGCCACCGACAGTTGGTTTATGCAACAAACAAGCGGCAAATAAATACAAAACACAAATTGATAAAGCTCCCCTGTACTTACATACATGCATTTGTGTGTGTATGTATTGTGTGCCATACACTAGATTACTCGCTGTACTCATCTATCTACATGCTATTTGATTTGCGTGTTTGTACCTCTGCGCTTACAACTCGCTTAATCCAGCTGCCTGGCACCCGCACAAGCCCGTAATATTTATGTGCCTAGATAAATATCTAGTCTACGAATGGCATGCCGCTTTGTAAATATGTAAAAGTCAATATTTTTGAATTTCCGTTTTATTTTATTTTTCGAATTTCTGTTGCAACAGTCTTGCCACCGCGCAGCACACGCCACCCCTCACCCAGCTGGTTAGAATGTTTCATTACCGCTGCGGGTGGGTTGTGGGAAATTGCGTCGAGCAACTTGAATTCCACAAGTCACAATGACACTCGAAATTCCGCAATAAAAACCTGCGAAAGGTTGAGCGCAATGCTAACTGTTGTTTTGAGAAAATTGCGAATAATCAGAAAGTGATAAGATAAAAATGCCTATAACTGCGGCTGCCAACAAATATGCCACAATGAAGAATGAACTGCAACGCACATACATATATACATTTCTATATAAATAATATTTTGTTGTTGCTGTGGCAATATATCGATGGATATCACTTTAATGGCATTTAATGGAAGCAAATGGAAAAGTTTTTAGTCGTAAATTTGAAATTCAATTTAAGTTTTATCGGCGCTACAAATTTACTCACGCATATATATGCACACACATAGACATGAAGCTGTGTCTAATAAAAGGATGAATTTCTTTCGATCAGCATCACTTTGTCCGTTTTTGTGTTTAACTAACTTTTATCTAAATGATGGGCAATAACTATTGCTGCTGCCGTTCACCGGCTTTTATTGTTGTTGTTTGTGTATAAACTATTATTTCACAAATTTGCTGTAAACACAGATATTTCGAATAATTTTAACAATCACCTTGGCAGCTGCAGTGGTTGCAAAGAGACTTCATTCTTTTGATTTGAGGTTAAAAATGCTTGGAAAAGAAATAAATGCATGTCCTAACTTTACTAGATTCATAAAATTGTAGCTTGTAGCTAAGCTAAATAGTAATAATTATACGATTTGGGTCAAATGTGCACTGTTTTATTGCATAACTTTTTTCCCACCTGGCAGATTCAAAATGACACTGTCTTTGATATTGACAAAAAAGTGGACAGTCGATTTTTACACGCTTCTTTTGAGTCGAAAATTCCACCAGCAAAATCCTTCGCCATAGAAGGTACAAGTAGCAGTCTGTGGACTCTATAATGACTACATAAGATATATGTACATCTAAACATAGCTCCCGGAGCAGAGTAGGTTTCGAAAATGGTTTCAGCAAATATCAGACAGGCAATATGATTGGAAGCAGCCATATATAGAAGTACTAAAACACTTACTTTCGCTTTAATTTATAATATTGTATTGTGCGGCGGACTATTTTAAATAAAACGGAGCGAAATTCACGCATTTCCGACAGGACAACAATCAATGGTGATGAGTGTTCAACCAGAACAAGCCGGTAGTAAGCAAAGAGAAACTCACACAGCAGCAGCAGCTGGTCCAGATGGCAGCATTATTTTAATTCTAAGGAAGCTAAATTAACAAATAGTTCCAAGGGTTGTAAGATTATATTATGAAAGTATTGGGAAATCTAATATTGCAAGGAGTTGAAAGCTGGTCAAGGTGAAGATATTAGCAATATAAGGCAAAAGAACATACGAAAATAAAAAATAAGCCTCATCTCCTGCAAGCTGATAGTCCTAGAAAAGCTAATGGATATAGTCATCAGATCAATAATATCGGACAATTTTATCGGATTCAGAGCATGAATACATAATGGGTCGCTTGACAGATACTGCCCTGCTAAATGCAAAAGGTGTCATTACACCTCAATCAGTATATAATGAATTTCTTGATTTAGAGAGATCTTTAACCATATAGAATTAAGCACGATCACTGAGTATGTAAGCTCGAGTTCGATACCAAACTTAGCAGGAAAATTACTGTAGAGAAACGTATTAACAAAGGTAATATGGCACACTAAACAAGCAGGAGAATAGGATCTTAAAAACCGAATACAATCATATGGATATATATGGCTTTCATTTGAACAATTCCTACGTTTGTAACACTGGACTGGTGATCAACATTAAAAAGAGAATATACTATCAGAAAACTAGAATGATACAGAAAACAGCCAGTATAGGGGTAAACTGGACAATTGAGTCATCTCCGCTTGAAGTGATAAATATTATCTTGTCCATAATGTTGTCATAAGGAAAGCATTGACATTTTCAGCTATAAGAATCAAGGAGATGGGAAATTAGATTATATTAGATAAATATAATATAAAACAAGTAAGGAAGGACTAAGTTCGGGTGTCACCGAACATTTTATACACTCGCATGATAAAGTGATAATCGAAATTTCATTATCCGTCATTTACATATTTTTTTATTTTGCTGTAAAATTAATTAGAATTAAATTCTGAGAGATTTACCGATATTTCGGTGAAAAATTAGGTTAGGTTAAGTTAGGCACTGAGTTCTTCGTGTTCGATATCAGGGACCTTGAAAAGTTATAGTCCGATCACGACAATTTTTCCACAAGGGATACCTCAGCCCAAATACCGTATTTGTGTAAAGTTTTATTCCGCTATCATCAGGAACCAATGTATGTATATATTATACAGAGAAGGCATCAGATGGAATTCAAAATAGCGTTATATTGGAAGAAGGCGTGGTTGTGAACCGATTTCATCCATATTTCGTACATGTCATCAGGGTGTTAAGAAAATATTATATACCGAATTTCATTGAAATCGGTCGAGCAGTTCCTGAGATATGGTTTTTGGTCCATAAGTGGGCGACGCCACGCCCATTTTCAATTTTAAAAAAAGCCTGGGTGCAGCTTCCTTCTACCATTTCTTCCGTAAAATTTAGTGTTTCTTACGTTTTTTGTTAGTCGGTTAACGCACTTTTAGTGATTTTCAACATAACCTTTGTATGGGAGGTGGGCGTGGTTATTATCCGATTTCTTCCATTTTTGAACTGTATATGGAAATGCCTGAAGGAAACGACTCTATAGAGTTTGGTTAACATAGCTTTAGTAGTTTGCGAGATATGTACAAAAAACTTAGTAGGGAGCGGGGCCACGCCCACTTTTCAAAAAAATAAGGTCCGAATATGCTCCTCTCTAATGCGATCCTTTGTGCCAAATTTCACTTTAATATCTTTATTTATGGCTTAGTTATGACACTTTATAGGTTTTCGGTTTCCGCCATTTTGTGGGCGTGGCAGTGGGCCGATTTTGCCCATCTTCGAACTTAACCTTCTTATTAAGCCAAGAAATACGTGTACGAAGTTTCATCATGATATCTCAATTTTTACTCAAGTTACAGCTTGCACGGACGGACGGACGGACAGACGGACGGACGGACGCACAGACAAACATCCGGATTTCAACTCTACTCGTCACCCTGATCACTTTGGTATATATAACCCTATATCTGACTCTTTTAGTCTTAGGACTTACACACAACCGTTATGTGAACAAAACTATAATACTTTCCTTAGAAACTTTGTTGCAAAAGTATAAATATAACAGACTACATTCTCCCACGGTCGAATTTCAATAGCGATATAGATATACATATATAGATGAGAATATCCTCTAGATGTGAATGGAGAAGAGGTTTAGTAAGGTAGGAGAATGATAATTAAAACTATACTGACGGGTCCAAAATGAACAGCGGTGTAGGGACAGCAGTATTCTCCGAGGATCTTGATATCCCTCTGTCTACTCGTCTAATAAACTAAGTCAATATCTTCCAAAAAAATGTGCTTGTTATAGAGATAGCTTTAAAATTATGTTGAAATAATACAGATACCATAGCTTCCATATACACAGATAGTCAGGCGACATTGTTGTCTTGTCGTCGCCAAAAATAAACCCCATATGGTCAACTAATGTTGGAAGGTTTTAAGCGCACTCACAGATCTATTCCACTTCTTCATAATTTCGAACCCGGATTCAGGAACATGGAATAGAAAAAAAATATGACCAAAATATGAACAGATAAGAGTTAGTATAAAGGTCCAGGAAAAGTATATATATGTAGACTTACAGTCACCATAACGACGCATTGCCAATTTGGCGCACAACAGTTAAAAATGAAAATACCTCATAACAATACCTGCTATAACATATAGCTGCCACACAACTAACCGATCAAACTCAGGGGCTTGTATAAAAACGATTTTATTCGTCAAGGACTTTAAAACAAAATGTATTTTCTTAGTAGAAACTCCTTCACAGAGGGATAGAGAGAGACAGAAAAATATCAAGAAAGGTCCCAAAATATTTTGTTTTGAGCTCTGTGAGACTTTTAAGAGATATCATTATCGATTTGATACTGCTTGCTTCCAGAAAGAGTATAAGTGAACTTCTAATATCTACTTGAAACTCCTGTAAAAACATATTTCCACAGATAAAAGCTACAAAGTTAAGATAACCGAAAACTGACTGCCTCTACTGCCGCAACTTCACTCCGTGTGCGGCTTGTGGCGTGTGCTTTTGCTCGATGGCCTGTCAAAAAGTGCATTTGTATGCATGACGTAGACATGCACTACAACAGCAGCGCAGCAACAACAACAAAGCGTAATAACAACTCGGCACGCGTGCCAAACCAAAAGCGAAATGCAAACGAAAAAAGAAGACCTGCCACGTCGTACGTGCCATAATGGCGGTTAATAGTTATGCAACGCATGCAACATGCCACCAACGTCAGCGCCAACAACACACCACCAGCAACAACAACGCGTAGTAGCTACTACCATCTACTAGTTACAACCACACACCAACTGAGTGCGGCATACTTTACATGCTTCTTGCGGCTGCCATGTTTGCCGCGCTTGCCACTTGCTCCTCGCTGCTCGCTCAGTGCGCACTGCTGCTGTCTGTCACGCAAGTGACAATTGCCAACACGACACAGCGCTGAGACTAATGATCCTCGGCAATTCAATTCCTCCTCTGCTTATTACACGTATTGTTGCTAGTTGCGTGATGTTCAAGGCAGCGCAGCGCTGTCTCTCGGTGTTGTTGTTGCTGCTGTTGTAGTTTTGTTTCAGCATAATCATGCGGCGCATCAGCAAATTGGCAAATTAGCACATTGCAATGATAACCAGAATGTGAGATTTCAATTAAATTATGTGCGCACACACATGCTCACATACACGCACACGTTCAACATACTTTTATGGTCCCTCAGCTGCGCTGATTGGTGTAAATTTAGGCGCAGCAAATTTTTCATAGCTCATTAATTAGCTGCGTTTGACGCAACAAGCATCAAAAACTCACTACACAAACAACAACAAAATATTCATCACAACAAAAACAAGATATCGACCATAAAAACAACAAGCAAGCGTTTTCGCACAACTCATGCGCCCACAAAATCACGCATCATAACTTTAGGCTTCGCCTGATTTCCGCCGAATTGCTGCCCTGCCAAAATCATTGCCCCGCGGTTGCTTGCACCAAACGCGCTTTATCTAATTATGATTATGACCTCGGTAATTAAATCAAAAATTTGCTTATTTACTTTCTTGTTTGTTCGCCGCTGAGTCTGATGATTTCCCATAGAAATTCCGGCGTGACCTCAGCCGCCCGCCGAGACTGAAGTGCCGATCAACTCCCAGTTTGAGGCATGTTCGTGTTGCTTTGTGTGTGTGCGTGTGCGTGTGGTAATTAAAATTGATAGCTGCAAATTCGCACATAATCGACAACGGTTTCTTGTAGGCATGCCAATGGGGCCCCGGGGGCGCAAAAGTTCACAATCGAAAATGATTAATTACACTTTGATAACTTAATGAGCTATAAGCATGCCGCACTCACACACACATACACTCACATAGCTTCCAGCGCTCAACGTGTTTACGAACAAATACGCCTACGAGTTTGCGCTTCCGCTCCTGCTCCCACTCCAGCTCTGGCTCCGGCTCTGCCGGCATCATTTTCGTTTATCTATTGTTTATCTGCTGTCATGGCTAATTTTTCTTTTTCTTTCCTTATTTTATTTTCCTTGTCTTATTTTTCCTGTTATGCTCATTATCCTCTTTATTGTGGGCGTTGGTTTTCTTTAGTCTTGCATAATATTTGTTTTAGGCCCACCCTCCCACAAAGGTGTATTTGTTATTGTTGCCGTCGCTATGGTGATCCCTGGCACTTAAAGGCGTAGCAGAAATCAATAAGCGTGAAATTGATAGTTATGGCTGGTAATTATTCAGAGGAATAACATTTATTTAGCAACTAAAAATAAATTCCAAGGAAAACATTGCAAGTGACAAAGGGCTTTTGAGGTCAAAGGTCAGTTGCAAAATAAATATTCAAAGAATTCCATCCACAAATATTCACAGAAATAATAACGAAAGCAAAATTTGCATACATACATACTTGTACATAAATACCTTAAGTTCAATGGCCTATCTGTAGAGTACGTGTGCTTTTTGCGTAGATTTCTCATGAAAAGCTTTTGAAGAGATTTGTATTTGCATAAAAATGCATAATAACAATGGGGTTGGAGGATCTCTTGGGTGTTATGCGTGAGCTGGAGTTTAAAGCTGTAAAGCAAAGTTTCTGTCGGGCGTACATACATATGTATGTATGTATGTATCTATGTATTTGACTTTATTGAGAATTTAAAGTGTTTGTTTTGATAAGAAAGCGAAATTTTTAGAGCAGTACAATGTGTAACAAAATTATACTGGAAATCTTAATCCAGAATTTTTAAAAAAGAGTTGCCACCTCCAATTAAAAAAAATTAAATTATCGGAAAATGTTGTAAATTTGATTTAAAACACTACTAGTAATACTAGAGAAAAGTAACATTACATATATTTTATCTAAGGGTTGCCACCTGTTGAAAAAATAAAAATTCTGTAAAAGAGTTAAATGTGTCAAAACTAAGATTTTTGGAAAATGTTTCGAAAATAGTTAGTGAAAATTAAAATATTTTTGTGCGGAGTTGCCACCTATTAACAAAACTAAAACTAAATGTTAGAAAGTGTGTAATGAAATATATACATGAGTTAAAAATATTTTACAAAGTGTTATATATATTTTTAATTTAGGAGAAATTTCATAGTGTTGCCACCTACATCCATATATATTGAAATTAAATCTAAACAAGGTGCTAAAAATACTGTGCATAATGCAAACAATTCGGAAAAATTTTAATAAACTTTCAGGCAATCGTGCACATACAATTTTTACTAAGGGTTGCCACCTGTTGACTAAATAAAAATTATGAAGAACTATTCAGAGTGTCAAATGAACACGCAAATATTTTGTGAAAATTAAAATATTTTTTTCTAAAGTTGCCACCTATTGATAAAACTATACCGGTGCATACATATTCGGAACAATTCGAAAAGGCTTTCACAAAATTTTCAAAAAATTGTGCATCTAAAATTTTTACAAAAGGTTGTCAACTGTTGGGAAAATAAAACGTATGTAAAGATGCTAAATGTGCCAAACTAACACGTTTAGGAGAGTTTTTTGAAATTTTGGAAAATATTTTATTGTCGAGTTGCCACTTAAACTAAAACTAAAATGAAATATTAGAAAATGTGTTATAAATATATAAATTTTAAAAATCCCTTTTAAAGTGAACTAGAGACTTTGGATTTAGTTGAAATTCGAGGCAGGGTTGCCACTTATATACCGATATAAAAACTAAACAAAATACTAAAAAATTATGTACAAATTCTAAATCAATCCGCAAAGTCTCTCGTAAAAATTTCTGGATGTTAATTTTTAATAATATTTTCATTTCGGGTTGCCACCTATTGGAAAAATGCAATACTAAACATACTGAAATTGCGAAATGTTTGTTAAGTCTAGTGTATTTCCTAAAGCCTTCCTAAAAGCTCTCGTTTTGGATAAAGTTTAGTCAGGTTTCTGAATAGGGTTACTATCCAACAAAAGAATATAAGTCAATAAAAAATACTAAAAAACTTCCAACAAATAATAATGAACATTCCTGTAAAGAAAGAAGATTCTAGAAATCATTGGGGGAGGTTTTATTGTAAGCGTGATTTGGATTATAGTTGCCAACTGCTTATAATATTTTAAATTTACTACATTTACTTGCCTGAACTTGAGTTCGAAGTCTTCGCGTCAAGATTTTTTTATGCAATTCTGCATTCAATTAAGTTAAGTCGTTGCAAGGATTACCAAATTATATCTATAATTTCACTTTTCAATATTACAGCACGAAACTTTTTCATTCAACAGGAAAATTGAGCGCCAATTATTTATTTTGCTTAAGTTAACTCACTTACTTTGCAAAATATTTTCGCAAGCGACAAGATGTTGCAACAAAATATTTCCCAATATAAATTCATACCTTTATTATAAGTTCTAGCGCGCAGGCACGGCATTCAAATGTTTGTAGGTGCATAAGTTAACGGTAAATTATTATTGCAAATACTTTGGAAAATTCCTTTAAGAAAAACTTGGCATTTCTTTTTCCTCAAATTAAGCAGCAACGCAGACGGGAGGAGTAATTTATCATTTATGTTGAAATTATTGGAGCTTGCAATGTTCAAAGCAGCAAAGCAATGCAGGCTAACATAGCGGAAAAAGAAAGTGTGCACAGTTAAAATGGAGAAAATAAAAATATAATTGCTAAGAGGGTGAAATACACAAAGCAACAAATGCAAAAAAAAGCGAAATAAAAGAAGAAGAAGAAGAGAAACTTGCGCCGTTTGCATAAGTTTTAGCAGTTCACGAGCTTGACTGACGCGGCGTTGCAAGTTGAAAGAGAAAATGCAGTTGTGACTTCGGCTGCACTTTGCGCGCGTGTGGGTGAGTGCGCTGGCGCGCAAAAGAAGCAGAAAAAATAATAAACGGAATCTTTGGTGCCAGCGCAGACTGCAATGAATTCCGGTTGTGATTTAATGCAAAGTTAATTAGCTGAGCGCGCACACAAACACACACAGCAACCAGCACACATTTACATACACACATTGCATAAACACAAATATAAACTGGTGAGCGGGTGAGCCAGGGAACAAGCGCGCGCTGGAAATCCCTTGCGCTCAACCAACACACACATATACTTGGATATGCGCGCAAAAGTGGGCGTGCGTGCGCCCTTTAATTCCGAAGTCAGTCAAAAGTAGCTGCTAAACTGACTGCGAGAATTCATCAAACAGCGCGCGCACAGAGCGAAAGAAGGAGCGCTATCTATGTGCGTGTGCGTGTGTGTGAGTGCGCCTTAACATATACAATGCAAATTTGCCACAACGCGCTACCCCGCCACCCGCTGGCTGCGCGCAAACACAATTGCGAATTCAGGAAGGATGGCAAGTCAAACGAAATGAAAGCGCGGCGGAAATCAAGCCGGATGATGTGTGGTTATCTTGCAAGCGATAGTCAGCCTCAGCGGCAAAGTCAACCTCAACGCTCGCGGCGCACGCACAAGCGCAAGCGTAGCAAAATGAAGCAAAATGAATGAATGATGGGGAAAAAAGTTTTTCGATTAAAGTTCATAATTGCATTGCCAAGCAATACATGCACGCCAGTCAGCCGCACACATATGTGTGTGTGCATATATACATCTACATATAACGTAGAACAAAACCAACCTAATATGCATAAGGACAGACATACCCGCGCAGGAAGCAGATAATGCTGCAAATACGCCAACGCATTTGGCATCAAACACACACACATATACACAAATCATGCGCGCAAATACACACACATATGCACTTACCCAACTTTATATCAATTTAAAAATATATGCGCGAATGCATGCAATGAAATGCGGAACGGTTAAGAGGATGATGGCGACGCCGCTTCCGTCTTCAATAAGCGTAGGAAGCGCGCGCGGGCAGGCGCGGATGCGCGCCCTCATATGCGTTTACCCTAATTTACGTGCGCAAACAGACAGTTTGGGGTGAAGTGAGCGGGGCGCTGTGGGTGGGCACGGCGAGTGCTGATTGTGCCGGGTAAAGGTTGGTAATAGCGGTGCAGCGGCGGCATGAATGCTTGGAGTAAGCAAAAAATGTTTTAATTGGAAATCTTTGGCTTACAGCGTAAATCGCATAAAACTGTAGCGCGCACGCATACATACACACGCATGCATACAATCATGCACTCAGTTACACCAGTGAGCACCCTTTTCACTTTTCTTTGGCAACAGAGTGTAGCAATGCGGCTCGCAGGCGTGCCTCTACGCCTTGTTCCACGCTTACTGTACTCGTTGTTAAAGTTGCAACTTGCAACTTTTGCTTTGGACCCACGAAAGTGTATTTGTGACTATATCAACGTTTATTTGTTCAATCTGCTCTCAGCCTAAAGGGTATGTGTAGCTAGTTAATGAGTAATTTGGAAGAGATGATGGACTAGTCCATTGTTAAATACAAAGTACTTCGTGGAATGACTGAGTAGTTTTAGAAGGAAATGCTAAGATACTTATACTATATTTATCCTGGTTAGATAAGACCAGTATAACTAATAGTTGAAACCTTTCTTAAATTTAACATCAATTTCGCATAGCTTTTCTTTTTGTATGTTACGAAACTGTGGAACAAAAATCAAACCTGAAATCTAGTGTTGAATCAACCTCGAAGCTGAAACCTTAATGGATCACACATAAATAGATCATAGAAGATAGATGAAAAAACCTCTGCCAATAAAGCCCTTGATTATGATAGCGAATTAAAAATTGTTCAATTAGTTCAAGGAATTTATTAAGATGATTTTTTCGGCAGTTGTATATAAGGTTCTGTTCTAGAAAAGTGAGATGCGAACAAAATATAAATTAGTTCGGTGTAATCATCTTAGAATGCAATATAGTAATTAGCAGTCGAGCAAATCTTTTTCAGAAAATACAAGAGTCAGAGTTAATACAATATGTCTAGACTCAGTGGAAATATCATGTTCAAAGTCTTCAAAATTTATTGGCAACACAACCCCTTTATGGCCTCTCATCTATTTTACTATGTATATGATTATTTGAAGCATCTATCTACCGTAGGAGGCACTCTCAAAGTCTCCATGTTTTTTTGTTTGTAAAAAGTTGTTAGAATCAACCTCAACTTCTATGTTAAATTCTATATCAATCAAGAGAAGCTTGAAGCTTTCCGAAAATAAATATTTGCAGAAATATGATCCAAAAATGAGGGCACAGAGGAACTGCACTTTTAGAATCGAATCGACGAAGAATGATTATCATTTGTCTATGAAAAGTCAACGAAAATATCTTTGGACCACATCACTATTTTTACTACCAGTTTCACATACTACAAGCGTACACACATAAATTCAAATCCAAACAGACACGCCTACGTCAATATATAAATGCAAAATGCTGCCACTCCTGTGCTACTTCGCCAATCTCTGATGGGATGCATTTTTACCAATCACTATGGTCCCACATTCACACCAACATACTCGCGCTTTGCAAAGAATTTCCTGTGATACAAAGACACAAAGCAACATGGAGTTACAGAAATTGAAAAAGCAATACCCGTGAAGGTAAAAACTTTCAGCTGTAAAATCATGATTTAATGAAGTTTACCTTGGATAAATGTCCTGTAGGCTGCCTGCAGGATACTGAGAATTGCTGGATAGGTATCTGCTAATGTACAGATATCTGCCAATTGGAAAACAGCTGCTAGATCTCATGATATATGTTTATGAAACCAAACGAGTTGAAATTGTGAGTTTCCACTGAAGAGAAAAAAATCATTATTTGTGAATTCTTCAATACTCTAAAATCACTTTTCAGTGCCAATAAAAAAACTTTAGAATCTCTAATGCTAAATTTTATAATGAAGTTATTAACAATCCATGGCCAATGAAGTTCCGATCTAAACAGAAAAGAGAACTGCAAGTTTCTCGGGTAAAAAATGAGGTAAGGTTCTGATCTTTTGCAAAAAAATATTCTTTTGTATTGTATTTAATTCCTTCCAGACCAAACCCATTCGCATCACTTATGAGTCTCGTAGTAAACGGGGGCAGGACAAAATATCTCATGTCATCAAACAAACACACGGCGCACTCGCTACTCGGCTCCCACGTCACTGTTGACAGTCATAACTTTTTGTCTTAGATAATTTCATCTATATTGGAACCAGCATTAACACAATGCCAGCCTCGGAATCCAACACAGAGGCGATGAGCTGTACGAGATATACGACGGCATTGACATAGTTCAGTTCAGCAGCTACGCTGGCTAAGTCCTGTCGTACGAACGGATGAAAACTCCCCAGCTCTGAGAGTGTTTGACGCAGTGCCAGCCGTGGGAAGCAGAGGAAAAAATTCACTCCGTTGGAAAGACCAGGTGGAAAAGGACCTAGCTATACGTGGAATCCTCAATATGCGCCACACAGCGATAAGGAAGAACGATTGGGTCGAAGAAGATTTAATTCCTTCTATTTCTATAGGTTTATATATAGAACATGGAAAGCAATATTATCTGGCTTGTTCGTAGTTTTGTCTCATATTAAGTACTCTAATTCCTCTAAAGTCTTTTGATGAACTTTCAATCGATGCCACATAGTAGCTAGTAGATATGGAAGAGCTCTTGATCTCTCTCGGATGCAACTCTGATCGCTGAGAGCGCAAATTCTGGCGAACATTTCAGATTTCAGTTTCGATGTCATGTCAACTTTTTATTTCATTTTCTCGTTTTTGTGCCTCTTTAGGTTTCTGATTCAATAGAAAGTCTATACCATAAGACAGCGATTCAGATAAGGTGGTGAAAGACGGTGTAAACTTCCTTCCGAGCCCAGAGTTCTCATGGCAGCCTACTGCTCTTCAATCAATCTTGTTGCAGACTTGTTTCTTCAAGAATTTGTTTATAAGGATGGCCGTTATAAAGCTTCGTATTTCTCTTTACAGTACCGTCACCAGACCTAAATTCTCCAGATAATTTTCAGAAGCAGACCAAAGATAATGAAGCTGCGAGGACAGCTGTAAGAGCTGAAACCACTCATGCTTGAAGTGACTTTCCTTACTAATAATAGTAGAAATTAACGTCTTCAGCGATGCTCATCCCAAACCGTCTATCAGCTTAACGTAAAAAAGCCTTACTGAAAATGAACGCTAAGCTTTCAAGCCAAATCGCATTCGCTCACCGCATTCAAAACTTTCCATTTCCTTCCATCGGCTCCACTGAAAGGCAGCTATTTCCATTACAGCGTCTGTTGTTATTAAGTCATCGATGATCAAAGGCGATTTATCAAATGGCGGTTTTCCAAGTCGTCTACCAACTGAAGCACTGCAGGGAGTATATGCCACAACCGCCAAATCCCCAGCTCAAGTCTGCCGTCTCAATTGCCACAATGCGTGCTACACTGCCAGCGTAGGCCGCAAATCACTCGCAAGCTTATTGCAACGCGTGGATAAGCCACAGCTGACAACTGCAGAGCCCGCCAAAATGGCGAAAGTGGAAAAGTGCAAGAGTCTGCAAGCGCGGAGACACTGCAAAATGGGCGCTGCGTGTGCATTGTCAGATACTCCCATCACGAACTGTTGCAGTAAATGAAAACTTTTCGCATATTTGTCTGCTGCCACAATTGCCTGCAACGCACCACACCCTTTCATGCCACACAACCTCGCTTACATTGCGTTCTCTTTCTAATCTGCTCCGTGCCTATCTCTCATTCCTGCGCCACTTACTGCCTGCAACTTGCCTCAGCCACAACCGCAGTCTCAGCTTCCCGCAACCGCAATGTAGACACGTATCGTTGCGACTCTTACGTCACTCCGCCAGCCATACGGCGCGTATCCTCTGCCACTTGCCACTATGCGTTCGTTCGTTCCACCATTTGCTGCAATCACCCGACGGCGTCTGCAACTTTGCTCGCGCTTCACTTCATTCAGCCAATCACTTGCGTTGTGTCTATTCAGCTGCCAGCTGGTGCATGCCACACTGCTCGTGCTAAGGCCGACCGACGCACTGCCTGCCACTCCTTGCGCAGCGGCAAGAGGAGGAGGCGCCAGCAACAGCGACATCGTTGTCAGCCACACAAAATGAAGTTGTGCATCTATCTGCTCTGCAACTTGCTACTTGCCACATGCGTGCACAGTAGTTCGCTACACATCACTTGTTGTTTGTATTGCAATTGCTGTTGCAGCAGCTTTTGTTTTTGCAGTAGTTAGCCGTTGTTAGGAGTACATTTGCATAAATGCTATTTGAATAGTGAAATTGCACTGCGCCTCTGGCAAGCTATGTACGTGTGTGTATGTGCATCATGGCAGCGTTGCATGCTGATTTATTTGTCTTAACCGCGCGACCGTGGCGCTCCAACAATTGCTGCTGCTGTTGTCCAGCCGCCAGAAGCCGACAACCGGCAGTGTTGAAGCCGAAACGACGGAAAAAGGCTCGACGGCTGTCAGCGGAGTGTAGGAAGTGGCAACAAGCTGCTGATGCTGCTCTTTGCGCTGTGCTGCCGCTGGCGCCGCTGATGGACAATGCCAGCCACATTTCATTTATTTCAACGGTCGCCACCACGACCACCAGCAGCCAGCAACTCACACAAAGCTAAGGTCACCGCCGACTGGGGCGGCGGCTTCCGCTGGCTTGATGGGGGCGCCACATCAGAAAAATAATGACGTTGCGGCGCAAGGCGGCTGCCGGTCCGGTCTAAGCTTGATGAGCTCACAAATAGCGTGAGAAGGCGGCGCGCAAAGCTCTTAGTAATCTCACATCCATTGTCGGTTTGTCGGCTGGAATTGAACTGTAATTGTGGCGCATGATGTTGCAACATTTTCATTTACATAATAGCGGATGGCGGTAGTTAGCATTGTGGCGTCAGCAACGGCAAGCGTAGTAGGGGGCAGCATCCACAGTGCCAGCCATCGTCAGCGCCGTCACTACGCGCCACAGCCGCAACCAACGCCGAAGTCAGCAGCCGTCCGTTTAACGGCATATGCGGCTGTTGCTTTTGTTGAAGTTATTATACGAAATGATGAATAGCTGAAATGCGCAAAGTAATTTTCTTAAAATGAACTACCTACAGACAGGCACACAGATATATGTAGGTGGCAGGCAAGAGAGGCAACGCAGCGTTCCCGGAGTTCGTCGATGTGCGAAGGGTTGAATACAGTTATTTTGAAATGAGATGAACTCGTCAGCATGTTGTTGTAAGGTAGGCGCTTTATGTTTGCTTATTTGCTTTGGAATTATTCATTATAATTTATGAACTTGTTGCAAGGTTTGCAAATGAAAATTTATGCAATTTTATACCCTGAAACCCTTTGCATCACTCAGAAAACCACGTTGGAGAAACTATAAGATACACTATATACGTATATGATCAGCATGAGGAGATGATATATCTTGCCAACAGTAATTCGGAAATATGATTCTGATTAATTCTTCTTGACTTATAACCACTTTACGAATTTTGAGAGCCATCTATGTATATAGTGAAATATTGGCCTTGTGAGGCTCTCATTTCTTTACAGATCAAACAATATTAATTTAGGTGCCTAAGAATTTAAAAAAATATGCTTAAGGTCCTCACAAACATTAGAGAAGCGCCGACAACTTCATATAATGACTTGTGTAGGTACGTACAAATACATAGTTACATAGAAAATAAGTGTTTAAAGAACATTTGGAAAAATATTGGTATAAGAGTTAAGGATGAGAAGTTCGTATTTCAGTCAATTAAATTTTTACTTTTCTATAGAGACCACACGGAAAGATGCAGGACCAAAAGAAAAGAGAGAAAGCAAGAGAGAAAGAGAGGAATAGAGTTGGTGAGATTGAAAAGAGAGGATGGAGATACACTGGGCGAGCAAATGTGAGAAAGAGTAAAAATCAAAGAATCAGCGGATTGGAAAACAGATATAATCCTTAATATTTTTACATATTTCACGCTATTTGCTGAAGAGTTATTAGAGTTATGTAGTTTTGAACTAGACCAAGAGGTGAATATGATTTAGACCCAAAATTTTCAAGTATTCGGATATCAGAAAGCCCGATTATTCCCATCATTCAACGAACATAACCAACTGTGTTTAGTTCTTTCTAGCAGCAGACTGTTACGAAAACATTATTAAATATGGTGGTTTCACAGCTTAAAATTGCCTCTCAATGCCTCAATGTGGCGCGTATTTAGTGAAAAATGAACGAATAAGCAAAGTACTAAAAAATTTCCGTATCCAACAGACGGTCAAGAAGGCGAATGGGTGATAAAGGTAACATCGCAGGAAACAACATAAAAAGTGTCAATTTATACGTCAATATTCAGACGGCAATTAGGCAATAATATCACATCGTATTACTTCAGAGAATGTCCGCAGAAGAAGGGAAGTAGTTGATGTAGTGACTGTCTAGCTAACGAACCACTACAGATAATACCGAAGTCAACAAAAGCGGTTGGTCATGAAAATTTCGAAAGGGCTGACATACGGATCAGGGTGAAATGGAATGTCTTAAGAACACGCAGGATCGGTAAGACCATGTGCAAGAGCCAAAAGTTCGAAGAAAAACATGCATGCTTTTTACTTACACGGTCTCAAAAAGGTTGTTGGCTTTATGATAGGTCACATAAGAAGTAGGCATAAGAGAGGCGCGGGAAAACCTCCTATATTTCTGTCTAGTAATACCTACAATTCGTCTCAGATATCTAGGAGCTTTGCAGTTCAAGCGAAGAGATCGAGTCGCTCTTAAAATTTTCAAAAATACTTCAAATTAAACTGAACCACCATCCGGCATTATTAAGGAGCAGTAGGTCTATATGTGTGGTGACAGCCGACCAGTATAAACCATTGAAATCTTTTTCTTTATTTCCTTTAACTTATATTCCCTCAAGGCATATTTTATGCTGAAGTTAAGTAAAGATTTCCGACGTAAGCAGCTACTTACAACTCCAGCAAATTTCGCACAAAATATTTTCTACTCCAAATAATCCGCCCGCCTTTCGCACAAATGCGCCGTTAAACGCGCACTCAATCCTTTCAACAGTTCGCTTTATCCTTTTTCAATCCATTTTCTCATTTCGCCATTTCTCCAACTTCACTTTCTTTCTTTTTCCAACAATTTCTGTCATTTTTCATATTTCATCTGTTCGCATTCGAGCGTAAAAAGTTGCACTCAAACATTTCACATTTCTGAATATCAAAAGGAAACATTAGCACAAGTGGCAGCTGCTGCTCCTCAGCTTAACTGTTTCGATTTTGCGCTCCTTTACTGATTCCACACTTGCGTACATATACACACATGCCAGTGCCGGCGCTTACCAAGCATACATAAATACAGATGTACATGCAGCGAGTGGAGATTGGAGCATCTTCGTCTGTCTAACGTTTGAGCATAAACGTCAATTTGTACACACACGCGCATATCGACAAACACGCTGTACGCTGTCAGCATTAGCGGAGATATATTCGCTTCATTTCTCTATTTCGGTATTTAATAAGCTTTCTTGCAATTTATTTATGCGTTTGGCAGCTCATGCCTGATGAGTGTGCGCATGTGTGTGTGTGGACTAAGCAAAGAAGTCCAGCGGCGTCTAGGAACACATACAAATGTTCACCCGAACTCCATGCAAAGCAACAGTCGTAGCGGCGAGAGGCTTTGGGGGCACAGCGTCTGCCGGCGAACACGCATTTGGCACGCGCTTGGCCCGTGCGGGCGGACGCGCGCAGGCGATGGCGACGCCACTTTGCGAAATTGTTATTTGGTTAATTATTTCGGATTAATTTTAAGACTTTGTGTTTATTCATTGTCGCACAGCTGGAGTGCGCGCACAGCAGGATGTCGGGCAGGAAGCTGTGTTGCCATCCCACGGGTGGCTGCGACGACGGCGCCAGTGAGTCTGCGAGCGAGAGCGTGTGCCAAGCGACTGTTGCTGCTTATTTCTGGTATTTACTTGTTGTTATTGTTGCAACTATACTTGATTATGGCAATGTTGTTGTTAGTGTTGCCGCTGTCATCAACTGCGTTATCAGTGGGCAACTTGGCTGCCGAGCTGTCAGCCAGTGGCTTGGCAGGGTTTAAGCAGCTCGGTGGGATTTCTATTCTCTTCATTCTGTTCGCCACTTTTTTGCGTTCACATTGTTGTTGCGGCCATTTTTTTCTCACTGGCGCCGACAGCCAAATTAAGATTTCGCTTTCGAGATTATATGGTGTTAACAAGGCGTCCACTACTGCTTTTGGTTGCGCAGCAGAAATCCAAGAACGAATATATATCAAGGCAGCCAATTTCATATAATGTGCAGATACATACATTTGTTTGTGAGTGTAATCGCATTCGTGGAAGAGTGTGGCGGGTTGATAAATATTGGCTTATTGGCTGTAGTCTTTATTTATATCAACAGCGTATTGCTGAAGTAAAGCCTTTCGTGCGCCAAAGTTCCACGAATTCGCACACCAACTCGACGCCAAGTCTGTGAGCTTCCACTACGCACTCGAAGTGCAATCGGGTACTTATGTATATACGGAGTACGGTGTGAGGTGAGACATTTGACATATACAGGGCTTTGGAATAGACAGTTCAAATAATTTTACAGGAGAAGACTCCCAAATAGGTGAAGTTTAATCATTTTCAGTCGTTCTCGAAAGAGTCATCTCCCGATTTTATGCTAAGCTAAGGCACGAAGCTCATCGATTTAAGAGTTTTACAGAATGTAAGCAATGTTATGATATAGATACTCTTACAGAAACGCTATATAATATAATCAGTCATTCAATAATCACTTGGTCAGCCACATTAGGTAGGCCCACCAGCTGATTTATTAGTTAAAGTAACAATTTGTCAAGATGATAATGAGAAATTATATCAAGCGCCTTTGAAATTATAACTTTGTGAAAGATACTGTAACTAAAATTGCTATAATTTTTTTTATTACTCTAAACCAGGAATTAATGACAATCAATTGTTTTTTTTTTAGAAGAAAGTGAAAACGTGTTGGAAGTTTAAAAAAGTACCGGAAAAAGTTTCTCTATTACACGATCTAAGTAGCGGTCCTTTTTTTCAATTGCTTTTTCTTTACAGATCACCCATGAGTCGTCAGTGATAGTTGTATTCTCATCGTCTTCGGAATCAGCCAGAAATCATCTCCAAGGAACCTTGCTTAGTGACCAGCTGTCATAGTGTTTTTGTTCAATATTGTTTGACATTTCATCGTCGTAAAACTTACACCTGAACAACGGACGGACGGACAGGCAGACATCCGGATTTCAACTCTACTCGTCACCCTGATCACTTTGGTATATATAACCCTATATCTGACTCTTTTAGTTTTAGGACTTACAAACAACCGTTATGTGAACAAAACTATGTATAATACTCTCCTTAGCAACTTTATTGCGAGAGTATAAAAATCACTTTCGAATTTATGGTCAGCATAATCGACATACTGAGCAAACTCGATCTTCACAAACGAATCGATGCACTCTATGGTTCTTGAAATGTTCCAAGAAGATCCGACAATCCGAAGAGCTGCCATTTCATCCAGAAAAAATAATGGTTTGGTGTGATTTAGGGTTCGGTGGAATCATCAGCCCATAATTCTTCGAAAAGATACCGTCTATGGTGACAGTTATCGAGCCATGATAACCGACTATTAGATGTCAGAAATTAAAGCTCGTGATCTCAGCGATACTCGCTTTCATCAAAACGGCGCTAATTCCCACATATCGCATCAATCAATGGGTTTATTGAAAGAATACTTCGTTGAGCAGAAAATTTCACGTTTTGGGCCGGTCGATTGGCCACCTAGATCGAATGAAATCACTTTCTGTGGGGATATGTAAGGGCTAAGATCTATGTAGACAATCCGGCTTCGATTCAGGGCATGAAGTATAACATCGTGCCTGTCATTCGTCAGTTACCAGTCGAAATGTGCGTACGAGTCATTGAAAAATCAACTCAGTGGATGGAACATCTGAGACGAAGCCGCGCCAACAACTGAAAGAGATAATCGTCAAAAATAAATACCAAAGAATGTTCTCTGGAAAAATAATAAACTCTCTCCATTAATAATGAAGTTTCTGTGTGTTTTCATTAAAAAATTAGGGAGTCTCGTAATGGATAAACCTTTGTTATACTACACATAGTAGACTACAATATGAATTGCGAGTATTTATTGCAATAGATGTGGCACTACGTATAATATAATGAAACCCAGAATGCAGCTTTTATGAGTATCACCCCAATTCCAGACTAAAATCAAGTAACTTGAATATATATTGTACTTATGAACAATGAAGTTTAGGTATTCTCAACTCACGAATTTTCTGATTCAACTTTTCAAAGTTGATCTTTAAACTAAAATTTTACCGAAATTTCGGGATCTTGTGGTTAGGTTGGATTTGGAGGGGAAAATTTAGTGAAACTGTGGATTTTGTTACGCACTTACCAATTTTGGTAATTTCGAAAAAAAAATATATATACTGTATCATTTTTCGAAAAAAAATATATATACTGTATCATTTGTTCTAAAATTTTAAAGTTATATTTTTAAATATGTATATACTTTATGAATAAAAAGCCAGTAAGTAATAGTTTTAAAGGAGAAAAATTAAATATATTCAAGTTCACACGTTGTCCAAAGGTCGCCACTGCTACAGTGATTTCGGACTTCTCAGTGGATTAAACCTAAAAATAATATTTTATAGAAGATATTGTTCCTGTAATGAAAAGGGTCGTAAAAAGTCCAAATTTGAACAAATGACTTCCTTTGAAATAAGTATTAAATTTACTTAATAATTTTTAGGTCTGTCAAATCAATTATTAATCAAATAAAAAGTTGCTAGATCATAGTATAGAAAATATATGTATATATGGTAAATAGACATAAAAATTTTATAGTGATCGGGACACTTGTCTCCGAGTAATCGCTACATTTAGTTAGACAAATACTATTAAAACTCAAAACATATTTAAAATTTTAGTATGATATTAATTGTATATAATTATGTGCAAAAATAACAAATCTGTATGTATTTTTTTTATAATTTCACCACAAAGTGTGCCCCTTAAATCATGTTTAGTCTCCGCTAACTCTTTAGTTCAGTAATACCAAAAGGGAGTACTACATACATTCTCTCCAACTTAGTACATAAACCGGTCGACGGACCGCTTACTTGCTACACACAGCTAATAAGTCAATTCCTCGTTCCCTCACTCCGACCACCAACAACATAATTGCAATTTTTGGCAACCATTGTTGGCCGCAAAGTATTGCCAAACAAACTGAATTTATTTCTACACAGCTTTGTATGTACGCCACAATATAATATGGGCGGTCTCATGAAAATTGGACACAAAATGCAACTAACTGTAACACGGACAATGACAATTTCCAAATCAGTTGCTGTTATGGCACAAACCAAACTGAATCAGCGAGCAAATAAAGCAACTAAATCAACGAAACTACCGCTAGTTATGTACATAGCAACAGCAACAACAAGAACAAAATACGGAAATGTTATAACAGTAAAAATGGAGCATACAATACACGACATGAATTTTAAAATACGAATTGATTGTGTTATGTTCGCATCACAGCTGGGTGGGTAGAGGATAAAGGGGAGGATGTGGGCGAGCAGTAGTAAGGGCACAAAGAACGAAAAAGGTAAGTGAGGCGAAAATAAACTAGCGGCCACAACTGCAACAATAAACAATAGTTAGCATAGCGGAAGGTGGGGCAGAGGCAGCGCAACATCATTGGCCCGACTTGGCTAAAGTAGCCGCAGCAGCGGCGAGCAGGCAATTCTGGCGAGGCAATTTCGCCAGACAACTGAACTGCTGAAATGTTGCACGATGATTTATTATGCTCAGAGCGAATTTATTGTTGCGTTCATGCACATTCCCGTTACTATTACTGTTACGGTTGCGGCCGGCAGTGTTGATTGTGCGGCGGTGATGGCGTTGGATGTCGCCGCCTGCTGATTGTTGCTGTTATTTTTGTTTTCATATTAACTGTTTTTTTTGCTTTTTTTTTGTAATTTCTGCATTTGCATATCTTGCGCTTCGCTGTTTGCCTTTTGGTTTAATTCCTTGTTGTTGTTTATAAAATGCGCCGTTACATGCTTTGCAGCAAATTTATTTTCATTGGAGTATTACCAAATGTCCATATGTAAGTATGTGTGTGTGTGTTGTATACATTTTACTCACAGTTTAATTTTTGATTCAACCATTTTTATTTTTTTTGTTGCTTTTTTACGAAATTTAATTAATTTCTTGCTCCAGCTCTTTTTCTTAAATATTTCCACTAAAAGGAAGAAAGAACCGCAACAAGCCAACAGAAAAGCAGCACTTAAGCTGGACGCACAAGCGACTGCGCTGCGGCGACTCGAGCTGCTCTGCGGCTGACGCTTGATTTAAGGCGTATTTGTGGACACTTTAAATTCCGCACCGCAGGGCGTATGAGTGACGCGTGCACAAGTCGGCCGCACAGCACACGAATTGCTTGTTGTAGTTGTTATTTGTTGATTTTACTTATTTGTCCATTGCCTTTCTTTGGCTGCTGCATCTCTTTTTGGTTTTTTCTTCAATTCTTTTTCGTATTTTTGTTTGCAATTTTTCCTTTTCATTTCTTGCGACTTATATTTTCACTTTTTATTTGTTTTGGTTTCTTCTTAAATTTTGAGCTGCTGACTTTTGCGGCCGGCAGCTATTTGTGTTGCCAATTTAATGATGTAACAGTCAAGTCAATTAGCGCTGATGTATTTGCTTTGCTACCAAACTTTGCTGCTTCTCTCCCCACCGCTCGCCGTCTCCGCTTTATTTATGTGTTTTTGCAGCAGAGTTGCCTTTGTACATTTTAAAGCATGGAGTAGTGATTTTATTATACGGTGCGTTGCACATGTGCGTTTGTGTTGTAGGAAACTGGGCATAATTGAATTTGAGTGGATTTTAATTAAAGTGTAGAAATATTTTCAAAGAGATTCATGCCTCATTCTATTAGCTTTGGCAAGGTTTTCTAGTATATTAAAATGTAAAAGCTAAAAACAATAAAAAAAACAAAGGTAATTAGACCATTTGTTGGAAAGTAGGCCAGAATTTTATTTTAAATAAAATTTTGCCACATAAAACGCTCGAAGGCCATACGAAAACGAACTTTTACTTTTTCTGTGAATGCCCAGCTCTATTACAAATCCGACACAGCATACTTGGAACCAATCAGACACCAAACCTTCAATGGTTGTATCATTACGGATATAAGTAGTTTCACTAATGGATTGAGCGCAACGAAGAAACGGGATAACGAGATTAGAGTCTACGATAGTGCATAAAAATGGAGGATTCAGTGATCATTGAGCCTTGGTGGCAGCATATTTACCTATAAAATATAAATATTTTACTTATTATAACTCGAGACACAATTGGCAACCCTCCCCAAATATATACGAGAATATTGACTGTAGTGAAAACTTCTCTGGCGTAATATGAACAAATAACAAAAAAAAAATAAAAATAAATAAATTTATATAAACTCCATCGTCAAAGAAGAAGAAGATGATTTTTCGATGTAAATCTGGATTATTCGACCCATCACACTAGTGACAACGCAACATAAGTTACCACATTCATAAAAAGAAAAAATTAAAAATGCAAAGCAAATGTTTTCTCATTGGAAAACACTCTTGGTACTCATTTAAAAATATATATCAAAAACAAGAAAAGAACACCAAAAGTTTCCACTTTTATTTAGTGATTTGGAGACTGCACAATAACCTATACCTGCTCTCACTAACCAGTACTAACCAGAGTAAAGCAGTAATAATATAAAAACAAACACTCCTTCACAAAGACTTCAACACACACTCCTATATACATGTGTTCCTATACTATAGATGCATACACTCACACAGTACATACACACATTCGATACGGCACACGGTTGGCCACTCTAGCGAGTGATTCGCACAGAGCGTCAACGTCGAAGTTGGCCATAAATGAGCAAACAACTCGTTATTGTCGCGACGATATTGCCGCCTGCGCGCAATTTTATTGCTACACAGTGTACTTCCATTTGTGCGTGTGCGGCTGCGTATGTCTCACTATTTGATACAAAACCCTCGTCTCTTAACGGCACCTTTATTCAAATATACATACATATATGCAAGATATTTGTGTTGTTGAGCGAAGCTGAGTGCTGGCGAAATTATCATCATCGTGGCATCAGCTTCAATGGCACAATATCATTGAGGCAAGCATTTAACTGCCACAACGTGGCATCAGGTCGTCACTGTAAATGCGTAGGAAGTTAAAATCGTCGAGAATTCTCAAAAGTTCGCGCGAAATGAAAGGTAAAACACGGCAGACAAAACAATTTGAGCTCGTGAGTTTGATGTTAGTGAACTATGGTAAGTAGTTGGGACAGCGCTTCATAAGCCCACAACGACTCTGACTACCCATTGGATTTTGTTGTTGGTGTGAAAAAATTTGAACGACATTTTAATAATGCAAACAGATTAGGTTGTGAATTGAGTGAGGCATTGTGGTATAGTTTCCGTTGAACTCCTTTGTGTTCAATTAAAATATGGTTACAGCGGAACAGTTATTGTATGACAAGTACGAATATACAGATGAAAACAAAAAGAGTGGCTATCTTTTTGCTAAATTTGTTCAGTAAAAATATAGAAACTAAAAACTAGTCTCACCTCCTTGCTATCCGACGGATAGTCACTCCTCTGAAGAAGGCTGCACTCCGGAGCAATAAATCTATGGCTTCTTAATGACTCCAATCTCTACTTGAAAACTCACCAATAGTCAAGAAGTCTAAGGCTGAAGTTGAAAGCGAGTTCCTGGCAATATACTCTTCTACCAACCTTTCCCTTACACTTTGAATCAAGTCACTCGCAGGTATGTGTACAGAGAAACAGCCGCTAGAGTTTCGTATTGTGATTCTATGATCTAAAAAATGTAATGTCAAAGCTTGCACAAATTACCGAATGCTCTCACATGTATGCTTCTTCTTGCGTAGACACCGCTTACGCGTTGTAGCCGAATTTTCAACAGCGCGCCAGTTGTTATTCCTTTTCACTGCTTGGCGCCAATCCCAACTGTATCCAAGTGTCTCTCCACCTGGTCCCTCCAAAGCAATGCTGGTTTGTCTTTTCCTCTACTTCCTCCGGCGGTCAGTTTACACAACCGTATTAATTTTGTAGATAGACCAAATTCAAAGGCATAAAAGCAGCTCATTTTTGTGCTGTCAAATGCTGCTTTAAAATCGACAAAAGGGTGATGTATGTAGATCCTCTTTTCACTGTTGTTGATGAATATCTAGTCAATTATTGATTTTCCAGGCCAGAAGGTATCCTGATAAGATAAAAGCAGGGTTTTAATCTGTAGGGTAGTTGGCTCAGATTGTGGGGACACCCTGTTTCTGGATTGGGCAGAGCACACGTAAATTCCAAACGTCGGGCATGCTTTCGTCGGTGATATTTTACAAAGAAGCTGATCAGTTTTTCGCCGCCGTATTTGAATGGCTCGACGGACAATCCATCGGGATTGATTTGTTTTTCTTCAGATAGGTAATTGCTGCGACCGTTACGTCTGCTACATCGTCATTGATTAGACAATCGTGTTCACCACCATTTCCATTCAGCACCTTGAAGAAGTGTTCTCTGCATAATTTCAATAGATCAACTCTAGTGGTTCTACAACAGCTCTCACATGTGCTTATTTAGAAACTCAAACTCTATTAATTTGATAGCAACCTACGCGGCCATATAGTCAATTCACCAAAATCATTTGAATTTTTAATATTTGAGTACCTTCTTTGGAGTTAAGAGTTACCTACTCAGCAAACAAATCACATTTTTATACTCGCTCACTGGCTTAATCATCCGCTTGTTATATCCAATGTCATTGTTAAGGAGTCAACCCGTGTGCCGTGCTCATGCTGAGCCTAATAAATTTCAACAACAAAAAAGTGACATTAAGCACATCAACAATGACGACAATAAAAGCGATAAAACAAAAAGCACCAACACCCGCTCTGCCCTCTCCTTTTGTAGTTTATAATGAGGCGGGTGGCAATTTTGTTCAAGCTTGCGGAAACCCAGCGAGCACATCCTGCCATTGTTTGTCGTCATTAAGACACAATTACAGCCGAACCTCTACGAGCTGCAGAGCAACGCTCGGCACGCATACACTCACACATATATATAGCAAAATTTTTCAAAGTAAGGGTGTGTGTTTCGGCACCCGGCAGGTGAGCAACCGCGTCACAGCAATGAATGTCACTCAGCCACCGAGCCCAACACCAGTCGGAGGCGTTTCGGGGATCATAACCCTTTTTTCGCCCACCACTTGCAGCAATTCATTATACATTACTACAATAAAAGAAGAAAAAAGTAAAACAACAACAATAGCAGCAGCGGCAGTTGCTTTAAAATGTATTTTGTGCTAAGCTTTTGAGCTCTCCAACGACACCGGTGGCACCGTGCGCAAAATGGTGTCATGACCTTGGTCTGGTGGCGCTTTGGAAGCGCGGCCAGGTGTGCCTATGCATGTGGGTGTGTGTAGGTGCGTTGGTTACATACTAGTTACGACAATGGCCAATTTGAATGTTGTAATACTTTTTTATTGCCGCTCACAATGGCGCTACAACTCAACAGCGTGTTTACTGTGCGATTTATTGAGCGCAAGCGGACACGGCGCAGGCCGTGGCGCCACACAGCGGCACAGCGCACAGCATGGGCTGGAGAGTAGATTTGAAAATAGACAAAAATTGTGTCAAATGCGTGCGAGCGTTTTGTTTACACTTAGCGCAATTATTATGAGGCCGTCAGGTTGAGGTGTGCTTGGGTATGAATGAGTGGGTGTCTGCGTGTTAGGGGTGTGTGTCAGGGTGTTAGGGGTCGCTTGGCGGTTGAGTGGCTGCGACAAAGGGCATGGCAAATAGTACAAGTGGCATTAAAATAGAAAACTTTACAGTAAGCCTTTTGTTTACATTACGCATTTGCTCGCAAGCTTTCCGTTAGCCTTGACATAATTGCTGGAAAGATAGCAATGAAAAGAATGGTTCGGACACATTTTAGTTTCTTTTTCTCGCAGATAATTGTGAACATATTTCTAAGGTTGCAACCAAAATTCCAATTAAAAATGCTATCTTTAAATTTAATGAGACACGCGTATTCATGCTTAGTTGCTTCTTGGAATTTTCCTTCTCTTCTGTTACTCGCCTTCTATTAGACGTAAAAACTGAAAGTTTACTCCGCTTGACTAATAGATGTAAAGGGTTTTTTCAAAGAGACGCTAAAAAGTAGACCGATAGGGTCCACAAACGGCACCATATTTTTCCCGCTCTTTCAACATTTTTCTTCAGCAGGATTTGAATTTTCATAGTGTAAAGTTATACGTACCAACAACGCGTTGAAACTATTAAAATTTTCGTACCGAAATCCGGAGTCAACGGCCTCAACTACGTCCAATTTGTGATCGTCATAATTGTCCTGTCAGATCAACACTTAAGCGTCAAGTAGAAAAATTTGAATCCACAATCACAGTGTAAAGTGTTTCCCTGCCAGTGAAACAAAGAAGTTTCCGTAGTGTCGAGAATATTGCTGCTGCAAGCGCAACAATTGAGGATGACCCAAATCTGTACCTCACAAGCGCTGGACACCTCTGTGACGTCGTTTTAACGAATTTTGCGAAAAGATCTTGGCCCGCGTCCTTGTAAGATCAAATTGACGCAAAAACTGAAGCCGCTTGACCATCAGAATCTTCGTTTGTTCGTGAATTAGGCTGAGCAACAACTTGAAAGACATTCGGATTTTCATCGAAAATTCATCTTCAACGATGAGGCTCATTTCTGGATGAATGGCTTCGGCAATAAGCAAAATATGCATTACTGGTCAGGCAGCAATCCACACGTATGTACATGAGTAACCATCACATCCCGAAAAAATTACGATTTGGTGCGGTTTATGGGCCGGCGGCGTCATTGGATCGAACTACTTCCGCGATGACCAAGACCGGCACGTAACTGCGAATGGGAATCGCTACCGGTCAATGACAACCAAATATTTTTGTGCCGAATTGGACGTTACGGGCTTGGACAATATGTGGTTCCAACAAGAAGTCGCCGCAGGTTTTGTTGGTTTTATTTAAAACCAAGTTTGCTGAACGTTTTATCTCTCGAAATTACCTAGTCAATTTTCCGCCTCGGTCGTGCGATTTGATGCCGTTAGACTATTTCCTGTGGGGCTACGTCAAGTCTGTGGTCTATGTCAACAATTCAGCGACGATTGATGAGCTTCGTACGAATATCGAACGTGAAATTGCAGCAGTATCGGCCGACTTATGCTAGAAGCCTGTCAAAAACAGGATATTAAGATGTGCTTTGCATCCAGTCAACACAAGTTTTTGTCAATTTTTTGGGTACCAAGATTGTCATTGCGAGAGTCGTAGCAAAAGCCCCGAATCTTTTGCTAAAACAACAAGAGTATAGGTCGGGCACTCTACTTTCATCAAACGTAGCAAAACATCAAAATCTCACTTCCTTCTAAATATTTTCTATAAAAAAAATATAACTTCTAAAAGACTGAACTAATTATTTAAACACGATTTAAATTTAAATTAACAAAAGAAAACGGCAACAAGTCCCTTTCAATTAGTCCGAACATTCCTTTTCATAACTGCTCGCCTACACACGTTCCATATTTTTCAATTTAAGGCCAAGTTGCCTTTGATTCACGGCACAGCTGTTGCCGCTGCACACACACACACACATAATCCCCCAAACACACTCATGCATACATATGTATTTTTATTTACGAAAACAGGTGTATGGGTATATGTGAACAAGGTACACTCACACACACAAGCGCTTAGCAATTTTCCTGCGATTCCTTGCATATTTTGTTTTTGTTATTCGCCGTTTTGTGCTTTCTGTGCAGCGTGCGCGCTTATCTGCTTTTGCGCGCGGAAATCAGTTGGAAAAAGAAGTAGCTTCAGCTTCACAGCATCGAGCATATGAATAGTGTGTTGCAGCTTTCTTGCTTGCGAGTGGCGGATTTGCTAGCGTGTTCACTTTGTCTTTCATTTTTCCTCTGCTTTCAATGGAATTTCTTTGGAAAATTTTTTGTTTTGTTTTGCTTTTGCATTTTGCTGGCAACTATGTGTTGTATTAGCTTACATCGCTTGCCAACAGCTGGCTGGCTGACAACTACGCTTCGCCTGCAATGAATTCTAATTCGCCAAAATGAAAACTCACGTTCACGTGTTATCCAATTAATTACGCTTCGTGAGCGTGTAAGAGACAGTGCGAGTGTGTGTGTTTGTCTCAAAAAAGGAAAAAATCGTGGTATTTGCAGAAATTATAAGATAGAAGACTGGAAATAGTGAAGTACAAAAGTACATGACATACACATCTAGCAGTGATGTATAAAGCTTGGCAAATATTTCAGAGTATACGTATGTATGTAGGTGCTTGAAAGTGTGCCTTCGTTTATAAATATATATATATAATATCATTCATGGTACATCGTGTTTTTTATTTTTTTAAGAAATCATTTTAGTTTCTATGCCATTTCAAGTTTCAGTATGTTACAACCATTTATATTGGAGTTTGTATGCTCATGTATGTGTAGGTTTAAATCTGGAAAGCTCTTCTATAAAATTAAACCGAAAAAAACACAAGAAAAAGTGTGAATTATGGTTAAACTGTAGCTATAAAATATACTTCACAAATTTAAAAAAAAATTCCTTACAGGAACTTTGGTCGGTTAGCTGGTATGACAGCTACATATATACTATAGTAGCTCGATTTAAATAATTTCTTCAGAGATCGAATCATTACTTTATGCAACATTTCACATTCTGGACGATCTTCGACCTCTTCAACTGATAAAAAGATTAAAAAACTGAAGGATATGGTGCTTGAAATCGTCATCAAGAGTAAGAGAGATGACAAGAGAGCTCGACATCTCTCGCGAGTCTGTTCAAATGATTTTGATGGATATTTTTGGGTAAATCATAAATCAGATTTTTTTTTAAAGAGTACGATTGTTACTGAATTCAAAGCCAAACACACAATGAATATCAAGGATCAAGCACAGTATTCACCAGATTTTGCCGATTCAGACCAGATTTATGGTACCAGATTCAGTCTATTGAACAGATAAAACAAAATTCACTAAAGGAGCTGAAAATCCAAAAAGTATTTATGAAAAGTGTTTCGATCCTGAAAAAATCATGGACAAACCTGTATTACATCTTGTGGGGACTACTTTGAAGGCGGCAAAATACATATTGGTTAATCAATAAATATTATGCGTTTTATTTACAATTTCCGGGTACTTTTTTGTCAAAATATTGGTTATAGAAAGAGGAATATCTTGCAAGGCATATGGATAGCAAACAAGGGACAAAGAAAAAAGCAATGCCAAGTCATGCACCTACCGTCATTTTATTTTTACACTGGCAATAGACTTGTTCTGTAAGTAACTAGGAGCGAAGTCAGCTCTTAGACTGAAAGAACCCTTCCCCAATATTGCTTTTCCGTCCAAAGGAAGGTGGAAAATGGGCGAGGTGGACAGGAACGCAGGAATAAGCATCTAAACCAGTGTTTCCTAAAGTGGGCGATAACGCCCCCTTGTGGGCACTGCAGGTGTCAAGGGGGGCGGTAAGAGACCCAGAAAGAAAATGGAGGCATTGTGTAGAAAGAGGCGTAGAGATGAGAAAATATGTTAAGAACTATTATTTGCTAGAAATTTAGAGACCGATACAAAAGGCGAAACCATATTCAATATATTGGGAAAAGTTTTGCGATGAGAAAGAGATTCCTTTGAAAAATATTATTTCAATTGCTACGGATGGCGCTCCGGCTATGATAGGGTGCCATAAAGGCTTAATAGCGCACTTAAAAATAAAATTCCTGATGTCCTTGGCGTACATTGCATTATTCATAGACAACATTTAGTTGCTAGAAACTTAAGTGAAAAACTATTTCAATCACTGCAATATGTCATCAAAGCAGTCAATAAAATCCGCAACAGCTCTTTGAATGATAGATTAGTTCTTGGAAACTAAAGATATCAGACTGGGTGCTGGATCCGTTTTCAAATGTCAACACAGCAATGTCACCTCAGCTGGAAGAAGAACTTATAGAATTGACAACAAACGAGGAAATAAAAATCAAGTTCAAAAATGGTTCCAAGAATTTTGGCTACAAAAACCGATCTCGCAATTGTACCCTGGATTGTGGTCAATCCTTCAACGATTCTTGATAGCATTCCCATCGTCATATTTGTGTGAACGTGGATTTAGTGCTGTGACAACACTGCTTACTAAAAATAGAAATCGTTTGCTTGCCGAACGTGGCGACTTGCGACTGTTCTTGAGTAAATAGGAACCTGATATTAACAAACTTATTAAAGAGCATCAGATTCATTCTTCACATTAGTTTTTATATATGGATCGATTATTTTAGTTTAATTTTTAATAAAAGATTCTCTGTTTTAATAGTATAAAGTTGTGTTTCAAATAATCATACTTATTGGCAGGTGGAGCCCGTAAGAGTTAACTTGAGACCTAAGCGCCGTTGTATGTTACCTACTGCGCTCAGGTTTCAAGTTGCTGGTTATAGTAAAAGTTTCGTTTAGAATTCTCCGTTAATATACATATATAGGTCACAATAATTAATTTGAAGTTATAGTGGTTTTTAAATAGGTGAAAAAATGGGGGGCGCTAAAAAAATATTTATTCTCAAAGTGGGCGGTAGACAAAATAAGTTTGGGAACCACTGGTCTAAACGAATAGGTACTAACTAGATAATCCAGTGGATGGTGACTTTTCAGTAAAATTAAATATTAAAATCGCCTTCTGTCTACCAGACCCCTTCAGCGTAGATCACATCAAATAAAGAGAAATTTCTTGTCCCGGCAAGGAGCGTAATCATAACGAAAATTGTAGAAACTGTCGGGAGATAGAAGAAGAGGAGACCGTAAAACATCTTATATGCGAATACAAAGTTCAATACAGGGAAATAGTCGCAACTATCGTTCAAGGGTTTGTGAACGAAGCTTAAGCGGTTGCAGATATAAAACGTTTCGTATTGATGAACGTCATCAGGAGCACGGGATGATATATAGAGGAGACAACAGTGTGAGGAGATCTTAGTCTCGGTGGTTTCACAAAGAGCCTGCCAAAGATCTATCTATTTATCTACTTCACAATAGAAATATTTGGCTTCTATTAACTTTGTAAAAGAGAAAGTTGTTTATAAATTTCTTGGAAAACTCTAATATGGCAACTCTCTCTCTCTCTAAAACAGTTTATACGCCTTCAAACTTATTCTTATTGAATAAAATAATACAAAATGGCGCAAAATAAAACCTTCTGATGTTTTTGGCTGTAATTTTTTTAAAAAATGAAAAACTGTGATTCTGCTTTTTCTTAGATTATTTTTATTTGGTCTTTTAAATTTTTTTACATAAAGTCGAGAATATGATATCATACAAATAGCCGCCGCCACAGTTGATTGTCATTTGAGCCCCTTTTATGGGATTTTCCATCACTTTGGCCATAACTTCCGGCGATAGATCCTCACATTCTTGACAGATATTGTCTTTAAGAGCTGCAAGAATCTGAGGCTTGTTGACATAAATCCGCGACCTCAAAAAACACTACAAAGAGAAGTCTGGAGCGGTCATATCAGACGATCTTGCTGGTGACAGTGCCTTTGAGAGGGTGTAATGGCTGTTCGTGGTTTACACGCGGATTTTCAGTGACCCAGAAGCGTAAATTTTGCTTATTTACGTACTCGCTAAGATGGAAATGGGCCTTGGTCAAATAAATAGTTACCAATAACCCGTATACCATTGTTTATTTACGTGCCTTCCGCATGTGTTTACTACACATGTGTCAAAACAGAACTCACACTAGAGGTCAATTGCAAAATTTATAGCATCTTCTGATAGAACTATTACTTTTGCACCTCCCTGGAAGCGATAGAATTTTTCCCATAATTTCAGAGATATGAATATATTTGTAAAAGTTCTTTGACTTAGTGAAATCAGCTCCAAACTGAAAGTTTTTCTCACCGACAAACTTCCTTTTTCCGAGGTCCTCCTGGAAAAGCGCTATGTGAACATAGGCATATAATTACTTTAAAATGGATCACCGATTATTCGAGTATATTCAATTCTGTAAATGCTTACTATTTATAGTACATTTATTGTCTTAAAAAATGCAATTTCGCAAAACAACTAGTAAAAGGGTTTACAAGTGGATAAAAAAGGCTTACAAGTGAATATAACCGCTTTGCTACAATTTGCAACATATTGTGGCAACATTAATTCAACAAAATTTTAGTACTGAATTTTTAAACCCCACTCGCTCCCGCTTAGCTTCAAGAAAATAAGCTGCATTTAATTTTTCAGCGTATTTCTTTCTTTTTCTGCACGTATCCGACATGTATTTATTTTATTGGCTTCATTCATTAAACTCAAATGCGCTTAAGTCGCACAACGAACGACAGCTTCAAACAAAACTTGAGGAGATAAACGCTGCCAGCAGTAAAGCATGTAAGCGCTTTTATCCATCCATCAAAGCTAACACATACTGGCATTCTTTCTCAATGGTCAAGTGTATTTGTTTAGGTATATGAGAGCATTAGGGTCGGTCAGAAAATAATCGATTTTTTAATAGCTTCACTGAAAAATGGGTTCCTAGACAGATCTAAGAAAGTCGCTCCAAGGTTGAACTTTTAATTTTAACGGAAAGGTCCTCCGCCTTATAGATTTATACTTTTTTCTTTTTTTCAGATAAAAAAAATTCAAAACTGGCTTCCAATTACTTGAAAAAATATTTCTTTTCATATATTTTGTAGAAAACTAAATGCCCTGCAAAAAAAGGTGGTGTCTGTACGTAACTTTTAAAGTACCAAACGAAAAAAAATATTTAATTCTGGTTCCACCCTAATGTACATATAAGCTTCAGCTCGTGGAAGATGCCGCAATAGGGTTGCCCCCCTTTCCTGATGTGAACAGAGAATGCGGCAGCTCATAACTTCAAATTGACAGCGTTGTTGTTGTGGGATTATAACGGTATTAAACGTCATTTTAGTGCACATAACGGCACACATGCACATACTCACACACAAATGCTTACATATCCTCCTGTTCATCTCCGATGTACACAATCCTCTCAACACCCTAGATACGATGCCATATATGTGGCTATATTTGCTTGCATGCGTATGTGGTTATATTTGTTGTCTTCATTTCACACCAACTGCCAACTGTCATTCATCATTTTAAAGAAATCGCACTTAAACGGATGGAAAGTGTTCGCGTGAGTCTCGAAAGTGCATAAGCGGCCACAGCGCGATTAGGTGGCCAAAGCAGCCACGCTGCGTGACTCGGATATTCCCTTGCAACGGGAAATGGTCAGCACATAGCAGCGTATCCACTGGTGTGCTGCGCTGACAGCCAATATCCACTCATCGTTGGCAGGGTGTGCGGGTATGTGTGTTTGGTTGCCACAAATAGATAAAACACGCTTCGGATTAAGTGCCCGACAAGCAGTGTTGGTGTTGCAGCAGCTTTAGCAATAACAAAAACAAGCAAAAGTACCGTTATCATATAAGCAATAGCAACACGACGTGGCATTGCTTGGGGCTGCAGTGGCCTAGATAGCATGTCGAGCAGCTAAGCGTGGTGTTTATCTGCAGTTGTTGTTGTTATGCGTGCATATACAAACATTTATGTGCATATGCAGACCAGCTTCCCGCTGTCGTCATTTGTATCTATATATGTGTGTTAGACAGTCGCTTTAAGCACTCGTTGAAGGGATTGTCTAAGTTTGAGTGACAGAAACAATAGCACTACAACAACAACAAAACTCAAACTAATAATAGTTGACACGATGAACTTGTAGTTGTAGTTTGCAACAGGGGTGTCTGCATGCCAATAAAATCCATAACGTATATGTGCCACATCTCACATACACACACACATATATACATAGCATTTGCAATTACAACTACAAGCAATAAGACATGATAAACGTCGGCCGTAGCGTCCTAATGCCAATCGAATAAATTTCCTACATGACAATGTTATGCTCGCACGACCGTAATAAGCCCATCGCTCATATCAGCAACCCCTTGTCAATCTTAATCTACCACTTACCGCTCACCCTGCTAATTTACGCGAATTATCTCACCCGCTGCTTGCGAGTGTCTCAAGTTGTGCGCTTTGCTATTTTTTTATACATTTTTTATCGCCATTTTGTTATGGCGCTCACTTTCATGCTATTCAATGGAGTCACTGGGGCGTATTACTTAGTGATCTACGTACACTTTGTAGTTGAGTGTGACACATTAACCTTCAATACATAATATGTTTTTATATGTGTATGTATCTATATTATATTTGTCTCTTTTGCAAATTTCAATCGCTTCTTATCTTATCATCCCTACGTGTTGCGCTGGCTGGGAAATACATACATATATACTGGACTATGGATTGCAGTGTGGATTAGTTGATGACGATAAATTTCGTGCCATTTTGCCACCGCTTGAATGAATGTTTGTATGTAATGAGTATAACACCGTGTAAAACTAAAATACTTGAATTTTTCAAGTATGGCTTTTTGTCAAGATTTGGTTATTGTAATGGTGATATGATCCTCTGTTACCCGCTATGAGAAAACACTTGTTTTATTTTTTTAAATTCTGCTTTAATGAGCGACATGATCAAATGACTCGGAAATAATTAATCAACATAACGAACGTGAAAGCTCGGTTTAGTTATATAGTCATTTAAAAGTCGTTTCAATTATTATGCCTAAGGAAAGCTTTCACCAAAAGTTAAAGCGAAAGCACCATCCGCAAATCGAAAGTTCAACTATCAAAAGGCTTTTTTATAATTATTTAAAAATTGTGCCCATGGTAAGATTTTACAAAAAGTTTAAGCGAAAGTTGAAAGCTCTGACGGAATGTTGAAAGCTCTGACACCAAAAAAGTTTTATATATGTATTTCTTAAAAATTGTACACACAGTAATATTTCCCCGAAAGTTTAAACGAAAGCTTCACGGTAAATTGCAAGCTCAAATATCAAAAAGTGTTTAAATATTGTACTTATTTAAAAATTGTGCACACGATAAACTTTCAGAAAGCTTAAGCGAAAGCTTTAACGGAAATTTAAAAGCTCAAAGAATGAAAGCTCTATCCGCGAATTCAAAGCTCAATCACCGAAAAGTTTTTATATATTTATTCCAAAATTGTGTACACGGAAAACTTTCATCAAAAGGTTAAGAGAAAATTTTAAAGCTCAAAGAACCACAAACCTAAACCTAATTGTGCACACTGTAAACTTTCACAAAAGCTTAAGCGAAAGCTTTAATAAAAGTTTTAAAGCTTAAAGAACGAAAGCTTTATCCGCAAATTGAAAGTTCAGTCACCGAAAAGCGTTTATATATTTATTTCAAAATTGTACGCACGATAAGCTTTCACTAAAAATTTAAGCGAAAGCTTTAACGGAAATTTAAAAGCTCAAAGAACCGCAAATCTAAATCTCTGACTGATGCCATGATTTAAATATTGCAAATTTAGCACGTTCCTGAAAATTCCTTATATTATAGGTTATCATAATAAAAAAACTTTCAATGCAAATATTTTTCTAAAATTTTCTTGCTTTGGGTTTCCTTCTAGAGTGCCTTATATTTACTCTTATGACACTTTTGGACTTATGAATCTAGCAGTGATTGCGCTAAAAGGTTTAAAAGGTCTTTAACTGACGCAGTTATTGTATACTTATATTAATGCTGATGGACCCTGGCAACATTATATCTAAAAGATGAATTTTTCAAACTTTTACTATTTTATTGCAGTCTCGCATAAATATGGATGCTTAAAATTTTTTGTCCTTCAATTTTATTTTTCATAATCTAGATAAATACACAACTCACCCAGCAATTCAGAACAGACCCATGACACGTCACCTGCAATTTAAGAAAATTTAAATAATTAAAATACGGCTTTTCAAATGGCATGTTTTCCCTATAAAAAATATATAATGACTGGAACAAAAATTAAAAAAAAAGACGAAAAAATTTTAAAAATTTAAATAAGGCAAAATGCCACTTCTTAAGATATGCTGTAAAAATTTTAAATTGATTTCTCTAAAATACCAGCAGTCTCAATTTGACTCGATTTGGACTGAGTTTCAGAAAGCACTCAGTGAAGATTGTGAAGTCATCGAAAATATGCCTCCAAGGCGTCGTTCATCCGTTTATCTTAATAACCATATCATCGAAGAAATTAAAGTAACAAATCTAAAAAGTTTTCGTGTTGACATCAGAGGAATAGCTGAGAATCTTGGAATCTCTTATGTATCAACGCAAGACATTTTGATTAATACTTTGGTTAATGTTTTGGTAACTATTTTGGTTAGCGTTTTGGTTAATATTTTAGTTCGTGTTTTGGCCAATGTTTTGGTTATGAAAGAGGTCATCCCGTACCAAAAGGCACAAATTCACTGTCACATTTTAATATACGTATTAATTTCGCAAGTGAGACTGAGGTTTTTGCCAAACACCAATTAAGAGTGATCGCTCCGCTCTGGCCCACTGTAACTTTTTTTCGAAACTCAAAAATCTTCGTATGGCACACACCAACAGTCCATTGAAGTCTCTATCTCTAATCTAATTTGAAATTACGTTTCCGTCAAATTTCATTATCAAATATCTTGCTATCGTATTTCCAACCTCAATAATGTTTACACTCTTCAAGGTTTTTCGAATTCCAATATCATTTCATTTAAAATCACCTAAAGATGAGTACGATGGACAACTTCACACTTCGTTCTTTTTCAATACTTTTCTATTCCGGATATAAGGAACGAAAAATGTATTTAGAAATATTTTTTAGAATCTTACCCTTACAGTTGATAACAGCAATTATAAACCTTTTCAAACTCAAACAAATAAATATTTTGTACCCAAAAATGATAGTAATAGGTGCCTTAAAAATTATTACTTTCTCAGTTTGATCATATTCCAGACACTAGGTTCATTAATTTTTAACTAACGAACGCCACTTCGCAGCAGCCTCACTTTGCGCGTGATTCAGTTTGTTGCTATGCTTGCCATACATTTACTTAATTTACAGCAAATCTTCAAAACATTCAGTCGCGACTCAAACAGTCTTCATTCCTTACAAAGTCAGCCAAATTAAAAGCTTTTAAAGACTTATGTGCCTCAGCACACACAAACACGCACACACACACACACACACAGCTTGCATTCATTAAAAAATAATCTATGCCACGAGACACGTCTCACTCTCCCTCATCTGCGGGCAATGTAAATAATTATGGCCTGTCTAACTATCGCAAAGTGCGTCATAATTTGTAGAAATCTCCGGTGACAGGCAGATAATGTAAATGTAAATTAAAACCTATTTCAGCGCTTAACAACCTGCTAATTGCTTTTCACACCCAGCCATTGCGACATTAAAACTTGTACGCACGCCGCTACACGCTTGGCGGCGACTTAGCGGACTGTTTTGGTGATTATTTGTGCGTTGGTATTGGTGACTGTTTGGCTAGCGTCTACTGGGCACGTATACGCCATGGCGACACGACATTAAATACACCAACGCACGAGTGAGCACAACGACGGCAGATGCAGTGTTGTGAGTATGTTTGTTGTTGTTGTTTTTGTGCTTGTTTTTGTAAAAACATTGTATTAATCGCCAAATGTCAAATCATTTTTCATTTGACATAAAATTTATTTGACATTTAAGACAAACGCAAGATGAAGGCTGCCAAATATAAACGATTTGCCGGAGTTAGGCCGGGTCGTTTTGCTCGGAGCAGTTTTTATATGTTAATTTATGGAAAAAATTAAACAAACTTTGAAAAAGTAAATTAAAATTGCCAAAATGTAAATAAATATTAATGAATTAAATTTTGAATATTATTAAATAAAAAAAAATCATTTTCAAAAAATTTTTTTTTTAATTTGCTCAGCGGCGAAATTTATATGTATTTAAATATATTACCCTATTCAATATATAAATAAAGATATGTGTTTTTTTTAAGTAAATATTTGTCAGAACAAGCATACAAACCACCCTAATACACTAGTTCTCACACATACATATAACTATACTACTAAAACGAAGCAAAGCTCCAGCAGCCACTTGCTTTCTGGTAGTCTTAAAGACGGCAATTGACATAAATACTTCTTCGTAAATACACAAACACAAATGAACACACACAAACAACCACGCGCATACATATATATACACCCACATGAGAAATCGAAAGTAGCAGTTAGCAAGTCTATGAAAACGCCAGGCGACACAGTGACTGCCAGTGAAGAATGATGGGAACAGCACACACTCATACACATTAGCACAAGAAAACGGTACATTTGGGGCACACAACTGCAAGTTTGAGTACTTTTAACAGCGCCGAGCACACACATGCTTTACACAATATTATCGAATAGCTGCACCGTTATCCCATACTAAACATGCGCGCCAGGCATTGCGGCAGCGGCAGCCAGTTGTAAGGCAGCGCGCCCATTGAGTACTTCATGCTTGTCATCAATCTTATTTAATAGTCGTTCGCACAATTGAATTATTACATGTGTCAGCTGCTGCTGCGACTCGCTTAGTACTGAGCACAAAGCAGCGCAACGAGCCTGACAGCCTTCTAAGGTCCACATGGGCACATAAGCAAGTATATATGTATCGTACTAGTATCGTGTACTTATATAGTATACGTCATTCGCATGCATTGCTTGCGCCAAATAATCTTATATGTGTGGGTGATGGTAAAAATTGTTGTAGTTGGGTTAGAATTTTAGGTTATGTTTTACAGAATTCACTAATTAGCACACTGTCTTCAATTCAGGAGAGTGTGCTTTGTTCGTTAAGGAGCTTGCGACCACAAACTTCGATTTTAATCTTAATTATTTTTATGTACCGGAAAAATTAAGGTCACAACTCATTAGACGGTAAAAACATATTAAGTTCAGATGAGTTAAGGAGAAATTGCTTGTTTGGAGGTTCAATGTTTCTCTAAGTCATAGACAATTCTTAACAGAAGTTTGAAAGCACAATAAGCATTATCTGAGCTCAAGATTTATATTCTCTTGCAAGCCAAAAAAAATTTTTTTGAAAATCGAAATTTAATATACTCTAATAGTCGGCGATTATTTTTTAAAAACTTTGGAAGCTCTTGATCCAGTAAACAATCTCCACCGAGAAAAGAAGTCTGACAATGGGAAAGATTTTTCTGCTTCGAATCTCAATCTAGCAAGTTCGAAGAAAGTTTCCTCGACGACCCTGGAAACAGCATTTCCAGAAAAGCGCTTTAAAATATTTTGAAGCAAATTATCACAAGATA
This sequence comes from Bactrocera dorsalis, assembly GCF_023373825.1. Lineage (NCBI taxonomy): Eukaryota > Metazoa > Arthropoda > Insecta > Diptera > Tephritidae > Bactrocera > Bactrocera dorsalis. Next base: position 17,121,450 of record NC_064304.1, on the reverse strand, counting down.
AGTGTATTTGACACTTGTCTGCAAAACTACTCGTCAGATATGACTTCTTAGTGAATCGTTCGTTGCTTCTCAGTAGCGCAACATTCAACTAAGAAGTCTTGCTGTGGTTGGGGATTTAAAAAGGGGCTGGATCAAGATGTCGTGCGATCGCTAACGAGGAGCAGCCTGTAACGTAGTCTTGAACGGAGGATACGAATGTGGCATATACTGTATATAGTATAACAAGACGTAGAGGGAACTATGCTCCTACGGACTTACTGTCCCATATACCCGCACTTCCAAAATATGCACCAATGTAACAAAAAATAAGGAAGGAATAACAAAAGAAGCCCGCATCACCTGGAAAAAACCGAAGTGAGCTAGTAGTATCTAGAAGATGGCAGCGTTCATAACGAGCTCGAAGGGAGCTGACACAAAGACAGAAGTTTCGTCTAAGTACATTGGCTGGCACTAACCCTACAGCTGAAGCTTAGCCTACCTCCAGAAAAGCAGCAACACAAGTATAAGTCGAGACCGCAGTTTCCGCCAAAACTAAACCCGGTAGTCAGAGTATGGCTGCACAGAAGTGTGGAAAAAGAAATGCCAAAATCTCTGTCATGTAATAGCCTATATTTAATCTGCCACTTAATGGCCTATATTAAAGATCAATGGTCCTTGGAAAACTAGCTACGAGAAAAAGCGTCGAGCTCCAGGTGTCCATTGGTTACGCGATTACTCTATGCTTGATTCCCCAACAGTGACAGCCAAGAGACAAAGGCCAGCTGAAGAGGTTAAGTCGTCAGCAGAAAAGCCGAATAGGAAATGCCAGGCACCCACTAAATCTTTTACTGGTGCGATCCGGAAGCGCATTCCTAATCGTGCTCTGCATGAGAAGGTCCCGTAGCAAAAACTCGCAGAGCCCAAAAGCGGCTGCAAGCTGCGCTGACAAACGTGGCGCTGGAAGTACTACTAAGCAATCCGGATCCGCTGATACCAAAGCCAAATTTAAATGATTGGTTGCGATGACGAGAGATTGGTTGAACTTTACAAAGCCGCTATCGGACATAAAATGTAGGTCAGATCGACCTAAGGACTAATCTAGAGACTCTACAAATTATTGAAGGAAACTGTCTTTTGCCAAATATTGATTTGTATGCGATTGCTCAACCTTTGTTTTACAATGCTGTTTCTAAAAGATCCTTAGATTCTTAGAAATACACATATTTCTTTCCGTATAATCATAGCTTTCTCTACAACAGAACTCAATAAAATTCGTTTTTCCCATTTGGCCCGATAAGACCCAATTTTTTGTTTAAACAAAAGTCAAACCCAGATGTTTACTTCGCCTCACAGTACAAAACATAACGGGCACTAGTTGAAGAACCCCGAAACAACGACCTAAACTAGTCTGCAGAGGTAATTTCCGCTTAAAGTTAGTATTTATTTTCTTAAGTGCGACTTGCTTGCTTGTTAAGTCGGCTGGCAGTTGTGTTGGCGACTACGGGTTGCCGCCATTGGTGAGCTTGTAGTTGCGAAGTCATTTCTTTTCCTCATCCCTTCTCCTAAATACTTAAGCACACATCCATTACTTGCCACTTGCGCTTAAGCACAATGAAGTAACTGCCCTTGAGTGTTGTTATTGTTGTTTATTTGTATTAATGTCTGTGTCATATTGCCATTTCCCAGGCGAGCACTGAGTAGTGTCCACCCGCACCCCAACTGCGTGGAAAATTTTTGCTGATTACTGGCAGCTGCGGTTCGTGGCATTGGCATGACTTGCTATTTTTGTATCGTTTTGTATCTTTGCCCAGTTTGCTACACGGCCAATTCATTGCCCCACATGTCGACTCTATGTTTCACCACACTGACACTGATATCGACATTATTGGCCAAAATTAAAACAATTTCAACATTTTTCGCTTTCGTCCGGCGATAAATAAACTGTCAGTGTCATGTTATTGTCGAGGTTATTGTTGTTAGTGTGGCTCTACGACCGAGCACACTGTGGCACAGAAGCACGCACACACATGCGCAAGCTCTCTGGCCACAAATACAAAACCAGCCGAATGTGTGCGCGTGTGTGTGTGTGTGTACCACACTGCATACACACTTAACTCGCTTTATTACTTTATTGGCTAATGCTGTCACTATTTGCCGTTGTTGTTGCTGTCGCAGCGCAAATTTACGGCCAACAACAATCAACATGATATACAACACAGCGCAGAACATCATAACAACAGCAACAACAACAGCAGCAATGGTCAGCAAAGAACACGCGTACATATGTCGCTACATGTGTAAGCGAAACTGCTTTGCTCTATGGTGCCACAGCAGCGCCCCGAAAACAAAAGCAAAGGCAACAACAAGAACAACAACAGCATGGACGAGAACAAGCACCAACTGACCAAATTGATCCCGAATATGTCGATTGTCATAGTGCGAAATTGCTGTTAATAAATATAAATCAGTCGTGTTATGGATGTTGCAGCAACAGCGCCAACGCAACAACAACAACTGCAAATATAACAATAACAATATGCGAGTACATGCAGCATGCGCAGCACAATCGCCACACTTGTCATATAAAATCCAATTCTCGACCCTTTCGGACCTGAACAAACATTAAGGCAACAACAATGGTGTGGGCAACGGCAACAACAACAAGAACACCTATAAATGGCGCAGAAGTCAAATGGCAATGCGCTCAATTTTAGCAAAAATATTGACAACATAAGCAAACAAATGAACACACCAGCAAAATACAACAAATATATGTTGTACATATGTACGTATGTATGTTTATATGTATGTATACATGTGTGCGTTCGAGTGGTAAATAAATATTCGGTGTGGCCATCATATTACGAAATAAATGATCAAGCCTTGCAAATATTTTTTCTCTGCACGAAATTGGCAATCACTTGTTGTTCTTATTGCTGCTGTTATTGTTGTTGTTGTTATGGTAGCAGTTTGCAATACGCCACGACAAATTGCCTTCTGCCATGGAATTGGGTGAATTTTTTATTTATTTTTATTTCTTCATATGGGCGAAAATGTGTCCCCAGATTGAAATTAAACACAGCGGCGATAATTGCTCGTGCCGCAATAACACATGTACTACATATATATATGTATTTGTATACTTGTGTGCGTAGTCATGAACTAGTAGTTGTGTTAAATCTGCTTTGGTAACAAAATATGAACATTAAAGCCTACCATAATATATAATTTTCAGCTTTCTGGAGTTGGTAACCACCATTTTAAGAGCATTCAGTTTTGACCACCAAGAAGCTTCAGATATTACAAAGTTAGCCATTAACATACTTCTTATGCTTAATTGAATCACCTAATTATTTTTTATATTCCAAGGTATTAGGCTAAATTCCTTTCGCTGCACACTAGAACAATTGAATTTTGCTATCGAGAGTCCACAGTTAATTTACTTCCCAATACTACTAACAGGTGACCTGAGTAGAGGTACTCTTTTCAATAGCCTTTTTTTGACAGATCACGCCTGAGTCGTGTCAAGCTGTCATGATTACCATTAGACTTTTTCCTCTAGAAATACCTATGTAAAGTCTAAAGTCTATGCGGACAATCTCGCTTCGATTCAGGACTTGGAGCAAAACATCTTTCACAAGTCGAGAAAAATTTCTTCTATTATACACGCGTTGTACATTTTCAGAAGCAAACTGGGTTCTATAGTCATGGCTTCCTTTAGGTTTCTCTTGGTTATGCCATCTATTCCAAATGCTTTGTTGGTTTTAATTTTTTTTAGGTTTGGTCAATATTTCATCCTCAGTGACCAACAAATGTGGTTCAACATCTTCGTTTCGTGGCTTAGCGTTTGAGATAAGATAGTGTGAGGGAAATAATGACCCGACTACTGTCACATGAAGGATGCGCTAAAAGGCTGCTGGGACTTATCCTTAAACTTTGAAATACAAATTTGTTACGCAGTTCCCCAGGGGCCTATGTTTGCTTCTTGACAGAATTTTTCGAAACTGTTTCTTTGCAGCGGGTAATAGCTGGCTTCAGCAGATTTCTGCGTCTTTTTAACGCTTCCCTGAGCTCAATTTCGTTAACGCTGCTCTGGTTACGCTGTAGGCGACGTCTGGCTGAGGGATATACTTTCTCAGCGTGGCTATTTCCTCGCTCTAACAATATATTGGCCTTAGTTTACTATGGTGTGTTGTCCTGTGCATAGTTGAGTTCAGTTCTAAGAGAACTTAAGGTGTATCACAAGTTCATTAAATATACCATTTTTACAGATGTATAAGAAATTTAAGTAGGAATATTTTGTTGTTAGAGGACTTAATTTTCGGTATAGAAAATCTTATATATTGTTTTTTAATAGAAAAGTTATTGTTTCTCAAAGAACAAGCATGCTTCAGGTAGCATCACTGATACACTCACATTCTATTATTTTCGTATTGCTTCCCCATTTAAGTACGCAAGTAGGTCACGCACACGTATTTATCATACTTAGTTCCCATATAACTTTTAAAAGAAATATCAAAATATTTCTGCAGATTTATTACAAGGACACGTGCCTCAGTGGCGCTGTCACATAAATCGGCTCAGAAAAACTTCAGTGTACCTACTTAAGCACACACTTGTATGCTTAAGTCAAATACACTCTCACTATGTATAAATAAACAAAAGTGCAGAAGGTAAAGTCTTACAAAAGTTGCGAAATTAAAGAATTCATAATTCGTCGCTGCTGCAGCGCCGCCATGACACATAGCCTCTTCACCGTTGTGAAGCTGAGCGTCAAATCTGATTTTTAATGCATACATTATGCACACTTGTAGTGTGTTTGTTGTCATTTCTGTGTCAATTTCTACTACTTAAAATTCAAGACTCAACCAGCGAACTTTTTGCGCTTATCACAGGACTTTTTCGCACACTCCTCAGATTTTCGGCGCTGCGAAAAGTTATAGCACAAGTGCAGAGCAAAGCAACGCAAAATCCTCGAAAATACAGCTGTATACACTAACAAAGCAACAACAACAGCAAGAGCAGTTTGGCATAGGTGTTGTTGTGCTGATGATGTGTCTTAAAAATTCTCATTGTATTTGTGTTGCATGCATAATGCAAAATCAACTACTGAAGACACTTTAAAGTCGCATGCTCGTTTCTTTCAATTTGCAACTTATCCAAATGTACAAGCATATGTACTTGCTAAGTAAATATATGCTCACTTAAGTACATATACACATATGTTTGTATGTATGTGTGGGGATGTGTGAAGCGCGTTTGCAAATATACAAGGTCTTTTACTTCAGCTTGAACCATGTGTTGGAAAAAACAAGAAAAACCGTTAACTTCCGTTGCACCGACTCTGTGATACCCTTCACAAATAAAAACAAGAAAAGACATTATGTTTTGTTGTATCCAAACTATAATACCCTTCACAAATACAAAAGATTTACATGGACTTGATTTGAGTCGGTCAGTTTGTATGACAGCTATATGCTATAGTGACTCGATCTAAACAATTTCTTCGGAGACTGCACCATTATCTTAAGCAATAATCTGTGCTAAATTTCATGAAGATATCTCGTCAAATAAAAAGGTTTTCCATACAAGCACTTGATTCCGATCGTTCAGTTTGTATGACAGCTATATGCTATAGTCGTCCAATATCAGTAATTCCGACAAATGAGCAGGTTCTTGAAAAGAGAGGACGGCATGAAAAATTTCAGAACGATATCTCAGAAACTGAGGGACTATTTCGCATTTCTGTTGAACACAAAATCGACAAGGATCATGAGCCTTTACATATGACATACTTCATTGCGTATACGACGTTTCCTTCTGTGTTTTACTTTATAGCAAACTGAATATACCCTGTTCAGGATATAAGAAGAATCGAAATTCTTACATATTTGCACACAACAACAACAGCAACAGTGTGTGACAACAACGCGTCTCTGTGTTACAGCCGTAACGGAGCGGCACCTCCACGTTTGTCAACGCATCATTCGCCATCAAGTCAAGTAAACATCAACAACAGCACTGAAACAGCAACAACAAAAACATGTACAACAACCACATCCGTAATGCCAGCACAATGTCAACAAGAGGCGTGTTGGCACTGTCAACAGCTACACTGCCTGCAAGTGTGCGCCTCAGCCGGCTCCTTGTACTCAGCCGCCTGCTACCTCGCCCATCAATGCTGGCAGCCGCACCGCCTCCGTCACTTGTTCACCGGCTCAGCGCCGCTCTGTCTGCTCACCGCTGCTGTTTAACTTCATTACATTTATTGGATAAGTTTGACACCTTCGTCGCCGAGCGTCGTTACGACGGTAGTCGAGTCGCTTGTCTACTGTATCGTCATCTTATCCACATTCATTCTTCAGCTTCCGCTTTGGTGCAATTCTGCGCTGTTCTTCCGCATCGAATTTCTCACGGCCTCATTCTATTTCAATCTCATTTTTTCCAAGTTGATTTGCTGTCTACTTTTTTTCTTTCCTACTCTGTAAGTACATGGATTTGTTGTTGTTGGTTTTTTGATTTTTTGTTACTTGTTGTTGTAGAAGGTGTATGAAATGCTCTATTGCATCTTTCTTGTGGCGGCAGTGTTAGCTATGTCAACTACTTGCCACACAGACTCACACTTGAGAGATTTGCTATTTACCAGCGAGATGGGGCATAGTGTGGCAACACCTGCGGCATGCTGGATGTGATAGGCTTTGGATGAGCAAAGTGTCATGTTTAAGAAAAAATAAATAAAAAATGCGGAGGCTTTTGGCTGTAATTCTATTGAATTCTACGATTTCTTGTGGGGTTGGAGATGTCAGTTAAAGTATCAGCCATTACTGTTACTTGATATTGCCATATAACTAACTATTTAGCAACCTACGGAGCTTCTTGAAAGAAAGATACACAAAATAGCCTCTAGTCATTTCGAAAGTCAAATCACAGGAGCATCCCTACATCTGGCAGATGTTTCCTGAATAAAAAAAATGTTTTTAAGCCTTCCTACAAAATGAAGTACCATACAACAACCGGCCTTGCAAATTGCTCTACAAGTATGTAGTGATTAAAGAAACGTTAAAAACATACCTTGACTTCTCAAATTTCATTTAGTAAACTCTGCGTTTTCTTCTCGAAAAAACTAAAGATCAACAATTACTACAAAATAACAAAGTGGGAAATATTTTGAAAAGTCGAAAGCTTTTCAAAGAAAGTTTTATGTTACCATCTCCTACAAAATCTTATTAAGAAGTAGTATGTAAACATAAAGGGAAGCCCATTAGCTAATACTTAAACTAAGCCAATGTGGTTGGAAATAGACAAATTTAGCCTATCCCTACCTAACTACAACCTCAACTTCTGCCAGTAACTTCTGTATCCCAATGATTACAGTGACACTCAAACTTTTTGGTACCATTTTTGTAGTATGAGTTCCACTTTGCTTCAAAATAAGCCTCAGTTTCACCGATTACCTCTTCATTCGACGAAATTTTCTTCCCATAGCAGAAAATATTCGCGAGGGAAAGATCTGAAGAAAACGGTGGATGCGGAAGCAACTCGAAACCCAGTTCATGAATTTTTGCCACCATTTTCACCGATTTGTGACACGCTGCATTGTCGTTTTTCGACGATTTCTTCCTTCAAACGGTTCAATAGCACTATCTTCTAGTCGCTGTTGATGATCTTTCCTTTGGCAAGTAGTCAATTATAATAATGGTCAAATGACCATGCGCATCCCAACATACAGACGCCACAACTTTGCCTCAACTTGGCGAACAAGAAAAAATCACTGAGCTAAATCTGGTGAATACGGTGGATGATCGGTGGTATTCGTTGCATTTCCGGCTTTAAGTCGTCATATAAAATCCATAAATTGTTTTTCAATAATTCCATTTGCTGTCGACGGATTCCGATATTTGTTGACTTGTTCCCATCGGCAGTTATAATGCTCTTCATGAATGTGGGAACGGAATTTTTAGAATCAAGCATGCAAAAGAGATCTGTTTACGGTACCCCTTTTGAAAAAATTCAACTTTATCGGGTCGAGCAAGAACAGTTTATTCAACAAAATTAACCGAATGGACTCGCGAGAGATTTCGAGCTCTCTTGTCATCTCTCTAACACTTAACGCACGATTTTCACGTGTTTTGATATTTTTATCGGTTCAATGCATGTCTTCAACGATCTCCCGACCACCTTTGAAGACTTTGTACAACTCGTAGGCTAGTGTTTTTGAATCACCGTAAGCCCTTACCAATATTCTAAACAATTCTGCAGACGAAATTTGGATAGAAATACAAAATTTGAGACAAATTCTTATTATATTATATCAATTATAAAAATCCCAACGGACTACTAAGATATACCGACTTAAGCAGCTACTCTAAACCAACCGGTTGACAAATCGCACTCATATTTTACATAGTAAGTGAGCACAGTCCTACTTTTTTTGAATTATTTAATTTAATTACCATTTCTCCGGTGCTTTTTTGTCACAAAGTATGTATGAATATGCTGCAATTTTGTACCCGTCGAAAGTTTAACCACGAAAGCATCACAGTTTAATTACCTGTAAACTTGTTCTCAGCGTAAGGTCAATTTAAAGTTATGCCAACTTTTCTAACTAAATATTTCAGAGACCTTAAAGTCACACAAACGCCACCTTGATTTCCAAACTCTTCTTTCAGCGCACAGCGGTACTAATGCTTCACGCAATTTCAAAACTACCAAACTTTTAATTTTCAACTGTCCACGCCGTGCAGAGCATCGAAAGGTCACACGGTGCGCTGTTGCACCCGACAAAACTTGAAAGTTGGCAACCTTGTAGCAAATACAGTTTGAGATTTCCCATGCGCTTTCCTGTCGATGAGTTCGTAAGCAACACGTAGGCAGTCAAAGGCTGGCGCTGCCTTGCCTCAACGTGTGTATGTGTACGAGTGTGTCTCCAGTTGCAGCTGCATTGATGAACTGCTTACGAAGCTGGCAACAAAACGCAAACTAAACCAATCACCAATCCTAGTCGAGCAGAGCAAAGCACGGCAGCCGAGCCGTGCATGCAGCATATTTGCAACGTCACGTCACGACATGCCACGCCACGCCAGACCATGCTGAGCAGCTGCTGCCGGCCGAGTGAGGCACTGTCAAGAGGCGTCCTTGAAAGAAATCGATTACGACACACAGCAGGATATCGGTGTATCGAAGGTTTCCAATTCGCTGAGTTGCTCCGTTCGGTTGTTGTTGTAGATTTTTGAAATTGCAACGCTAAAGCGCACCAAAGAGACGCATACATGCATACATACAATAGTCATATCGTGTTATCAGAGCATATTTGAATGTGTGCTTTGTACGGATGAGTGTGTGTGTGTGTGAGTTTGTTCATCAAAGCACAGTTGAAATGGCATGGCTTGTAACAGAGCAGTGCAATTCACGTTCAACGGCTCAGCACACACACATAGACACACAAATCTGCAGCATGGCTGGCACTTACTTAAGTATGTATACAAAGGTGTGTGTATGTATGGCTGTAAGTGTGCGCACAAGTGTGCTTTGCCTGAATGGCCTCATAGTCAGGCAAGCAGTCGCTCGAACTTTCGAAGCTGTTTCACGCCGAGAATGCCAAACCAGTGCATTCTTTATAGTGCCAAGCGGTGTTATGTTCATACATGTATGTATGTATGCCGACAGGTGTGTATGAAGTAGCTAAGGTAAGAATTGGATACTCGCAAAGTCACGTTTATGTTTGTTTGCTTCGGCATGTGTGTATGTGTTTGTGTGTCAGTGTGTAGTTGTTGTTGTTGGCAAGTACGTGTGCTCCACACAAATGGGCAATTCAATTTGAGGAACGTGCGCTCATTTCTCATCCACTTTTCATCATTCAAACAGTTTTCGCCAAACTACCGTACATCCACACACACACACACTCAGCCATACACATACAAACAGCACCGTTATAGGCGGATTAAATTGGAAATATTTAGTAGGTCATCATTGAAGCGGATTATTAAACTTGAATGGATAGATATGAGGTAATTGCATCATAGAGATTCACGTATGATTGTAATGGCTGGGAAAAGCGGAAGCACTCAGCACTAAAGGAGATGATTTGCGCTGTGGATTGCATTCAAGAGAAAAATATTTGAGCGCGGAACTTATTTATTTTTTAAAGTCGCAAAACTCTTCAAAATGTAATAGCTCATTGAAAGATAAGAGGTTGGACTGCTTTAGTATTTCTTTGGGTAAAATAAAAACATATAAACAAGTAAGGAAGAGCTCAGTTTGGGTATAACCGAACATTTCATACTCTTGCAACTTGGGTTATGTATTACGTATATTGGAAACAGGGGTAGTCTTGAACCGATTTTATCTATATTTAGCCTTATGATCTATTAGAAACAGAAAAAGATGTCCTCTAAGTTTCATTAAGACGTTACGTGGTGTTTAAATGAGTTAAGCCTCCTCCCACTCTACCCGGAAACCTGGTGCACCCTAATAAAACATGTAAATGTATATTTTTTGCAAAGTTGCAAACAAAACAGTTTGATTATAGGTCTAATTTTTTATCAAAAATTGTCTTAAAAAATTTTTTGTAATCGAAAAAAAAAATCATTTAATCAATCCCTAGATCATCCTATATAGAAGAACAATAGGATCGCTGGGACAGTTTTTAAGACGTCGTAAACAACGACTTTGAAAACGAGGTTCCGAGAAAATCACGATCAAAGATTGAAGTACGGACCGATCTAGCCTGATTGGCCGCTCACCCAAAAGTTCTATTTAATACACTTTCATTGCGATTGCCCTGGAACTTTCCAGATTATTCTAGACAGATTATAGTATTTAAAAAACGCAGTTTTTAAATTTCAAAATCCATGTTACCCATCGCAAAGCCACTATTCGTGAAAAGCTTTTTCTCGATATATTCATTGGTGCTTGATTTGTAGACTGAAAAATAAAAGAATCGGATGGGAATTAGAGTTGTGTTAAATGAAAAGTAGGTGTGGTTTAAGCCCTATATTGCTTTACTTGAAACATGAAGATTATTATATTAAATATAGTAGTCTTTGTACAGTTTAATATCATGTTGGAAAATTTTCAAATAGACCTTCTAATATCAAATCCTACTAAATTGAAAAAACACATTATAAATCGTAGACGTGCGGGTGACATACTTTATTGCAATGTATAATACTGCAACAAGAAAAATCTTACGAGAACTTCTGCATGTGCATTTACGCCAGGCCAATCAGTCTACTTATCTTAAATATGATCGTCCCCAGCTACGTTATCTTGCGGCGAAGTGTCGAAAAAGAGCGTTCAGAGCTCGCATTTATCACAGGAAGACTGCAGAATATGTGAAAAAAAGTATAAATTATGGGGTTTAGGTTTACATCCCAGTTCTTGAACGTTTCTGATGCAGTAGTCGCTAACTTGATGTTTTTTTGACTTTTGCTTCTGCTCCCAATGGCACTGTCAGTGATCAAATTTTTTAGCTTCAAACGTCTCACGATATTGTCATTATCCAATAGGACTTTGAATTTATCTTTCAAGCAGTTAATAAGATTTTCCATTTTATTGGTTATCAAAGCACATCTTTTTCTGGAAGCAGCAAACACAATTGAAATATATCCAATATTTCCAAATTTTTCTAGAAAAACGCGTCTTTAAATTTTTGCCGATTGTATCCAACAGAGGAATGTACACTGAGACCCTGTACTATTCTTCGTAAGTACTCACGCAGAAATTTTCACGTTTTGTTTCTTGGCTGCAGATTCTTGGTTTTTCTTCCTAAACTTTAAGTTCTGTTCCCAATTTTTATAAAATTTCGGGATTTTGATTGTCGGCATTGCAGTATGCATATACCCTACGTAAACAATAAACTGTTTTCCAAAGGACTCATAAAAAGTAACTTTAATTTTATCTAGCCATATTGTGTATCAATATTTCTCTTCTAAAGCTTACAATACATTAAGCATACATAGTGTGTACATATACGGTGTGAACTCCGCCACAGCAGACACTCATATATTCACTGTAATAAGCGCAACAATATTTATAGCCACTTCGTTTAGTAACGGTAATTAATTTTTAAAACGATTCGCTCGATGAAGCGCAAATACATTAATTCTCTCCAAAACTTCAAGCAAACGCCGTGGGCGCCAGCAAAAGGTATCCCAGAACGGTGAACAAAATTAAGTGGGAGGAAAAAATATTCTCTTTTTGTGTTTCTAAAATACACCCGGACACATATTTGAGTAGTTCGTAGTACAATCTTGTCCCACCACACATACATATAGACTAATTTTAATCCACGTCCACCGAAAATGGCTTTGAAACGACAAGGAAACGGCCATGGAAAATTACAATGATTTCAAGTTTGTTTTAACTAACGGACAGCGGATAATAAGCATCCTCTCCGCCCAACTGGCTTTGCATTAGCAGAAACGACTAAGTGGACTATACAGTGTGTATATATGTGTGTGTGCCATTCGGTAGCCTCAGCCACCCACTGAGTGATTTGAATATTTTTCCAATCAAACATTTTGCTTTAGTTACACTGCGAAGTTCCCGAAGATTCCTCGCTGCCGCCAGCTACACTCGCACGTGTGTGCAGAGGCTTGGCCGGCTGCCGGCAGCATCATTTATATTCTCTCTTTCTCATGATTATTTGCTTTCCGCTGACTTCCAGCTCACAGTATATGGGTGAATGAATAAGAATGCTGTTAAAGTAAAGCCCAACAACAGCAAACACCGTAAGCGAAGAAGAGAGGAGAGGAGATAAGACGCACTCTGAAAACTGAAAGCCAAGGCTGCGTGCGCTGTTTTCGAGGACTTTTGTTAATCCTTAATTTATATGAGTTTAAAGTACTTTCCTCTAACGGTTACCGATTATTTTTGTTGTTTGTCTTTAGGTTGCCTCCGTGTTGTTGGTGCTGCTGCCCTCTCGACTGTGTGACTTGGTACTTCTAATGGATTTAAATAACTTCCGCTTAGCGTTGTTGTGCATACGAATTATTGAAATAAAGTAGTATTATAATAAACCAACAACAACAGCAAATAGCTCGAGTGTCCAACACGAAGTCAAGAATGTCACGCAGTTTATATTCATTTCCGGCCACAATGTCGTTCACTGCTCCGCACCGAGCTCAATCCTCGCGTATTTGCTTGCTCGTGCAAACAGATTTAGCCGGGACTAAGCTAGCAACAGCAGAAAACGTAAATAGAAACATAAAAGCTAAGAGCAAATCGAATGTGCCACAAATTGGTAGTAAATTTTAATTTTGCACGGAGTGGCGAGGTACTCTCGGCTCTTTGTTTTAGTCTTGAGTGCTGAATAATTTTAGCTAGGGAATTGTTTTAACCTTAATTGGCTCTTCAAGAAATGCATATATCAACTGCGATGTACTTTTCGATATTTTAAGGATCATAGTCATGGAGTCAGAACTTCAGTACCATATATGTATAAAGGATGGTTAGGCAACACTATTGAAGATTCGCTAACACGATACCTCAATTTATGAAATTACGACTGATACTCGCTTGCCTTTGGAGGGTTTTCTAGGGCCTCCCATTACTCATCCGAAAGTATCTAGAGAACCCATTTGAGGAATATTCCTTTTTATCTAAAAGACAATGGTTAAATCATACAAAATTTACACAAGGCTCTTGATAATTAATATTTCACAAGCACGACTGAAAGAAAACTATTTCATGAACGGATCTCAGTTCACATCACCTTCGTCGATCTAAAATCCTTTTCTTGGATGTTAAGTCTGAGCCCTTGAAATAGCGTTAGGCCCATTCGTCCAAACTCTTAGGAAAGAGCAAGTGGTAACGATTGCTATGATGACATTTTCCGTTCCGAAATTATCCTAAAAAAGTCATTATGGAAAGAAGCCTTACGGTTTATAATCTGGGGTCTGATTCTTTGTTATAACCTTGACTCAAGGCATCATATCTCCTTGGAAGTTCAAACAAAGCGGATTTTGTGATTTGTTTTTTTATTGAAGAAGCACCACTTTTTAGTAATCGGCTATTATTTAAAAAAATTTTAGATACCCTTGACTTATAACAGACCTTCAGAAAGTTTTTCGAAAAAAGATATCAAACAATTTTTCTAACTCAAATCCAATCACAAAATTAATAGTGTTATTATGGAGTATGGGTAAAGGTAATGATCAAAGCACTTCTTCTTCTCAAAGAAAATGTTTTTATTTAAAGAAAACATACACTTCAGAGGGGCTCAGAAAACCTTAATTATTATCAAAAGTCGCATTACTTCGATTCAGACAAATATATCTTAGAAAGTCGTGCAAAAATTTCAAGTTGATCGATTCAGCTGTTTCAGAGCGATCTTTTTTCACCACCTCTGAAAAAAGTGTTTCGGGAAAAACGCGCTTGAAATTTTGCGTTACGATTCTACAAAGTTAATAAATTTTAAAAATACTCTCAGAGTATCATTGATATTATTTGCAGTATTATCCTATAATTTTCGGAGAATATTATCAAGTATTTGTCGAATTTCTGTACTTGGAGCGATAGCAGAGGATCGCGACATCTCTTATAGACACATTTTTGGTCAATGTTTTGGGTTATGTTTTGGGTAACTTTTAGATTATGTTTTGGGAAACTTTTGGGTATTGTTTGGGTAATATTTTGGGTTATGTTTTGGACTATTTTTTGGGCATAAAGCGTGTTAAGTAGAGATGGCCGGTATCCATCTATGCTTTTATTCGATATTCTGTGCATCAAATCGATTAAAGTATCGATGTTTTTTTAATGAAAATCTCTAGTGATGAGTTTATATATATGACCTCGAAGTAGTCCAACAATCTAGCGAATGAGGCCCCAAAAAAAAGTCAAAACTGAAAAAAATGAAGTTCGCTGAAGACAAGGTCATCCAAGCCGAGGCTTATAACAAATATATGAAAGATTGGTTTCCTGGTATGGGCTGAGGAGCCTATTTTGAAAGTAATAATGAAAATGTGTATAAAATACGTGTATATGTAACGGGTGATTTTTTTGAGGTTAGGATTTTCATGCATTAGTATTTGACAGATCACGTGGGATTTCAGACATGGTGTCAAAGAGAAAGATGCTCAGTATGCTTTGACATTTCATCATGAATAGACTTACTAACGAGCAACGCTTGCAAATCATTGAATTTTATTACCAAAATCAGTGTTCGGTTCGAAATGTGTTTCGCGACAAATTTTGTTCAGCGATGAGGCTCATTTCTGGTTGAATGGCTACGTAAATAAGCAAAATTGCCGCATTTGGGGTGAAGAGCAACCAGAAGCCGTTCAAGAACTGCCCATGCATCCCGAAAAATGCACTGTTTGGTGTGGTTTGTAGGCTGGTGGAATCATTGGACCGTATTTTTTCAAAGATGCTGTTGGACGCAACGTTACGGTGAATGGCGATCGCTATCGTTCGATGCTAACAAACTTTTTGTTGCCAAAAATGGAAGAACTGAACTTGGTTGACATGTGGTTTCAACAAGATGGCGCTACATGCCACACAGCTCGCGATTCTATGGCCATTTTGAGGGAAAACTTCGGACAACAATTCATCTCAAGAAATGGACCCGTAAGTTGGCCACCAAGATCATGCGATTTAACGCCTTTAGACTATTTTTTGTGGGGCTACGTCAAGTCTAAAGTCTACAGAAATAAGCCAGTAACTATTCCAGCTTTGGAAGACAACATTTCCGAAGAAATTCGGGCTATTCCGGCCGAAATGCTCGAAAAAGTTGCCCAAAATTGGACCACCTAAGACGCAGCCGCGGTCAACATTTAAATGAAATTATCTTCAAAAAGTAAATGTCATGAACCAATCTAACGTTTCAAATAAAGAACCGATGAGATTTTGCAAATTTTATGCGTTTTTTTTTTTAAAAAAGTTATCAAGCTCTTAAAAAATCACCCTTTAGTTTTTGTACAGCCAGTCCGAGTCAAATTTATGTGTACATAAATCAGACATCATTTCCTTTCAGTGAATCTGTCGTGAGAACTGACTTTCCAACGTACTTTATTAACCCCCTCCTATGTGCAAATCCAACTCCACTCCCCACCGGCTGACAAACGCTCTCTAATGCTGATGTTGTTGTTTCACTTCTACATGCCAACTGCAACAGCACTTCGTACGTGAAGACACGTTCGCCATTTGCACACAGTCACATTTTTGCACGCACACAAATGCAAATGCCAACACAGCAACAACAGCAAAGAGAATAATCAAAACTTGCAATGGAATTGACAATTGTGTGTTGTTGACTTTTTGCCTGCAATGGACATAACTGTGAATAAAAGCGAAGCAAAAATAACCAAAACGAATAGCAACGGCACACACACACACGCACACCGATATAACACGTACACAGGTAATCATGTTGTTTCATTTGTTATGGTTGTTTGCTTCGTGTGCCTGTGTGTGCGCATTGGTGTTGTGTGTGTTTGTTGTTGTTAATGTTTATGTTGATTGTTTTTCTGTCGTTGTCGCCATGATTGTGTCGATCGCTTCAAAGCTTACATGCGCTGTTTGCGGTTATTGCTCGTTGCTACAACTGTTGTTGTTGCAGTTGTTGTTGCTTGTCAGCTTGTTTATTATTGCGCACAAAATTAAAATATTTAAAGTTAATCACTTTGCGCAATCCACCGCACACCCATACACACACACACATGCTCGCGCACTGTCGCCGCTGCCACGTCGGAGCGGTCACACCCACACTCAACGTGCAACACGCCTGTCTCTACGCTTGTGGTCCACAACATTGTAGTATAAATATGATATTGCTGTTGTCTTTGTTGTTGCTTGTTCGTCCCAATTCTGCGTTTTATTGCGGCTGCTTTGGTTGTTAATTTGTTTATTGTTGTTTGAGCGGTTCGTAAGCGGTGGACAACGGACGTGAAGCTTGAGCGTGGCACGGTGTTTGCCGGGTGGTGGGCGGCCTTCGTTTGTAGATGAAAATTCTTGCCGTTTTGCTTTTTTGTTGCTGCTTTTCGGCAACTGTTATTTCAGCGTCGTGCCTTTAGCGCTAAGTAATTTTATTTATTGTTGTTGTTGCGTGTTTTTATGCGTATTAACATAATTTAAATTTTGCTGCTGCTGCAAAAATAAAATATTTGCGCATTTTCAACAAACGGCCAGTGAGTGGCTCAGCCGCATAGCCAACACACAAAGAGCGCGCTGGCTTTTGGATAGGCGAAGCAGTGCTCAACAGTAAAAGAATTGATTATCGTAAGCTCACATAAAAACTGAAAATATGTAGGTTTGTTAATTCACGGATTTATTACGTAGATATATCAAGCTTTCAAAAGGAAAAATGCTTTTCAGTAAAGGCTATAAAACATTCTCATATTCTCAATAACTCTTATTTAGTTCTCTTTTCCGTGAATGGAAATATTGATAGCAATATTGACTTCGTAGCAAAATTTGTTAAACTAGATCCCAAGCGTAACGGGATATCAAGCCCTACATTCGTTTTTAATGCTAAATCTTTGATTTCCAGGCCACCACAGGGAAGCTCATTAAGTGTCTAACTCTCACATGAAGGAATGGAATTTATTATGATAATCTTATGTTTTTTTTTTAACTGATAAGTATTAACAATTTCAAACTTCCGTTGCTTTCAAAATGCCGCAGAAGTCAACTCAATGTAACTGCAGCTGTTGTTGTTTTTGTAAAGGTTATCTACTCCCCGTTAGAATCGTTAGGTTCAGATACGTTGTCATCGAGGTCAACCAATGGTAGGCCTAAGAAACGTGCTGTTTCGACGGGGGTCGAACCATAAAGAGAGGTGTGTTTGGTCGGGGTCAATTCTGGATAAGTAGGAATTTAACCTGCTACAGTATCCAGACTTAGGTTGCGCTCCTACTGCAGCTCTCGAAGTTTGATATATTCGATTAATCACTTCCAATAACTTCTCCAATTCAATCGGACATCTTATTACTTCAAACAACCAAAGAAAAGCTTTCATGAACATAGATGAAACCTGAATCGGACAAACAACACGAACTAGTGAATATTCAGAAATCGGATACGAATCTGGTATAAGGAAGATAAGAAAATGGAATAAAATATTTCAATCCAACTAAAAAGTTTACTTTGAAAAAAGCATCAGCTGAAAGTCGCCGTATTTTGGTAAAAATTTATGACGAATATGCTGTATCTTAACGATTGTATCAAATGGGATTTGCATGATTTAAGAGTTTAGATTTAATCTTGGAAAACGAAGAATATCCTGGGCAGCCAAAATATTTGAAGCGGAGAAACTGGAAGAATAACACGATAAAGCTTATTGAAAAATGTAAGCTACTAGAGACTTTGGAAGCTTCTAAAAAAAAAGGCGAATACATTCGAAAGCAAAGAAACAGAGTGCCTCTTGAATCGAAGCAAAAAGACGTTGATGCATGTCATAAATTCTGCTCGAAAGCTACGAAAGAAATTGTTTTTGTAGCGGATGGCAAATGGTGAGGATACATTACGACAACATTAGACAGTCGAATCAACGGTAAAGTGCGATATTAATGACCGCAAGGTAATGCTCTATATTTGGAGATATAGCCTTGAGAACTTGTGCGCTCAAGGTTAGCTAGGTTAAATTCGCCGCTTTTAAACGCATTGTTCTCGAAACTGTGTTTTTGAAGTCAGTTGGCGATATTCAAGAAATTTTAAACAGGTCTTTGAGATACAATTCAACACTAAAAAATTCTAATAAAATATTTGATTTTCCACATGAGAAAAAAAATTTTGACAAAAGCTGTTTTTACCCAAGGAAACTCATGTAACCCCTTAATGGAGAACAGTACTAACAACAGCTCATGAAATTGGCATGAGCGATGGCCGAAAAATGCCCTGAATTTCCGACTAAATGCGAAACAGTAATTGTCCATCTTGACAGCACTGAGCGATGTGGTAAAATCAGTTCAAAACATTACATTTATAATTTATTACAAAAACAACATCTGGATGGTTTTACCTCACCTGACTTATACACCAGACCTGGTCCCTTTTGAATACCATTTATTGCGGTAAAGGCAGTACCCATGCACTGGAATACGGTTGACATTAGAGTATCAAAAAATGGCCGCCAAGCCTTCGCTTTCCTTTTGACATGAAATCCACAAATTATGAAGAGATGAAAAAATGTTCTAAATACTTTGAATAATAAAATTTTATCTATCTTCTAAAATAAAGTTCGAAATTTTTAAGTAAAAAATCATGAACATATGTATATATAAAGCTATAGACTCAATAGTTAAAAATTTCAACGCTGTGAGGCTGCTGCAGACTGGAACAACCTTTTCCACTCTCAAAAGCACAACAACCAATATTTTCAATTTGCCACACAAAGAAGCAAAAACAGTTCAAAGAGCATATAACAGCATGTAAAAGAGAGTGAAAGGAGCTGATTGACTTAACCTTTTAAATTTCCACCAAACACTTACGTATTTATTTATATTGTGTAAGTATGTATGCGTTAACGCGCTGCAGGAGTATTATATGATTTATTGGTTAACTTGGAACGCGTTTCACTTAAGATGTACATGTAGTTGTTGCTGACACCGTCGCCGCCGCCACCACTTTCGCTGAACGATATTGCTTACATTATTGCAGCGAGTGCACAAGATGTCTGCGTATGTGCCGCATGACTGCGCTCCGGGTCAAGGTTTGTTTGCGTTTCACTGATTTCATCTTTCAACACCGACGCTAAACACACACACACGCAGACATACAAGTTAGCTGCTATGCATACAACCACTCCATTTGACTTAAACAAATGGCTTCCGCAGTGCTTACTCACCTGGTTGCCAAGGCGTGTGGCAGCTGGGCGACAGCTATTCCCGCTAAATAGCTGAAAGTTGCGGAGCTGCCGCACGTGCTTGTTGGTGTGAGTGTATGTGCGGGTGTAAATAAGTTAGTAGGGTAAGGTAGCAAAGATCAGCGTTATCGAATACACCCTTTTCATGCGTATATGTGCAGTAAGTGTGCGTATATATGGGTGGAATAAACCTCAACTCTTCGTGGATTTTGTGGATTAAGGAAGTGAAGCGAAAATCACTCATACGTCGTGGCGTACGCGCTGGTAGCATAATGGTAGCTCACACTTCCGCCATATATCAAGGCTATTACTGCTATATATATATATACCGATAAATATATATATGAACATA
Organism: Bactrocera dorsalis; assembly: GCF_023373825.1. Classification (NCBI taxonomy): domain Eukaryota; kingdom Metazoa; phylum Arthropoda; class Insecta; order Diptera; family Tephritidae; genus Bactrocera; species Bactrocera dorsalis. The sequence continues at coordinate 17,101,318 of NC_064304.1, read as the reverse complement.
GTATAATGTATATATGTATAACCATACAAATGTATATGGTATATGTATATCATAGCCTTTACATGCTTCTACAAGCAAATGAAAAGTTGAGTTTTGCGGTTTGCCATGCGATGAATGCTTGCTTTCAACTGCATAAACCAAGAAAACCATGTGACTTGGCACAAATATACAGCGCAGAAGATTACCCGAATATACAGCTGTATATATGTATGTACATATGTGCACTTATTAAAGGACAGTGTGTGGCATGTAGTTGATGTAAATCCCTCAATTGACGAATGATGGCGGCGGCGACGCATGATTGGATTGAACGCATTAGCGTATTTCCAATTAACAAAGTGACAGCTGCCACAAACTACCAACCGTATACGCACAGCTCTCCCAACAACAAAGCGAGCAAACGGCAGGCGAATAATGACTGCACTAACAACAACAAGGCATACGGTGAGGCAAACCTGGCAAGAAAGGCAACTAACTAGTCAATGACCAGCTTTAGTATTCCATAGTAAGGGTAAGCTACATACATATGAAACATTCATTTGGGATATTCCATGTTGAAGAGTGAGCATTGCCACACTTTTTGGGTTTAGTTTTCTTTAAGATTGAGGGGATAAAATAGCCTGAACTATTATTTTAAGGTATATTCTATTTTTTCAATAAAATAAAATTTATAACTTTATGGAGTTGCCACTTGTTTCTTGTGGAAATTATTTTAAAATAATAATTTGATGTTTTGTTATGTGAAAATAATACAAAATAATAGCTATTTTCAGTGCATTCGATTTATGTGTTAGTTGGTAGGGTGTTACCACCCGTTCAAAATTAAAAAAAAAAATAAAAATAATTAAAAACTTGAAATTAATATGGCAATATTTATGTGAAAATCAAAATTTTGTAAAATGTAATTGCCAAAACGTCGAGTTTATTACTACTTTTTAAAAATTTTAAGATTAAGAATATTCTCTGTTACTATTTACGCGATCGTTCAGAGTTCTAAGATTTAAATTTTATGAAAATCAAGCATCTACTTTGATTCTAAGCTCTAATGTTGTTCAAATTTTTACTTCTGAATTAAAGAAAATAAAAAAAACGTTGCCTACATTTAGGGTCTGCTAGCCAAGTCACACACCTAATGTGGTTGTAGTATAAATGCGCTTTAAAATCAGAATTTGATGGAAATTAGTTTCAAAATAATAAACAACTAATCATATATTTCCTTCTATCATTCTTGAAATCCTTTTACCCATTCCAGTTTGTATTTTTAACATTTGATGTTCAATGTACGACAAAGCATTAAAGACTAGTGAAAAATAGTTACCTACCCTTAGGCGTCTGCTAGCCAAGGCGCACACCCAAAGTGGTTACAATGTATTAGATGTCAATCCTTTTCGAAATACTGCCCGAAATAAAACCTTATATTTTATATTTATTTGCGTTTGTGAATAAAAAATATTTAAAAATTTCGCAAAAGTTTTACAAGTGTATAAAATTTTTAATTGGTGATAAAAAGACAGTGTGATTTGAAGGTTTTTATTTTTATTAAGTGTTGTTGTATTGAGTTTTATTTTACACATTGTTCAAATAATTTGCCACATGAATGAATTCCGCAAATGTAAACCCTTTTCGAACACATTTATTTTAACTTAAAAAACTCAAAAATGAATCCAGTCGATTACTAAACAAAAATGCAGTTTATTGCTGTAAAACATTGACAAACTAAAAATAAATTGAAAACTAAAATTTTTATAAAATTTTTATTAAATATTTAGAATTAAATTTTGTTGCAATATTCATATACAAATGTTTAGCAAAGAGTACATTCTCATGAAACCTTTTAAATAACAGCAACATTTTTAAATACTGCGAAAAAGGATTTTGCAAAAAATTATTTCCAATAAGGCTAGAGCTTTTCGTGGAATACACCCATTTTATTATATAATATACCAGTATCTCTTTATAAATATGAAAATATTTGTGTGCGCAGCTGTGTGTTTGCATAAAACTCTCTTTGAAAGGCACTTTCATGCGTGTTTACGCCAATAAAAAAGGGTTACACGCGCATTAACGCATTAAATTCGCTGTTGTCCCATTCATCTGCCCATAATACCGTATGAATATACATATGTACACATGACCACTCCATTTGACATGTGCGCAGGACTGTGCGTCGCCTTTTGTAGGCTTTAGTAATTCTACATTAAATCCCTTGTGAAAAGGCGCTTCACCAAAATCAGTAACAACAAAGCATCCTTTCAGCCATTGACTTTTGTTCAAGCGCATGTTTCGGCGCGCAAACATAATCATCGATATCTTTGTACATTGGTATTGGCGCGAAAACTTTTGTTAAAGCTGCTTGTACTAACTGTATTAATGCCGTCTGAAAGGTGTATACAAATTTGATGTGTGGCAAAATTAATTATTAAATTGAGTGCTGAATGAAAAACTTTTACACGCGTTTGTGCTTGGAGCGGAATATATATACATATATCATATATCTCTGCGATTATACATATTTAGGTGTATATTTTAACAAGTATTCATATATATGAATGATAATTATTACTGTGTTATTTTTTTTTTTTTGCTGGTATATATATATTTTTTATAATAAATCTTTTCTTTGCATGATTCAAAAAACTTCTATGATAATATTAGTTTACTGAACAGATAATTTATGAAACAACATTTTACATACTGTAATAAATATTTTTTGAGATTCAGCCTTCACTAGGTAGACGATTTGTGCAGTAAAAGATTGATAAGTACCAATTAAGCGCTTTTACTTACTAATATGAAATCAAGTCATAGATATTTGTGGGAATAGATTAAAATATTTTTTAGATATTAGATTATTAGACTATATTGACTATTGAAGAGGTATTGTTGCGCTCTTCACTTGATTATGTATCTAGCCTTATAAAATGTCTAACCGAAATAAATTCATTATTCATTATTTGTCCAACAAACCGCTTTAGTAATACATCTGTATCCCAGAAAAAAAAAATATTTCGCACTAAAAAACATTCTCAGAAAGTTCTGCGAATTGCTACTTGAATATTCTTTGAGCTCGTTTCTAAAATAAACATTTTTCTTCGATAAAGACGATAAAAACAACAGTAAAGTTAAGTCTAGAAAAAACAACAGGTTTTATATTTTCAGTATAACTACTCAGAAATATGTCTACAAGATCTTTTTTAAAATGAAACCCATGCGACTTTTTCAATCTGCTCCTATAGAAAATAATTCGAGCTGCAGATCTGAATCGAGAAGGTATACTCTTCTACAAGAATGAACAACTGCTGGCGTACACCGTTAGTTCTGCATTCTTCAGATTGGACAAAAAAGCGAAGCAAGTGGGTCTGGTAGTGAAAGAGGGCAAGACGAAATATCTCCTGTTCTCAAACAAACAGTTGTCACACTCGCGATTTGGCTCCCACGTCACTGTTGACAATCATAACTTCGAAGTCGTAGCTAATTTCGTCTTTCTTGGAACAACATTAACACCAACCACAACGTCAGTCGCGAAATCAAACTCACAATAACTCTTGCGAACACGCGCTACTTCGGACTGAGTAGGCAATTGAGAAGTAAAGTCCTCTTTCGACGAACAAAAACCCAGCTTTTTAAGCCACTCATCATCGCTGTTGGAAACTCGACAAAATCCGCTTAAGCGTTGTCTACGCCAATTAAGAAGAAGACAAGTCATTTTTTCCCTTTTTATTTCAGATTGCTGGGTTGAACTCCTGCGCATGGTCCATTTATCAATGGGAAATTGTTGAAAATTTAGCATTTTTCTATTTCCTAGTTTTAAGCCCAGATGGGTCTAACTTTGGTCAAAGGGCGATGAATTGTGTTCCATAAGAGCAATTAGTGGTCTCATCGATAGTGACTTTAGTCAAAATCTCCTACAGCTTCGATGGAAGGATTTTATATATACAGCTTATTCGAGGATTGCCTTTTATATTACCGGATTGGAGAACAAAAACAAGAAGCACTTTTTGAATTTATTATACTTTTTACGATCGGGAATAAAAAGAAGTCCGGACTTTACAGGGAACTACACATCACGTCTTGTCTTGAGTGCCCTAAAATGCCTATTGTTTCAATCAATGTGCTTGCATAGTCGAAGACTGATCCGTCATTTTTTTCTTTTCCTAATTCCTTGAAAGGCAGACTTTGTTGTATTCGCCTCATTTGAAACCACCCATACAATCGACGATTGTTTACTTCCACGTATACGTAAATCCAGCACTCCGATAGTATTTTTTATTATTTTTCTGTAGGATTCAAAGTGAAAAAATTTTGTTTAGGAATAAATGTCCATGCAATATTGAATATGTGGTGATCCCACCTATGGCTATAGTTGTTCCGATATCACGTTTCTAACCTGACGATCTTACCATAATAGTTTGCAACATTAATAGTTGTTGGATGACCTTCAAGAAATTCGTTTTGAAGTGATCTACGACCTCGATTGAATTCACCATTCCATCGATAAGCACTGGGTCATGATGGAGCTTCATTGTCAGAAATTGAATTAAGTTCACCGACGCACTTTGACCGAGTTAATTCACATTGAAAATTGTGAAAAATAATAAATATTTTCGGTTTAGTTCAATGTTTTGATCGAGATGAATATTTTAATACAATAAGCAACACAAATAGCGTTCGTGTGTCAAAACGTTCTGATTATGTGTAACATCAAAAATGTCAAGTAATTGCCAGATTGCAATACTAGGGTTGCCAAATCCCGAAATATAAAAGACAACCTACGTACTACGGACATGGCACAATCTGTTCCTATCTCTGGCGCATGATTTTGCTGAAGAAAAACTCATCGTAAAACAAACTTTTGACTGAATCTCACAGTTTTTTGCCTATACGTATGGACGAGAGTTTATAAAAATTTCGTAAAAGTTTTACTTATAATTGCATACAGATCTTTTTAAGCCAAAATTGAAGTTTCTATTATTAAGGAATTTTTAAAGTTCGCTTCTTCACTATAATATAAATGCGATTATTACTGGCCTTTCTAAAAGAATTTTCCTTAGTTAAGTAAAGAAAATGCGCTTAATTTTTTAATTGAATAATTAATTACTTTTCTGTTTGCGACCAATAATTAAAATAATTATTTATTAGCCACACACTTTCAATTAAATTAATGGCATTTGGCTGCATAATATAAAGCAAACTTAAATAAATATTTGAACACAAACACATGTGCGTTGAAAAAAATTGTTTTATGCAAACTGAAAACGGTAAATTGAAGTGGGCACTTCCGAAAACATTTGCCGTTAAGCATTAGGAAAACAAGCGGTAAATTTAACGAACGCTATTAAAGCAATCCTGTCGGTTAAAAGCAATGTTTTAAAAAGATAAACAGCGATATGATTTATTTTGTATTTAAAAATGGAAAACTTGTTTAGTAAGACTTCGAAGTCGACTAATATCGAAAGTGAACGGAATACTAATATTTGCGCTCAGGAGAGTCATTGTACAACGAAATTGTCTAAGGAAGTGTCAGAGGTTAGAATCTGCAGTATGCTTCAGGAACCACTACTGAGCAGGTATTGAGTATTTCTGAAATCCTTTTTCAACCAAGTGCCTAGATTACTTATGTCGCGAAAGACGCTCACAAAAAATGTTTGATTTTGAAACTCCACTTACCCTAACGTTCATATTATATATTTTCGACCTCCACCTATGCAATTAACCAAACATTTATCTCACTTCCCACAGATAACTAAGAAACGAATCACCCTTCACTTTTCTTACTATCATAGCCACCAGAATCTGTTTGCATCACCACAGCTCACCAAGCACGCCCAACACATTTTTCAAAAACAACTTAAACACATTGTTGATGTGCTGGTGTTGGCCCGAATGCAAATGCGGTATCATAAGCTCGTCCCGCTCTGCTTCAACCGCCGTCGCTTTTGACCTGTCACCATTTTTCTCCATTATATAACGGTTGTTTTTGTTGCCGTTGCTTAGATTAGCTTGGGAGAAATTAAATTTCACTCCTTTGAGTCAGCGTATCAGTGTCAGTTTAGCAATGGCATAGCCCCGGTCGCAGTCACAGTCGCAACTTTTGACATGTTGTTCATTTTTCTTCGCTCTCTTATGTGCGGCAATTTTAAGTTATATCATTTCTCTTGTCGCTTTGCTGTTTTTCTGTATTTCTCCGGAGATATTTGGCGAATGAGTTTAAACTTAAAAGAAAGACCGCTGAGCGTTTTCTCGCTGTGGTCATAGTTTTTCATAATTTTGAAATTTTTTATTTTTTGGCACGTGACGGCTGGGAGTTGGCTGAGAAGTTAGAAATTTAGTTGACAGTGTCAGAAGATGAAAATCCAGTCAAGTACGTTTTTAAAGTAAATTTATTTTAGACATACAGTTTAAGGTTTTTGTTCTAGGATTTAACACCAGCACTCGCCTCTTGCATAGAAACATCTGTGCTCGTATATGACGTAGTTATAACTACAAACTTTTCTCGAAATCTGTAACTTATTTGGGATTGGTCACTTTGTTATAAGACTAATGTAGGTTCCAGGCTATAACAGAAAAGCAGCTCTAAAGCTGTTAAGCTAGAAAGGAAAGGCACTTTAGAACAGCTATCAGTAGAATGGGAGCGGATCGATGCTCCGGTATCTTTTCGAGCTTGGCCAGTACTGAGCCACCATCGGTACATGCGCCGTCGCAAGATCCTTCTGAACCTATCACAAGAGATCTGGGGGTTTTAACAGGCCATTATCCTAACAGCATCCATGCTGTAATATTGTAATCTTACTGGACACCAGCTGCAGAAGCTGAAGAAGTGGAAACATCGCAACGCTTCCTTTTTGACTGTCACGCGTTTGGAAGATGACAGCTTAAACACTTAGGAGCTTGTGCCTTCCGACATCCCACTGAACTGGTGGGAATGAAACCAATCTGAAAATTTGTATTGGCCACTTAGTACTTACTAACTTATAAGATCGAACACAGGACTTCTGCCCAATTCAGAGTTTTGATAGACTCTTTTTAAAGACTCCGAGTAATCAGTGGCACTAAGTCAAGTTTGTCATCTATGGCAATATATCAATATATCTACTTAATGCTCGGTTGGACCTTGAAACATGATACGACTTTCACATGAAACAACATGAACATCCTTACGCGAGCTTCGAAGAGAACTTAAGGATATTTCTTTGTACATAGTGGGTCTGCTCTCGAAGGAAGATTAATGTGCTGAGCAAGTTGGAGAAGCGTCTTATATAAAGATCATGTTAATACAAAGTCTAGAACCTGCTTTATATCCTCATTTAACATCATCATTTAACTAAACTCACATTATTTTATCCCAACCTGTTGTTACTGTCTCACCTCCTAAAGTCGATACTTCTGAACTCAAACCAATTCGGAAGTCCTTAGAAATTATATAGAGATTGAATAGCTAGATCTTCTTGTCAACCACATGTCTTTGAACTTAAACTTAACTAACAACTAAAAAGTTCTTAGATAAACTCAATGAATTTTATTTCTTAAAGATACTTAGAAGAAATTTTTTTGGAACATTTAAGTCATTAGATTGAAAATACAGGAAGTCATATATTTTTTATATCTTACTTTATTTTTCTCTTTACCACTATTTATCTCTATTTCTATCATTCACATAAACTTTACAAAACCCTCTGTCCACAGAATATTTTATCGCACCACACCTAAACTGGGCTCACATGTTCAACCAAATCAACAGAAACGCCAACAATTTAGGTGACGGCACAACAAAACCCCCAAGTTTCTGACTTTCTCTGGCATTTTACTTAATTTTTCTGCTCAACTTGAGGGCCACAACAAGAACGGCACACAATTGCACACAGCCACAATTTAATAAAACGAAGAATGGTCCAACTTAATAGGTGAGTTTAGAATGTCAAAAGCGTCATGCTGTTGGCGAGTTTGGCTCAAAATGAAATGTGAAATGTTTTATTCCACTCCGAAATTCACAATGAAATGAAAAGGAAGAATAAAGTTTAAATGGAAGACTGGAAGACAGTTTAGCAAAGTGTCTACACACACAATCGAAATTGAAAAAGAATAACAAAATAAAGTCGTATAAGGCGTCATCGTTTAGTGCCATTGACGGGGCGGCATGAAGGCGGAAGGCGGTGGAGGCGGGAGTGGTGGTTGTGACACTGTGCCTGAACCTGGTAATAGAGTTGGAAACTTTGCTAAATGCATTGCTGTGACAAACAAATAAACGTTAGCTAAACAAACAAACAAAGGCTGATTGTTTGGACAAATTTCGTTTGTAAGTGATCAAATTAAATGGCAAAAGTTTACTTTATTTCATTTTATTGATTTCTTTTTGCATGACTGTCGATTAGAGGGATGAATGATTTATTGCCGAGCAGAAAATTAATATTTTAGAAAAGTTGAGTGGCTGTCGGAAGAATGCTATTAAGTGATGGTGTGAAGGGCGGGAATCGACAGTTTGCTGTACTTGATTAGCAAGCGGAGGACTGCCGATTCATGTCTCAGTCAAGAAGGGAATAAATGTGTATAGAAATATGAAATTTCTTATTAAAAAAAATCATGTAAATTTTGTAGTTGGGCTAAAAATTGTAGAGACATTAATTTGATGGGCAACACTTGTCATAATTTTTTGCAGATAAAAAATTATCTAACACGGTCTGGTATAATACCAGTTTCTGGTTGTTGTTCAAGCGCGGATTTCCTCCAAGTTTATCGCATATTTTTAAATGTATTAAGCTTAAGCTTCATTTGTTGTGCATAAAACTGATGTAGTAATGAAGTAAAATTTCCTAGAGGGATTGGTGCCAAGTCAACTGTCAGCTGTCAAAGTATATCCGTTTGACATTATGACATTTATTTTCAATATACTTTGACAAATTATCATGTGTGAAAATTTTGTAAATTATTTACAACTCCACGTTCATTTGGGTATGCTTCCAGAATTTCAGAGCGATATCTTAAAAACTGAGGAACACAGACGGACATGACTAAATTGATTCAGCTTCTCACGATAATTAATTATATGTATATTTTTTTGGGATACCCAACGTTTTCTTCTAGGAATTACGTGCGTTGACTTTTATATTTCGGAGTTTGGCAACCCTAGTTTGGCAATCTGGCAACGCATAACTTTATCTTAAAGTTTGAAATTTTTGATGCTACACATACTCAGCACGTCTTAATATACGAGTGTTTTTTTAGGTGTATACAGAAACTTAAAATATTCATCTCGGCCAAAAAATGGAATTAAATCGCGAGCATTTTGGCCCGGATGTTTTATTATAACTTTCTACATCGATTGGGAAGCTATTGATTGTTTCCCGACATGTCATGAAACCTATGGTGAGAGTGAGAGAACCATCGGCATTATTGGGACTAGCATACATTCAATATTGCTTCACCATTTCATTAAAAAAAAAAATTGTTCATGTTGGTTCCCACACAATTTGTCAATCACTCAAAAAAAATGCTTCTGTTGATGGATAGAGAGAAAAGATAAAAAAAAGCTATAGCAGTGGTTCGAAACACATCTATAACACCCTGGTAGAGGATGAGTTGTGTAGTAGGATCCTGACAGTAAACAGCAGTCTATTCTAAGAGTGTTTCCAGAAGAGTCAATTCCAACAAACTTTGTTCGCTTACGAAGCACTTCCAAGTAAAGGATTGCCTATTTAATAGAAAAACTGAACATATCGCAAACATTCTACTAGAACAACGAAAAGCAATAAATACTGAGTGGTAAACTCGCAAAAGTTGATAACCCAACCGCCGAAGACCGATCACTTTTCATCATGTAAATGATAGTCTTCACACATCGCCTGAAACAACTTCATTTTTAAGCACTCAGAATATCGATTTGATGAGCCATTCGCCGTATAGTCCTGACTTGGGACCGAATGACTTCTTTTTTTTCCCTGTATAAAGAATAAACCAGGAGACCAAAATTCTTCGACACCTGATGAGACGGTTGATGCATTCAGAACGTATGTTTTGGAGATACCTCAAAAATGCTTCGACTTCGAAAAAAATAAAATAAATCAATGATTAGTATTTATATAAGGCAACCCTCAAATAATCTGACTTATGTCATTCATTTTCTATGGAAAAATTTTTCTGGTTATATAATATTTCCATTTTAAAAACCTCTAAATATATCTTCTCTTTTCATTGCATGCATTGCTCCAGCCTTAAGCTCGTGTATTTACGCTAAAATGTAGCATACTTTTAAGAGCGTTACATTTTCATAGCTCAGCTTTAATTCAAATATTATTATCCACTGAAAAGCTTATTATGGTTTTTATTTGAGTAAAAATTAATGACTTTGTTTTATTAAAGATGAACGTGCAAATCAATCTATATCCTCAAAGCTTAAATTAATTAAACAAAATGTTTATATAAACAAACAATTTATGCTGCTTTTAGAAAAAAGCTGTTAAAACATAGTCTTAAACTTTTCAATGAAAATTAAACATTTTTAAAAGCCATCTGATAAACATTTAATACAAAATTTATTTTAAAGTAAAAAGCGTGTTCTTTAACACTTTTTGTGCAACGTAATTGATCTGAATCCATAAAGGCTTGTGACATCCATCAACGTTATTCACATTTGCAGGCTTCTCGGTACAAAAACAGAAAACTATAAGTTAATTCGTTTCTTTTTTTGCCATTTCTATACAGTTAATACCTAAATTGTTGTTCATCAAAGTTAATGTGAATGCGATGACAGCTATTAAAAGTTATATGAGCGAGCACACCGCGTCACACACACCTTCATGTACGTATAATAAATACAGCTGAGAGTAGTTAAGGGCCAGCAGGAAAAATTAAGTGAGAGATTTCTGCTGGTATCTGTTGGAAGCAGTTCAGAATCGAAATTAGTTTTTTTCCGGTTCCAATTTTATTTTAATATTGACTGTAAACAGCTGGGTGTATTCAGAGAGGTTGCAGACATGCTCAATTTGTTAGTTAAAGTCCATCTGACTGTCCATCGGTGAGTAGTATCGACCTGAAACTTTGCACACGTCATTCTCTGCTTAAGAACCTGCATATTTGTCGGAGTCGTTGATATCGGATCACTATAGCTTATAGCTGTCATACAAACTGAACAATCGGAGTCAAATGCTTATAAGGAAAACTTTTTTATTTAACGAGATATCTTCACCAAATTTGGCACGACTTATTGCCTACAGCAATCGTATAATATGCGAAGAAATTGTTCAGATAGGATCACTGAAGCATATAGCTGTCATACAAACTAACCGATCGAAAAATTCTTGTAAGGAATTATTTGTATTTTTGAAGTGTATTATAGCTTCGGTGTTAATGTTCCTTTTTGTTTTGTAGAAAAATAGGAAATTCTCAAATCTATGAGAGATCACTGTAAACTTAGTGCTTTCTTACTGGCTATATATATTTTTTTTAGTGCAGAATATCACTCATGACAGAATGAGAGTTATTAGTAAGAGATTCTCAATGGCAGGAGTGTACTTGGATATCTAATTATCTAACTCATATACAGAAAATTCTATTCGACCTTCAAACTTAAATAATCTCTCAGCCATCACTACTGTTTTTTTCCTACAGGGTATGTGTGCAGCAGCAATTACGCCCAACATACACAAATATGCTGCATTAAATTATGTAATTTTAGCTTTTAATTGCTGTAATCGCATCAAAAGGTAATGATAATTTTTTTAATTTCACTAATTCTCACAGTTAATCGATTTATTGATAACAAGCATAACAAATAGAACAAGAGAGAAAGTGTTTCGCAGTTTTTCTTCTTTGTTTACGAAAAATTTACACAAATAAGAGATTATTAATGAAAACTATTGAATGCGATAAAAAAGTGATTTAGTTTGATAAAATCTATTCAAATGAATTAAATATGAAAATGTGTTTAATTGGATAAAGCCATGAACCTAGACATAATTAATTAAATTCATAATTCGACACACTTTGTATGAAATTAATTTTGCCTTGCGGGACACATACACACACACACACAAAATAACAGTAAATAAAAGTAAATTGCGTTTTGCATTTAAATAAAAGCGAAAGCTGAAAGTTACGGCCTTCTCCACACACACGCACACACACCATCGAAACATGGAAGCGGCAATAAACTCTAATGAAACTTTTCGCACATCCCACACTAAGCCTTAAAGTGCTATTTATGAGCGAAAACGTATGCGTGTGGATATTTTAGTATTTTGGTATTTAAGTTTTATTCGCTTTGCCTTCTGTCTCCATTTGCCACCTGCCATCGCGCCGCCAGAGAAGCGAGAGCATCAAAAGCAATAAACATATGAATATATCTACACAAATATATAATGGGTGATTTTTTTGAGGTTAGGATTTTCATGCATTAGTATTTGACAGATCACGTGGGATTTCAGACATGGTGTCAAAGAGAAAGATGCTCAGTATGCTTTGACATTTCATCATGAATAGACTTACTAACGAGCAACGCTTGCAAATCATTGAATTTTATTACCAAAATCAGTGTTCGGTTCGAACACTTTTTTATCGACAAATTTTGTTCAGCGATGAGGCTCATTTCTGGTTGAATGGCTACGTAAATAAGCAAAATTGCCGCATTTGGGGTGAAGAGCAACCAGAAGCCGTTCAAGAACTGCCCATGCATCCCGAAAAATGCACTGTTTGGTGTGGTTTGTACGCTGGTGGAATCATTGGACCGTATTTTTTCAAAGATGCTGTTGGACGCAACGTTACGGTGAATGGCGATCGCTATCGTTCGATGCTAACAAACTTTTTGTTGCCAAAAATGGAAGAACTGAACTTGGTTGACATGTGGTTTCAACAAGATGGCGCTACATGCCACACAGCTCGCGATTCTATGGCCATTTTGAGGGAAAACTTCGGACAACAATTCATCTCAAGAAATGGACCCGTAAGTTGGCCACCAAGATCATGCGATTTAACGCCTTTAGACTATTTTTTGTGGGGCTACGTCAAGTCTAAAGTCTACAGAAATAAGCCAGCAACTATTCCAGCTTTGGAAGACAACATTTCCGAAGAAATTCGGGCTATTCCGGCCGAAATGCTCGAAAAAGTTGCCCAAAATTGGACTTTCCGAATGGACCACCTAAGACGCAGCCGCGGTCAACATTTAAATGAAATTATCTTCAAAAAGTAAATGTCATGAACCAATCTAACGTTTCAAATAAAGAACCGATGAGATTTTGCAAATTTTATGCGTTTTTTTTTTAAAAAAAGTTATCAAGCTCTTAAAAAATCACCCTATATAAAAACGTCTACTAAAAGTATGTATATGTGTGCGTGTGTGTGGATGTGTGTGACACCGCAAATCGAAAATTAGAAAAGCAGACGAAACCAGCGTGTTTGTAGCCAAAAGCGAAATGCCGCAAGAAATACGCACGAGAAGCGTTCATGCAAAAAACTACTAAATAACATTTTGCATTGTTGTTTGTTTCTACTTGAGTTGGCGCATTTTTAGCGCGCGAAACAACAGAACATTTACAGCCATTAATGGCATTCAACGGCGTTGCCACCTATGCAAGCAAAAAAAAGATAACAAAAATGAAGAGAAAACAATAAAAACAACAAAAATGAAGAGAGAACAATAAAAACAACAAACAAGTGAGTACAACAGTCAAAATTGATATTGAGGTAAGAGAGGGGCAACCACTTAACTGGTCAGCAGCGCATTGTCGAGTGCGGCCCTCGGGATATATTTGTGTATATATATTTGTGTGTGGTTGTTTTTAGGTGTGTGTTGGTTGCTGTGTTTGCGGCGTCGACACAACTCCATTAGTGGTGTTTTTGTTCCGATAGGTCTAGAGTCTATTAAGGATATGCACCAGTAAGCGAAAAAATGTTTCATTGCTTTTGTTGTTGCTTTTGACTTTTTTTTGTAATAAACATTATAAAATGTATTGATATGAACCAGTCTGATGGAGTGCTTGACAGATCAGTTTTTACATATACATACATACAGTATACTTATTAGGCCCGTTATACCGACTTATCATTCATAGTAAATTATATATAAATATATATAGATACACATATACGGGTATGTATGTTTATTGTATCGATTTATTTTTATATAAGATCTTGTGAATGAATTTTTCCAATAGTCAAGTTTGCTCTACCCCAAACCGATTAACCAAATAATAAAACAAAAAGAAAAGTAGTGATGTCTACCTAAAACTAGGCGAGAAGGAGTACATATTCACCTTATATAATGAAATATTTTTGAGGAACGTTTATGCCCAGGTTAATGTCTATTTTCTCTATAGAAGTCAGCATTCAGTTAGAAGGGGTCAGCAATAAGCCTTCATCCCTTTATGCAGTACTTTTTCAAGATCCAAGCTTTTCAATCTCAGGTTACACTAAAGGAACTAATCGTTGGGTTTATTTAGCCTCAAAGCATTCAAACGCGAAGGCCAGAGCTTCACTTTTACTGGGTGCCAGGCCACAAAGGCATCAATGGCAAAGAATAGTGGACGAGATTGCCAAGACTGATATACGGCTAACCACCGAAAATGTGATTAGCATTTGGAAACCCATGCAATGTCCATACGACAATCTCGACAGAAGCATGGTAAAAAAATCAAAGCCCGATGGAACAAGCTACCCGGGTGCAAAACTGCAAAAGTCATGTGTCAAAATGGTAGATCCGAAGTCCACAAAACTCCTGTTGGCACTCGACAAAAGAGACTGTAGACACATGATCGGAATACTAACTGGTACTGTCTGGTGGCGACACACCCCAGCACAATGGAACAATTTACAAGGGAATCAGTAGAGAATCTCTTATGCACTTTTCTCGCATTGGCAAGACTACGCTGTAAGCATCTGAGGTTCCCACGATAGGATACACTGGAAGAGATATCGATAATGAAACCACAAAGTCTGTTAATTTCGCGTCAAGCACAGGCATCCTAAAGGCTGACTACTCCTTATGGACCTAATAACTGAACTCCATTTGTTCTATACGTAACCTAACTATATCGAATTGGATTGTTAACATATGTGAACACATTTGTGAAATTGTTTTAACTTAGGGTAATAGACTCCCAAAACTTTATGGGAGTTTTCTCTAAAGGCTGTTTTATAGTCGCTGAAGATAATTTCTCCAAAATGGCTAAACCGATAGACTTGAAGTTTTCATAGGACCTTCTTACATTTATTTGTCATAATAGAAGGAGTTAGAGTTTTGATAATAATTTTGATTTTTTAAGCCAGGATATGAAAATTTTTTTTCGGATAGCCGCCACTTTTTCAAAAATCGAAATTATGTCTAGTTTGCCAATCGTTAATTGCATTCCTTTTTCTGTAAATCGGGATTTGCAATAATCTCAAGAAGAAAAATCTCTCTCACCGCCAGGCAACTTTTTTCCGAAGTGCTCTTTGAGATCGACATGGAATCAAAATAATCAAAAATTTCTCAAATTAATATCCGATTACTAAAATTAGATTAAAATACATTTAATTCTACAAATGTAACTTAATTTTATTTATTTTTTAATTTAATTGCCCCCTACAATAAATGTTTTGAAAAATTGTGATCTTTCTGACTTTAAAGAGAATATAACCCCTTAACATTCTCCTGTCACTATTATTGTTGCGCTCAGTGGTTTACTGGGTGTACAGTTATAGTTTAGTCCGCTGACAACGTTTCGAATTCAGTATTGTTTATGCAATTGTTGTAGTATGCTTGAGGTAAGCGCTTCAATACTTTGTGCAATAGTTAAACAACGCTCACCCCAATATTCAAACGAAACAACACAATAACATGTACAGTGAAAACAACAACAACAAAAAGAATAAAACAAAGCGAAATATACAACCATTTCCTAACCAACAATTTGCATACCTATATTCATACATACATATATATGTATGCTTGTATATATGCATTTTTGTATATAAAACTATTTCAATGAGCCGCTAGTTGACGAGAATTGCCGTGGATTGCAGTGAAAGTGGAAACATTTTAAATTTACCAAACACGACAAGTGAATTTCTGTTTGCTGTACGGAAATTGTCGCTGACATTAAAGGCTGCAACAAAAGCAACAGCAGGAGGTCAGGTTAAGCTGTGACACAGAAAGCGATAGTAGTGAAGAGACTCCAGCTGGTAGCCAATACACGCCCAGTGATACTCAGCTGAAACTCACAAAAGACACACCGTTACTGCTCTTGCTATTGCACAGCAACTACCGTTATCTACAGTCTACTGCACTGCACTGCTATGTGCCTGCTATGTGCGAGCCAACTTAATTTTCAATTTCGGAAAAAGTCGCGCGCCACGCAACCGAGCGCGAAAAAGTACAATAAAAACGTGAAAGCAGGCGCTGGAAAAAGTGCCACTCGACACTCAAACACACATACAACATACTTATTTCGTAGCACACATACAGGCACTACAACGCTGTCAGCAGCACACATACTAACATTTAGGCGCCTTTCTGTTGTAGCAAATGTGTTGGTGTTGCAATGGCGGGGTCTGCCGTCACTTGCCATTGCCATTGCTTCCTCTCACTCGACCTTCGCTCACTCGCCTACTCTCGCCAACGAGGTGTTAAGCAGATAGCGGAAGTGGCAAATATTTTTACACTTATTTATGTGGCAAATTTGCGCCAAAGAAACGTTTTGACAGTGTGAAACTTTTTCGCCCAACACAATGCGACATATATACAAACCTAAAGGACTACGTTTAGTAGAGTGAGTTGAACTGCTGAGCCCTCAGCAGTCGGCAAATGATGAAGAAACTTGGTAATGAGCGCAATTGTCGAAAAGTTTAAGTTAAGTAAAGAAGTTGGCGGTGCAAACTCGCGCCTAAAAGTTGGCCTAATTCTCATGGCAGCTACGCTATTTGCGGCTAAAAGAATTTGTAAATTATTATTTACTTTTTCAACAGTCGCGCAAGATATTAGAAATTAATATTGTTTGCAAAAGTCGGTAAGCTGCTCAAAAGTGAAAATATTATTAGCACAGGGTGAAATCGCTCGAAACCAAGACGTCTAAATGTTTAGTTTAGTGTTTGTGCTAAAAGTTATTAGCGTTAACTGCAATTTATAAACTTAACCTCTGGAATAATATAGCTGATAATATTATAGAAGTCGTCTATTACGATATTTTCTTGTCATAAAACTGAAGAAGGAGAATAATAGCTGAAAAATTTAGAGTATTGATACTAGAAGACTCAAAGTATGTAGGTAGAGTGAAAGAAATGTATTTAAATAATGTCTAACTACTCTTATTTCGAAATTACATATAGTTAATACTCGTATATATGGAGACAAAAGAGCACCCGGCAAATGCAAAAAAAAATTCTTTGTTATGTTGGTAGGACTATCCTCAGTTATTGTACCAAATATGAGCGCGATCCGTCAACCAGTTTGATTACAGCATCTGCTCAAGGCGATACACCTCAGTAGTGCGTTCTAATTTTTACAATGGATAAAAATATCGCACGAAGCATTTGTCTCAACTTTCGTATTCCTAATCAAATTTCGCATGCAGAAATGTTGGAAAAGTGCTTTGTGATATAATTTTATCAAACCCACAAGCTTGCGAGTGGTACAAAGTCTTCAAGGCGGGTTAAGAGATCGTTTGATATTTTGGGTGCGAAATGCGTTCTTGCTCAACTCGTCCCGATAAAGCTGAGTTTTCTTCAAAAAGAGTACCGTAAATAGGTCTCTTTGGAAATGCTTGATCGTGTGAATTCCGATCCTACATTCACAGAGAGCATTATAACTGCCGATGAGAGAAGGGTTCTTGACTTAGACTATTACGTTCATAAAATAAATCCATTATATATTTAAATCTTATAATCTGACAAATCTGCTTACAAGAATGCAAATCTCACAAGTTTTAAAACCTTGATCTTTCACAGGTGGTGCAATCAATAAAGAATTGTTAACATGTTCTTAGCTCTTCTACTTGCAAAGCAAAAAATGGTCATAAGGTGTTGTACGTTGAAAGATTGTTCTTATAAATTTGATCCGAGGACTGCTTACCAACATTTTTATTTCTAAATATCTGCTGAAAAATTGGACAGAGAGATTCAGAAATCTGATAGGAAAGACAAGATGGGGCCATTTCGATATTAGATGACAACGGATTTTGACTCAAACGCCGGTAAGTGTTATTTTTTGCTTTTGAAGTGGAAATTCAATGATCTCTAATATAATTTTTCTTTACCAGTTACTTAAGTTTTGCTTATCAACATAGCCGGATTGTGTGAAATAACTAGATATTTGAGTTGAAAATAGACTACGGAAGGACTATCTGCAATGGAAAAATCTCACTATTTTTGCGCGTTGCTTCGGTGGAAGGCAATTTAAGTTTAGAGTTTTACTGGCCAACGAACTCATACTGTTAGTAAATGTCGAAGTACTTAATTTTTTATTAACCAGCATAAAAGATGGTACACCCAAGTATAAATGGTCCCAGATTCATACCCCGTTTATAATAATGCTTTGATAGAAGCAGCTCTATTGAACCTCTTATCTCTTGAGAAGGTAAGCCGAAACAACATTCAAGCAAAGGTATTGCTTCAAAAACCGTTTAGTTTATATTGAGTGAAGCTGATATTAAAACTTGGAACGGAACCCTCATAAAGTAGTATATTTCCTTTGAAACGAAATTTTAATAATAAGAAAATATTTTCCAAAATATATATTTTATAAAAAGTTCAATCTAAAATACTTCCCTACTGATATAAGAATGTGTATGACTAAGTATTATAAGTATATCGGATGCTTTAAATGCCTTTAAAAATGTTCATGCCTTAAAATAACGGGAATTGCGTCAATCACTCAAAGGCTCAAGTGAAATTGGCAAAATAAATTTATGAACTACGCTCTTGCTGGCGCAGTTGTGACAGACAGCAAACGCTGAACGCAAAGGATGTGCCTCAAAATGCCATAGTATACCATACCAACAACAACAACATGCGCTATATATTTTGAAAAATTGTCAAAGTATGAAAATCAAAAGCGTTTTCAATTTAAGGCACAGACGTGTGACCCCAACTACCGAACGACTCACCTAGGCCTAGGCGCGTGTGTGTCAACAGCAGTAGGTGACTAAATAAAATTGTCCGTGTGTTTGTGTGTTCGCGGCGGTAATGAAGCTACAAAGCGCAGCGTGCAAAGGAAACGTATGTTTGAAAAGTGCTTTCAGCACAGAATGTCAACGGAATTCATTTCCACATGTCAAGCGTGCGAGACCAAAGCGCTGTCACACATGTAGCCGCCATGCCCCACCTGTACGTGCCACGCAGCAATATTTTGCGTCAATTTAGGCTGTAAAGCGGTGGTGGAAATGTGAAATGAATCAACTCCATTGTAAGGCAAACAACACGCACGACACGTGGCTGGAGAGAGAGCCAGTTTCAACTTGGTGAGGTGGAAGGCGACAGTCGGCGTAACATTCCTCGGGTGGTGTATGCAAAATCTGTGAAATCAGGTAAATGTCACGATTTTATTATATTTAAAAACAGTTTTCGAAATTGTCTTTTCGTTCTTTTTTTTTGTTAAATTTTTCGTTGCTTACCTTCCATGCCGCAAGTCAACGGCTTGTCGTCGCCAAGACTGTCTGCCAAGTGTCAGTGGCGAAAGCACTTCAAAAGTGAAATGTCTGTTGCGCTGATGGCTTGACAATGCTGTGACCAAGCCAAAGAGTGGCGGCGAGCTTTCAGGTGGTGAGTGTGTTGATGTAAAGAGTTTGGTGTATGTATACAGAAGATATAAGTGTAGCACCACAAAGCGGACAATTTGCACAGTTTCTCGATGTCGAGTCACCTTCTTTCTTATATTTATAACGGAAAGTAAGCTATATGTATCTGCAGCTGGTATAATGATGGGCCCAAAGGGACCAACTACCCACACAGGTAGCTGTTGGCGCCGCAACGAAGTTGTTCAACCACAAGTGTGCTAGAATACAATTTGCAACAACAACTCGAGTTGCACTAGAACTGAGCTAGGAAGCTTTTAAAGTTAAATAAACTTCATGTGTAAGTGACCACTAGGCCAGACTGAATACTGAAGAGCGGAGCGTCACTGTGCGCTGCGCTGCAGAACTAACTGTCCAACAACTTGCAACACAGTGTAGCATTCAGCAGTGCAACTCACCTTAAATCGATTTCGTTATTGCGTTTGTGTACAATAGTTAGACACACACATACACAGGACACACCTGCCACTTCACATCTGAACCGGAAACGGATGCTGTGGCCACCTTCTGTGTAAACAGCAATAAACATGGAGATTCACACACCGCACTCGCTCAATCAAACACACACACAAGCAAACCAACTTGCATTGAAAGTCACATAAACATTTTAACCAAATAGCAGGTGACCCCTGCAGTGGTGGGGGGTAGTAGCTGAATGCTGTCCAACAGCCAACGTGGGAGTGCAATGAAATCAGCACTAAAGCGCTCTAAGTTGGAGCCGAGCGTTGAGTAGCCGCACACGGCGACTGCTGCCACACTACCGTTACGTGGCTTATGACCACAATGTTCGATTGTCATAAATCACAGGAGTTCCAGCAGAGCGTTTGCAGTTGATTCGCAAACATTATTTTTTGCCTTCTGCTGCTTCCTTTGTTGCGGGTACGCTTCGAAGTTCTGCTGGTTTATGAGAGCGCCCGGTGGAGTACGACGGTGCACGTAGCAGCACTGCACTTACCTGTCTGTACATATGCCTGTAGTTGAGTGCATGTATATGTGTGCATGTATATGTATTGACATGTGCTTGTGTTCGTTTGGCACAGAAACAATGCTTTCATCGCACTTGGCACGAAATCTCTTCCACCACCACCAGCAGCAAATAGCAATTTCACCGGTTCAACCATTCGAATGTCACATATGCTATGCGATAAACAAGAACAGCAACAGCAACAACAGCTTCAACAATAGTAATAATACGATGCTCAAGGATAATTGCGCACACAAGCATATGCACTCATGCATATACAGACATACGCACGTATGTAGAAGCGCAAGCGTACGTGCGTGCTGTGCGAAAAGTCATAGTCATATGCCTGAACTAACGTGCAAACAAAGGTATTCCGCAAATATGTAAACGCACATACATACATAGCTGTTTACATAAGTACATGCACGTGCTGACGTAGCAACATATGTAGGTACTGTAAATATATAAATTACGAGTTAAGAAAATATCATTAACCGTGTGAGCAAAGAAAGCTTCTCCTGAAAAGCCGGTGCATTTTAAAAATCCTTTTAATAATACAACAACAATCAAACTTCTTAATAATCTTCAATTTAAAATTAAATTTATTACCTATTTTGTTGCAACATTGCTTAGTCCAAAAACAAAAAGGTCGTCAGAGTGTGGATTATCTCTTTGATAGATCATTCATTCCTCATCTCTAGGGTATATACAGTACCTAAAGGCATTTTTTACACGATAGTGTAACATATATTATGGCAGGCTTTCCTGGTAGTGATTATACTGAAGCTAAACCTGCTAGAAATTCAAAATAAGAATAAATTTGTAGGCGACTTCTTTTTCTAAGCTCTTTTGAAATAATTTTGTGGCACAAATACTTCAACGCTCTACCAGTTTATACAAAATAATAGAGATTATCGGACGATCGAATATTGAAGCAGATGTAGGAGCTGTTTCTCGTAGAGCTTTTGTATGTTAACATAATGTGGTTAAAGTCGTAACAGTAGTGATTCTAATGGCAACACTGTACCAAAATTAGTTTAATTGCATGTAAACAAACTTTTACGTATTTTTATATACAATATTTAAATGTAAACGCGCTCTGAATAGATCTTACTAGTTCTTGACCAAATCGGATATTTATAAGTTATGTTATATTAAAAACGAATAGCAAAAGAACACACGCTAGACTAGCGAATTGTCTTCAAACTTCAAATAAACTATTTCACGATTTCAATCAATTGATTAAAATTCGCAGTTTTAACCAAAACGCTGCTAAGAAATAATTACTGACGAAAGTAACTATAACTATAGTCAGAGTAGTCAGATAGAAGAAATAGTTCGAAAGTAAAATCACTGCTTTGTTGTGAGTGTAGAAATCTATAAGAAGACTTCAATAAGATGGAACACTAATAAAATCTACAAAAGAACGGGGCAAATTTGGTCAGTAAAGAAAGGGGTATACAAATTCATAGTCTACGTGAGGAGAAGAGATAAACTACGTACTTAAATCTTTCCACCAGAGGAATAATGAAAACAGCGGTCATCACCAAGCAAACTTGACAATATTTGCGGAGTTTTCGGTTACATAATCACTAGATAAACTTAAACTTAATCAAAATAAGTAAGCATCAAAATTATTTCTTCTAAATTAGGTACTTTACTAGAAACTGAAATATTTAAACATTTGTTTTCGTTCTATGAAATGACAGGTCGTCTCTACCCTTGATGTTCTCTATGGCTATGATATCCATTATTTAGCATACGAAACTAGAGTGTTAAAATCTATCTACGTACTCTTCGTTAACTCATACAATGAGAGTTAAAATTAAAAAATAGTACGAGAGGGGAATCTCAATCAATTTAGAACTTGCATATAGTCACCTAAAATGTAAACTAAAGCAACATCACATTTCATAAGTTTACAGGCAAAGGAAAAACGATGCAATCCTATTGAAAAGATTGAGTTTTGGTTATAAAATGGTTATATATTATACTACATATATGTAATATGATGTGGTCAATCGTAAGCAATAAAAAAAAACTCAATGTCACTCGACTGTCAAGAATGTGGATGCTTCTTGGGTAGAGATAATATATTTAAATATAAAAAAAAATCAAGAAGTCTGTCAAAGAACGACTGGCAGTACTTTTTTCTGAACTATCCAGTAAAAAAGTAATATTTTCTAAGAAAAGTCTGCAACGAAAACAAATCTTTCAAGCTTTCAAAAACATTTTTCATATTTGAAGTCAATATTTTGCCACTAATAACTATTTAATCATATCCATCCAACACCTGCTTCAATTTCCTACTGGGTATGCCTGCCATGATGAGATATATGAGACTAGTCCTGCACATACACAATTATTTATTGTTTGCTTTGGTTATGGTATCTGCGTGCACCTCTTACGTGTGTGGCATATGATTTTCTACGTGCCTCTGATAATTAACTTCGAAACCTTTTTGCAAAATCTATAGCGAAAGTTTTCCTCGGCAAAAGCGCTTCCGATTATACACCCTACTACACTTCTGCGGACATATATGCAACACTACAAGCAGCAGTGGCAGCAACAAGCCAAAAACTATTACGAAACTACAAGCGAACGGGTGTTCGTGTTGCACCAAGTGTCGCAGAACTTTCACACACCTGACTGCCGTTACTCGTTGTATCAATGCAGATGTCACATATTATTACAACGCTGTTTGTATGTAAATAAATAACTGCGTATAATTGTTATTGTAGGAATTAATACCTGTTTAGACACCCACATACAAACACCTGCGAGAGAGCGCGTGGTATTTCTAGTATCCTTTTTCATGTCGTTGGCAAAGTGGCAGGGTGCGAGGAGCTCACAATGAATTGCCAAGCCAAAGCAAACAGTTTGTGCTGCGGCAAAACGTTTTACAAATAAATATGTACATTTGTATGTATGTTTGTCTAAGAATTTATGTCCCAGAGCAAGCTGTTTGATTTTATGTGCGCATTATTCACATAAATATTATTATTTCAATGAATTATGTAGCGAAGTTTTTTTATTTATTCTTTGTATACAGAAATTATGGGTTACGTTGCACAAACAGTTATTTCTTTCTTCTCTCTCTGTATTGAGTGAGATGTCTTTGTTGAGCAATTCTATATGAAAAGCTCTTAGGGGCAGTGTACAACAATCTTAGAATTCTACTGAAAGCTACAAAGTGAACTCTTGTAGCAATTGAGGTTAGGTTAACGCGTGTAACAAGAGACGAACTGGAAAAAACGAAAAGAGAAGGTGCACAGTTTCTAGACCTTTAAAGCTTTAAGTATAGTGTGTTTTCTAATTACATTTTATTTTTATCTATATTTCATATATAAAAATATTCTTGCTAATAGATAGGAAAATTTTAAAAATTTTGGAAATGTTGGTTCATAATATTTTTTTTAAGTTCCGAAAGACATGACTTGATATGGTTTTATAGTAAACCTTTCAAATCCCTTACCAATGAGATAACACATTTGACAATAAAATACTGAGGTTATGTTAGTACAGGAAACATGTTAAACTATTTTTTGAACTAGTTACACTGCTTTCACTATGTTTTCATACAGATTATATATGGGTTGTCAAAAAAGTTTTGCGGTATTTTTATTGAATTTTTTTTATTGAAATTGAAATGAATTTTTGACGGCTCATGCCCAGCTCTTGACCGATGCTACGGCTGCTACTATGCCGGTCTCTTTCGACCAATTCAGCGATTTTCGACGACAGGCCTTCCGGAGCGTGGCGCATCTTCGACCACCTCTACACCAGAACAAAAACGTTGAAACCATCATTGGGCGGTGGAAATGGAAACTGTATTGGGTCCATAACCTGCACAAATTTTATTTTCGGCTTGCCATATTTTCTCTTTATTTTGCTCCATGTTTGCGACGCTACAACTCACGAACGACTTAAAAAAACGACAATCAATCAAACACGTGTTAGCGCGTGAAATGAGCTTTCCAAAAACGTATAGCATGACCCGATGCGACGAAAACTAGAACTACGCGCTTTCAGCGCCAACTGGCGAAAATATCGCAAGACTTTTTTGACAACCCAATATTATATAAATATCCGCAGAAAGTCAAATCGAACAATAATCAGTGTTCGTCCCGGCCTTCCAGCAAAGGACCGCGACCAATCTCTTGAAATAATTGAACTTATTTGATTTTGACAAACTTTTTTACTTCTTTTATGTCGGTAAGCTGTTCTAAGCGATTCAGGTTCTCGAAGCTTTGTTTGAAACAGTGGACCTTAGAGCAACATATCAGATTTTGGAACACAGGAAATGCAGCGCATACCATAAAGTTACTTTCGAGTAGTTTTTATGGTAGACAGACTAAAAAACTTCTACTACCCGGCAAAATGGAACTTAGTAATATTGTAGAGGTCATCGTAAGGCACTTACTCTTAAGTCGAAGGTGTTCAGAAAATGGCAAAATGCGTGGGCATTCTTCACTTCACTGAAAATTTAATTTTCTGATAAAAAAAAACGTCTGCCAAAGATCAAATTATCAGTTTTTTCACCTTTTTTCACTTGGAAAAATGATTTATGAGATGATCTAGTAAGTAGGTATCCTGCCAACGCGGGCGCAGCATTTTTCCACGAATGTCACTGGAAATGGCGTCGAAATGGCCAAGTTTAAATTTTTTCTTTTCAAAAATTTCAGAATTTCTTTGTTAATAGTTAGGCAATTCACAAGTCTCATAAAGTTGTAAGTTATAATGATTCGAAAACATAGCATTGAGAATTGTAAATGTGTAAACTCATTTTTGTATGAAATCCAACAACAATTTTTTTAAACAAGTGTAAAAATTTGTAATTTTACGATTTTACAATGCTTTACGACAGGTTGTGAATTGAACAAGTGTATGTCTGTAACAATAAATAAACTCTAATAAAATATTTTATTTTTTATATGAGAAAAAAATGTTGAAAAAAGGCTGTTTCTTACCCGAGGGAACCCATGTAACCCCATAACCCCATGAGAAGGACATATTTAGGGTTTCCAAGGCTTCAACTTAAGAGACTTATTTTACCAAATCCACCGAGTTGCTTAATGCGACTTAAACTGGTTACCCCCAATGGCCTTAATGATGGCCTTAGTATAGCCGCCAGCGGTTAAACCACCCAACTATGCAGAACTCACTTGATCATAGTAAGCAGAACGACAGAGATCCACGGAACTGCTTTCTCTTAGAAAGGTTTTTAGACATTAATTGTTAAGTTCTATGGAGGAAGAGGTGTTAATATCCTGGAATTTTCTGCTGCATTATCCAACTTATTCCAGCCTAAGGTTAAAACATCGTAAAGATATTTTCCACGGACCTGTTGATATAGAGGGAATTGATATTAGCATGCTCAACAAATTTGTGGCATATCTTTTTTGACATTTGAAGGTATTTTCCATCAACAGAAATAGAGCAGTATTAAGGTATCACAATAGATCGGCGTTATCAGCTGTCCAAGGGAGCCGTTTTAGTTCCATATTTTAACCTAAGCTAGATCTATACATAAAACTTCCAACGGCATCAGTATAAAGCACGATTAAATGCTAGCATAGTATATAAAATGCCAGCACATAAAGATATGATATAAATAAAATCCCACCTCTAGAGACTAACAAATCCTTGGCCGAGCATCGCGGCTCAATCGTTTCCACATATAAAATGCGCGCAGCACTTTGTAATCCTACTACGTGCCACAAATTACAACTACAACAAGAGCAAAGTATTAGTAACATAAGTCGGCGAAATTGCAGAATGACAATAAAAGTTGAGAAAGGTCGCCGCGATGCTTACCGAATTGGATTGCTGCGATCCAAAGCAAAATTGCAGCTTTATGCATGGCTGCTTGCAACATACATATCTGCACGTACACAAACACAAACGCACATATGCTGACTGGATGCGCTGCAATGTGCATGAGCATAAGTGAATTCGCAGAGCAGAAATTTTCAAATTTGCTTAAAAGCCACGTTTCACCGTTGCCGCGCGTTGCGCGCCGTCACGGGAGAACAGTTTTATGCGACTTTTGTTGCAAGGAATTTATTTTTGCTGCGAGTGCAACTAAATCCATTGTTGTTTGCCACTTTTTTGGCCATTTGTCGCTGTTGATATTCTTGTTGCTTTTATGTGTGTGTCTAGCATACGTTGCATTCCGATGCGTTGTGGCAAGTCAAAAGTTTAAGAGCAATGCGCCCCAAAGAACGCCGGCGTTCAGCTCAACGGCCACATGGTGGCGGGGTAAGCAGTGAGCACCAAGTGCATGCCGAGCATAGCCAAGCATGCAAATGCACACAGGCGCACATGCTCACACACACACACGCACACTTAAGCAAAGAGTGCAGCTGGAGGTAAATAAGTGTGCGTCATCTCAGTGCAGTGTATAATCTCCAGACGGTCAGAGTGCTGGGAACGTTTGCATAGGAGCGCGCAATATGTACGCGCACTACAACAACAGCAAGGACAAAGCAGCTGCTTCGGTGGCAATATGCGTCAAGACTTTTCTCAGCACAAAAGCTAATTTGTGTCAATAAAAGAAAGTAGTAGAAAAGTATGACGCGCCAAGCGGTTGGTCGGGGACAAGGCGGCGCACAATATGAAAGAAAGATAATGCTTATGCTGTCAAAGCGAAAAGTTGTGGGGGGGGACAAAAACTTCGTCGCCGGGTGATTAGAGGAAATACGTTGGCTTGCACAATTTGCGCATGAAAATTGAGCTGTTTACAGTGGCGACCTCAAATTATCGACAGTTTGAAAGTATTGTTTTTGCCATTATAATTTTATGCCTTTGAAAATTGTCTTCTTTCTGCAGTGGCGGTGGCGTGAAACTTTTCAAATACTCGTACACTTTTCTCATAAAATGTTCAATGCCAGAAGTATTATATTTGCAAACTTAAGAAGTGTATAGCGGAGACAAAAAGCATTTTTAACGCTTGATAAACGGGAAACTCTTAGTGCAGTTTAAAACGCTCCTTTTGTTTTATTTTATTTAAAATTCTTGCTTTCAAGTGTGATCAGCTAGAATTGCAGCAAACTGCAAAGCTGATCATCTTCCTAGGAGGAATAGGATCTCTGCACGCTTTTTGCGATGCACGACTGGATGGTGGGGCCTCATTTGAAGTCGGTAAGTGTTGATCAGCTACCAGCAACGATGAAGTCACAAGGTCCTTACTGGCCAAAGTAAATCGCAAAAGTAAAAGGTCTAGTGAGCTCTTTGCATTTGGCAAAAGTTCACTTTTCAATAGTTGCAAGATTTCTAATTAACCACTATCCGTTGAAGATTCATTGAGTGAAAATTTTACCGGATTTCTATTGAATAAACTGTTTGGAAGAAAATGATATAGAATCAGCTTCCACTTCCTTCTTGAATGCTCCGCTCAGATCAAGGAAAAAATACTTTGAATGCAATGCTATTAGATATCCCGGTAAAATAGCGAAAATATAAGTAAAACTCTGCCACGCAGATGATATCACTGTCCTGTGATCAAAGCTGAATGGTAATTACCCAGCTCGACTCATAGAACGGCCTTTGAAATCTCCGCCAAATGGAGGGTCAGAGAAAATAGAAATCAGTATATTAACAAAAACGAAAAAAGCTTCGCAATTCAATCTTCCTTTCTTAATGAGATGAACTGCTGTACCCTTGAGCTCTTTCAAATATAATCCTATATAAAAAACTGATGTGGAGAGAACACATTAAGAGCAGGGCTTCCAAAGGCTCTCGAATGTGGAATTTTGGCAGTACAGTCATTTCTGTTGCTCGAAAGTGGGGTTTACGACCCCATATGCTCTATTGACAAGTGTCCTCCTCCTGATACTAACATATCATACAGTAGTATAGTGGATGACGTTATCGAAAAAGTACCGTATTAAATATGGAACAGGTGCTGCGAGCCTGCTTAACTTGCTGGGGATTATAGTCACAATTAAACCTTCATAAATAAGGCTCTGGAAGTTATCCTCGACCAATACATATTAAGGCTATGCTTACGATCAACTTGCATATGATTTTAGAACAATTAGGCCAATCTCAGTATCAGGCAACATCCTTGAACTTGTTAATGAACTCGAGCTAAATTTTTGGTACTACCGACAAAATGAGATCCATGAGAAGTTAAACACAGCGTTCATTTACCAGTAGACAAGAATGGACCAATGAGTATATAATCGCTTACGGATCACTGAGCGAAGAGGAACAGCGTTTAATTTCTGTAGTAATCCATACACATGTGGATAACAAAAGGTGCAAAGTAGTCTTCTGCTATAACCACAAGTCCCTAAACCTCCTAGTGGATTGTTAAGCGGTAACTAAGGCTATTGGTAGTTCCCATACTAAGCCTCATTGCGTTAGATTATATAAACAGGTAATAATTAAACTTTCAGGATGAAACAAAATATACTCTAACTTAAGAGACATTGACCAGCTGGAGTGGAAAGAATCAGCTTTCTTACCAAATCCACTCAGTTTTTGGATAAGGTTTAATCCCCTCGAGAGCACAATGGGATTAATGATGGCCGAGATAGATATTTACGTATAAAATAATTGAGGTTTTGCACTGCGACACATAGCCTCTCCTACATATATATCACATATGGTCACAAAAGTGCAGCACTCTGAATAATTCCAGGAGCTCATGTGATTCCTGTCTATGTAGATGGAACCTAGGACATTGAGCATGATTTTACAAATTGCTGGGCAATCTAAAAACAGGTTTTCTAGAGTTTCCTGTTCCTTGTCACCAAATCGGCAGTCTGCGCAAGAGACTGTGCCCTGTATAAAGCGCTACAAAGAGACGGAATTTTGCAGTCTGGCGCTCATGCGCGGCCCTTTTCAACTAACCAACTAAATAAAACGACAAAACAAATTAGGCTCAAAGTGCTTTGTGAAGATTTAATATATAACTACAGGAGTTTTTAACTGGCCTCACAAACGACTGTAACTAACACACTAAATGCGACCCCTTAAGAAAGTGGGGATCACCAAATGATATGGTAGAAATTTTTCCTTGTTCCAACAGAATAATTTCTTCACTTGGGAGAGATTATTGGGGAACAAATCATAAATAAACAAAACACAAATATTTTATATGAATCTAACACGTCATTATGTGACTTTTGTTCCTAGTCTCTAAAACCTCTGAAATAATTTTAAACTTTATGAGTCCCAAAGTGATTGATGAAAAACTTTTAGCTCTTTAGATATATACGAGTATGTATGTATGTTTTTCCACATTTAGAAATCGTGAAGTTTAGTCAGTCAGCTGGAAAAACTAAACCTGCTTATTGGAATTCATCGAAAAAAAAAAAACTCGTTAGGTTACATGGACTACGGATTGACTGGAGTTGAGCAAGTGTCGTCAAAAATTGTGCAAATCAATTTTTTTTGGATGGATTACCAGTTTTTGCAGATGCATAACAAACAGTTTTATTAACTTTTGCTTCAGAAGAAATTGTATATGAAACTTTACTAGCACTTACTTAATATCATTATAGTATTTAAGCTTATAAAATCGCGTTTTTGCTTTGTACACCAAAAATAAAGTTTCAGTGATTATATAAATGGGGAAAATTGCCAAAATTAAGTAAGTTTGTATATTATTTACATAAGCTGAAAGCTTTACTCATTTCATTTTAACGCCATTGCGAAAATGTTTTGAATAACATAGTTGATAACGGCAACGTAACTGATAGTCATAATATGCTGCCGAGTTCCAATTAGTGCGCCAACAAGTGTACAAGATTATTATTTTGATATGAATAATTTTTTCTTGACACTTTACAGCGAATTTGATATTTCAACGGCAGATAATAAATTAAATATGCAAAAACATGAGTTTGAAAAAGTTTGCCTTTATTTCGGCGCGGTGTCGACATTACCGCAGAAAAAACGCATAAACAGTGACTAATATTAAAAAAAGCATATATTTGTATTATTTCATACCTGTCCATCAAATTTATTCAATCAAAGCTTGAATGCAATCAAAATCTGTTTTTAATTAAATATAATACACAATAGTTGCTCTATTTGAAGCTCAGTGTTGTGTGCGTAATCAAGTCTGCTGCAAAGTTGCATACATTTTTTGCCACATTACTGTTGCATCACAACCCTGAAACTCGCATGTTGCATGCTATGTTAGCATGGCATAATAAAGAGGAGTTCTATTTAGTGTTGCAACAATTAAAAATTCATTGGGAAATGCCGCAACTTCCGTCAAGCGTAACTTTAGCATTAAATATTTTTTAATAATGAGATAGCAAACGGTTAATAAACTATTTGCAGTAATAACTTGCATAACGCATTATTTTTTGCGCTCAATTTGCTATTATTATTGGTTTGCCGTTTGTGTATTATTCACAAATTTTGCATGCCACTTATTTCAATTTATTTATTTATAATTATTTGTATTGCTTTATTAAATATTTATGTTATAATTAACATATGTGTAAAGTTAGTTTAGCGCTATAGCTAAGTTTAAAGTTCATTTGAAATAATATTTAAAATTTTAATTTATAAGATTATGTTTCACATAGACCCATATATGTTTAATTCATTAGAATTGTATGTAATGATTTTTCATAATTTTGTATTATTATTATTTTTAAACCTTTATTGTTTCATAACATTATTAAAATTACAGGATTGGCAGCAGCTGCTTTTCATAACCTCAAATACGCTTAATAAATTCCACCTGGCCTCGACAGTTTGTTGTTTAACTTTCCTTGGAACCAGACCTTACTAAGCACACTTTGAAATTACACCTTCCTGTTTCTCATGCTTATAGAACAACCACAGTTTTGTAACTCTGTTATACTCCTCACTTGCCTCTGATCTTTCACTGACTACTGTCGAGTATGAATGAATGGGAACAAAACTGGGTTAAACTGAGGTTTAAATGTTTCAAATTGCACAACAATGTTTCTTCAGAACGGAAGTCAGCACAATATGCTAAATTATTATGTTCCAGTTCCAAAAAATGAAAGATATAAAACCTATGAAATTATGCTGTTCACTTCAGTAAAATATCAAAGACCAATCTTCTTCGAATAGTTTTAGAGATGGATTGAAGAATTTCCAAAATTTGGGGTTAAATTCACTTAAGGGTTTATATGGGTTTCCTCGGATAAAACACAGAGTTTTTTCAACAGTTTTTCTCATGATCGTCTACAGTGATCATCCACAGTAAAAAAAATACGTGTTTCAGTTAGACCTTAACTTA
Source organism: Bactrocera dorsalis (assembly GCF_023373825.1). Lineage (NCBI taxonomy): Eukaryota > Metazoa > Arthropoda > Insecta > Diptera > Tephritidae > Bactrocera > Bactrocera dorsalis. The sequence goes on along the minus strand of NC_064304.1, from coordinate 17,069,367 downwards.
GGACTTGGGCGAAGAAAAAAACTGAAAATTGGATTTTTGGCAGACAAGTTTACAAAAAAAAATTAAAATTTCAGTGAAAATTTCGAGGCATTTTTTCAAATAGCTGTATCAAAAAAATCTTGGTCCAAGTCTTGAAGAATTGTATCTCAGAGACCTGTATAAAATTTCATGAAAATCTACTTCAAGAACACAGTTTCGATAAAAACGAGTTTAGGCGTACTTAAGCCGGCTAGCCTCGAGCGCACAAGTTTCAAAGACTATATCTCCGAAACTATTACTCGGATCAATTTGAAGATTTAAGACAATATTCTAAAGGCTAAAAAATCGATTTTTTGAAATCCGTACACCAATGTAACCCCTTAAATGACTGGTTTAATAAACAATTACAGCTAAAGTCGGCATCTTTTCCACACAATGACTTTTTAAGCGATACACTGTTCGGTACAATTTTTTTATTTGAAATTCTTGTGCTTTTAAAATGTGCTAGAAATGTGTTTCGAGGCCATCTCTTTGAGATAAAGGAAACAACGAGCGTTGTTTCTTATGGTAATAATAATAATCGATCACCTATGTTGCGGAAGATAATATCTGGAATATGATATTCAAATAAATGTTCAAAGTTTGATTAAGAATCGGTCCTAGATATATTGCATATATTGCATTTTTATTATAGAAAAATAATCTTGTTAGAAATCACAGCGGACAGATTATTAGCAAACAGTAATCAAATAAAAGTGAACGCTGAGCTGGGTTTCTTTCCACCAATTTAGGATGCTGTGAGCGACGAACAAGATAAGAGGTTCCATCAAATCTTTTCCTTAATAGAGAAGCGCTATCAAGGGAAATGGAGCGCAGGAATGATAGCAGATTATTGTTGGAGAATTAAAAGAGACCTTTCTGAAGCCACATATTCACCAAAATTATGATTTTTTTCATATTAAGGATTGTAAAACTACCATAATTCATACGTAATGTGTTTTCATGAAATTTTGTTATTTTGTTGTTATAATTAAACAGTTTCTAAACATTTTGAATTAAAAAAAAATATTAAGCAATACTTTCTCTTTAACAATTTTTCAAAGTTTTTCGTTCTCATATGGTTGTTTAGTGGCCCTAGTCTTCTTCTTTACTGGCGTAGACACCGCTTACGCGATTATAGCCGAGTTAACAGCAAGGCTGTCATTTAGTTGTCATTGGTACTGTTTTTACGTGGTGGGTCCCAAACCCAGCACACAACATGCGGAGTTTCGCCTTCTCACTTTAGCTCGCCTTCAAACGGATGTTCTTAGGCTACCCAGAGGATACTTGGTCAAAGATCGGAAGTCGTGAGCTGCTTGAGTCATATGTAAAAGAATCGTTTCTGGCCACTCCCAAGTGAATGGCGATCAGAGAACTTTCCTCACTTGCGTGAACTTCTACACATGACTCCATCCTCCAAAGTACATTCAAAATTTCATATAAATTTTCATATGACACAAAAAAATTAAAAATTTTTTTTATAGCGTAATTATTTTTATTTTTAGATTTGCCAAATAAGTTGAGGGTAAATTGCAAATTTATTTATTCCCTTTAGATATTTTTTTTCAATAATTTTATTATCAGTTTCGTAATAAATATTGCATTGTAAATATATTAAAAACCAGGAGTTAAGAATTCGATTACATTTTTCTATAATAACCCCTATTAATTACTTATCTGTACAACACAAAACAACAAACACTCAAACATTTGACATGAAAACCATAAAAAGCCCGTGTTGCACGTAACTTCAGCTGAATAATTAAAAATAATTACTCGCAAAGTTTATCGGCCGCCAGTTCAGAAGCTAACTACCAAACGCCGATGCTACATATACAAACATACTACATCTACACACACATACAAACCTGCCACAATTATGCGCGGCATGCGTACCGGTCGCGGCGCATAGCATTTGCATGGCAAGCAGCTCACCGTTAGCCGTTAGCGCTTATCACACGTTACTCGACTGTAAATTCTCCAAATGTAGGAGGCAAGCATACAAGCCAAATGAACAGACACACAACGGCCTAGCACTATGCAACATTAGCGCCATCTCAGATACCAACAAACACTTCAACGCATCATAAATCCGCAAAGTAAAGCTTCTTACAACCACACACACATTCAGACACAGAAATGAGCGCAAATTGCGTGCCACCAATTACCTTTAGCAAAATATTTTATTTAGCAACGAAATTGCTTTGCCACACAACACGACTGACTGTTGTTTGTTTTTACTGTATATGTACATATGTCTGTATCTATGTCTGTCTGTAGGAAGAGCACCACAACGTACGCAATGAAATTCCCCTCCAAAAAATATATGTTTGTACAAAAAACAATTGCGAGAAAACCAGCTGACGCTGTAAATTATTTTACACTCAACTGGCAGGAGTTGGAGAAAAGGGCAGCAACAACAAAAATAACAACGTCGATTGTTTATGTTTATGCGCGCGTGGAAAAAGTGTAAGAGCAAATGGCATTACATTGAAAGAAAATTAAAATGTTCGCTTGCCACACGCGGCACAGACAATACAGAGGCCAGAGATAGCTGCACACGGCAGAGGTAAAACCCACGTAAAGAGCTGCGTTGCTACGAATTGCGAGCGCGCACTCACCTACACACGTAAATAAATAACAAACAAGCTAGATAAAATAAAAAAGACTTACCCGGAAAGTAGAGTCAGTGGCGCACAAGCAACGCGCTATTTACATAGCCAGCGCCGCGCTGCGACCGCGGTACTTGCCTCCGCGCTTGTGGCTTTCTAATCCGCACACGTTCAACGGTGATATTTTACGAGAAGCACAACGGGCACAAACACACACCGAAGCAGTAAGTAGTAAGCCAGCAGGCGAGCTAACTCAATGCGGCACAACTTGAGTGTCCTTTAGCAGCACGTTGCACGCGTTTGATGGCGTTGTAAGCAAGTGTAGTGGACGCAATGGGAGCGCAGATAGGTTGTCTTTAGTACGTGTCGGTATGCCAGTCAGGTGTCGCAGTGAGTATATCAAACATTTTACGAGCAGCCACTGTCACTACGCGCTTCACTAAGGTATTTCTGTATTGCTTGTGTGTATGTGTGTTTCTTGCCGAGAGAGAATTATGTGACACTATAGTATATTACGCGTAATGGCAGCAACAATGGCTTGTAGCGCTATGGAAATTAGGATTGAAAATCACTTAGATTATTTATGTAAATATTCACAAAACACGCGCGCATAACAGCGAACGTACAAAACGTAGGCGCGCGGCCAACAGACCCTCAAGTAGCGCGTCAGCGTCGAGATACAACCAAAACAAGCGCGTCAATAAAAGTTTACTCCACCAGCGTTGACAGAACGGCGGTATGAGAGACTAATACACGCACACGCTTACACTAGCGCAAAGGCAGAGAATTGCACTTGTAACGTGTGCTGGCTAAGCCGGCTGCTTGCCACACGCAATGAACGCGAACGAAACTTGTTTTGCAAAAGTAAGCGCTATAAATTCATGGAAAGTTACAATAATTGCACATGCGCTGCTGGCCCAGCAAGAGCACCAACAACTAATTGCCACATAAACGTGCCACAAACAATTGCTTAGTACACAGGCAACTGGATAACTAATAATGGCTGTCACTTATTGGATTCACACTTCTTTCTTACCAAACATATACGTTGAGCGCAGTTCAATTGTTGCAAAAATATTGCACAATATTCACCGTACTACTAGTAAAAAATCTTGTATGTCACAATAATGCCACCAAATCTCACGTAATGAGGACGCGTACATAATGTGGGCCAAGCACTAGCGCCGCAACGAAATAACCACTGAAAAGTCGAGCGCACGACGTTGGGAAATATGTATTTTGCACGTGCAACACATCAAACCGAACCGAACCGAACCGCACAAAAGTTCCTTTGAGACTGACTGGCAAGTCGTTAGCCGAATACCGTAACGCGTGTTTCAGTTTCATTTTTAGTAGCAGCACATCGTGTGACGATTGGGACACAGCAGCAGTAACAGCAGCATTCGGCAAAGCCAAATAGTAGCAGCGGCGCCAACAACAGTCGTCACAGCAGCGCAAAACGCTAACAGCGCTAATAGCGTCGCTAGTGGCAGCGGCAGCATGGACAACACCCGAGCAATAGCATTCGTTTGATTTGTAACCAACACGACAGCAGCATGAACGGCCAGCATCATCACAGCTCACCCAATTTGGCAATAACGGCAAAGCGATGCTGTGACGGAAGTTGGTGTTGACGTCGCACACGATGTTCCACTGCGCTGTGTGTGCCTTCGTGTGCGCTGAGCAAGGGCACTGAGCGCAATTGGTGAAACGTGTGCAACGAAACCGAAACCAACAGCAGCAACAGCAGAAGTGGCAACGAAGTAAACTCGTCGTCCACGTTCGTTTGCAGCTCGTGGGAGCGCCGGATGCTGACACTGGGTTGCTGGCTTTAGCGACACTACGCGTGATGAGCGGAAGTTTGCGCTACGTGAGAGTGCAACTTCTCTTTGACACATATTTCCGTTTACCGTTTGCCGGTGCAGGCAAAGTGAGCTGAGTATTTGCTCTCAGTGCAGCATAGCGGGTACAAAGTGGTAAAGGAACGGTAGTTTTGAATTTATATTTTGAATCAGCACATATATTAAGTTTGTCGATTATCAAATTTATTAATTAATAATTAAAAATTGCTTTGTTGTACTAAATATAAATAAGATAAAAGTTTGAATTTAGTTTTTGCGTAAATTCTTTTGGTTTCAGTGTCCCGTAAAGTAACATTACTATGGTCTTGCGATTGAGGGATAAGACCTGATTATAACTGGATGCATAAGAACCTCAGAACTAAACTCTCGAAACATCTGACGAATCACTTTGGATGTGTGTTTCCTGGCGGAGTTCTCAGGGAACACAGACCAGTCCGCTTTCTTCTCATAGTGGTCAAACCTGGTTACTTCTGTGCGGTCTCTTACTGCAGTCATTCTAATTGAGGACAAAACAAGTCCGTATTAAGAGTTTTGCCGTGCAAGAAAATAGCTCGTAGTAGATTATTGTTGTTGTAACGGTTATATAGTCCCCGTTTGGGTGGTAAGGTTCAGATAAGTTGTCATACAACGGTAGTTCTAAGAAAAGTGCTACTTCGACGTGGTTAGATCATAGCGAGAGGGGTTTCATATGTGTAAAGTTAGCTGGGCATGTAAATGGGTGGTTAGTGTCATGCGGGACCCGATGCATGCTGAACATATATTTGATATTTCCGGGTCGATTATGGATAAGTAGGAATTTAATTTGATACAGTATCCATAACCAAGCTGCGCAAGGATCATTCTCGATTATCGAGGCAACTCGAATTCGTCATCCGTAATGGGTCTGAAGTTGGTTGCGTACGTAGTTTGGTCGGTGTGTTGTCATATGTCGTCAATATAGTTAAGAAAGGACCTCCTGATGCTCCTAAGAGGCGGTTCCGCTCCAAGCAGGAGACTGCAGGGATGTTTTTTACGAAAACTGTCTGGAAAGGAGTTCTCTCTGCTCCCTTACTGGGAGCATATAGGCCTCACTGTGCAGATGCTCGATAGAAGATATCAAAAGGCATCCCGTTATTGTCTGGAGTGCAGGGTTCTGACATGTCTGAATCCTTCTCGTTTGCGCTGCACTGCATCCACTGCATAGTGGATTATTCTCTGTGAGTTGTTCCAAACACATATCAATACCTATGTGAAATAAATGTCGGCTGGGTCACCGTGAGCGCCGGTTCCTGAGTATTTTTAATTGCAAATAATTCTTGAAAATTAACCCTTTCCTAATTATTAAAACACAATTAAAACTAATAAAAATTAAAAAAATGCTAAAAAAATGCTTTTGAAATGGTGAATATGGTCACGAGCCAGTTTTTTTAGACCGCCTACAACAACTGCTAATTTTTAATTTTTTTTTATTTTTTTTTGTATTCTTACAAGGTTAATTAATAACTATTAAAAAAAAATTGTAAAATCATTAATTGCCTTTCTTTCGAATTTTCAAAAATTAAATTTATGCTTCTAGACTAAAATACACCTTTGATTATTAAGATTAGAGCAATAAATAATAATGCCGCAAGAAAAATATCTACCAAGCAGCCACCAAAATTTTAAAATTAAAACCCATTGGCAGCTCTAAACAACGAACTCAAGACCTTACTCACTACAAGCCGTCACAATTGTTTGTGGCCTAACAAAATACCGAAATAGCAAAGCCATCGGCGCTTCCAACCAAATAGTCGCGAATGAAACGGCAAAGAAGACACTTTCGTTATCAGCATAAGAAGAGATGATTTTCACAATTGCATGGCACAATAACAATAAAAGTGGCCAATACGCACAGTACGCAACACACAAGCGGAACGAAATGGGAACGGAACGGAATGGGAAAGAGCAACGGAATGCGCTGTATCAATGTGCGCTGTTTTAGGCGCGCAGCGTCGCGACAAACACTTGATTTCGCTGCTACTGTTGTCGTTGTTCCTGTTAATGCTGCTATTGTTGCATTTGTTGTTGCACTAAAGCAAACACAAACGATGAGAGTAAATTACGAAAATTCTTTGATTTGCTTTTGCCATTACTCATTGCAGCAATTGTTATTGCTGTTGTTGCTGGTGCTGACGTGTCTACGGCTGCTGTTATACCTAACGGTGCTGGCGCTGGGAAGAACGCGCTCGCCAAACTCGTTGTTGTGCAAGCAAGCTGATGCTGTATTTGTTTTCGTTGATGAAGCTAGATTTACTACTTATTATTTTTGTTGCCACAGCCGCTGTTTGTGGCAATTGTTGTTGCTGCTGCTGCTGTTGCTGTTTTTGCTTTGTTACTTATTTTCTTGTTTACACTCCACGCATTTGGTGAAGATATTAAAAGGAAGTAGATTTGCTAAGCGATAATTGCGGATTGGCGCACACGCGGGTGGTGGCAGCGGCAACGGTAAATGAGCGAGTTGAACGTCAGTGTGGTGAGTGTATGTACGTGTGTACCATATATAACTGAGTGCTTGCGTTTGTGGCCAAGCCATTGTCCGTTGGAAAAACTTTTAATTGTTGTTTACGTGTGAGAAAAATGCAAACAATGAAATGGATAATGCCGTGGCAAAGAAGAGGTGCAAAAAGAAGTGGAAAAATACAGTTGCACGCATACTTATAAGTAAAGGGGGTAGTATGGTGAAAGGAGTACAAAACTTGCAGAAAAATTGTATTTCATTTTCATTAATACAATTGTAGGGGAGCACACACACCCGGGCAGACAACGGTGTTTTCGCAAATACACACACACATGCAAGCATTGAAAAATAATGTACGTATAAACTGAGGTGCGGTTAGAGGATTTTATTTTGCTTTCTTTATACCCCTTTAAACAAAAGTATATTTTTGGCAATCATTTTTACAAAAAAATTTAAATTTGGGTTGAAATTGTTCGACATTTTTATACCCTCAACATGCGCTATCTGGATGAGAAACAGCAAAAGTCATGTGTAAGACAGTAGATCGGAATTCCTAAAATTCCTACTAGCACTCGATACAAGAGACTGGAGGAGCATGATCGGAATACTAACTGGCCATTGTCTGGTGGGGACACACGCTGACAGAATGAAGCTGACCGATCTAGAAGATTCCAGAAAATGTCTAGAGCAATGCACCAGGGAAACAATGGAGCAATGGTGCCCTTGCCCTGCATTGGTGACGATAGTGTGGCCACAGAGTCTACTGAAATTTGCATCAACTGCTGACATCCTAAAGAACGACTATTCCTCATGCACTTAATAACTGAACTCCATACGTGGCTCACTGACCTACCAAACTTACCTAACCTAACTCAGACCCTCATATTACATTAAGTTTGCCACAATGTTCGTAACACCCAAAAGAAAACCTCGGAGCCCTTTTGGGGCGAGTTGAGTAGATTTATTCATAACCGTCTGTCTTTCTGTCAAACCAGTATTTCTGTTTTTAATATATCGATCTGAAATTTTACACATGTGCTTTTCTGCTCAGATTAGGTTACGTTGGATGGCTGATCAATGACCGCATGGAGTCATTTGTGATGCCATAGAAAACAAGAACTCCTCTGTACGAACTATAAATTAGCAAAAAGCTTATTAGCCAAAAGAAATTTGCACAGGCGTTTAATTTCCATTGCACTTCGCAGCAACCTCGGCCTGAAAGACACCACAATAGTCAGGAAGTCTGAAACTGGAGTTGATACATAGAGAGCTCCCGACAGTAGACCCCTCCACCAACCTTTTTCCCAAGCTTTGACCCATCCATGAAGAAGCTCACTGCCCCTCTCCTTAACGACTTTTTCTCAACCACAATTCCCTCGCCGCTTTGTGGGTAGAGAAGAAGCCAGCAGAGTTCGGTTGGGCGACACCATGATCCAAATGATGTGGTATGAAGTCAAAGTGAGTGAGGATCTCCGAGTGTCCAAACGCGTGTTCTTTTAGGAACCCACAATCTCCGAGTCTGATAGCTACTTTCACAGCTATACCTCTTCCGGCGATGTACATGTGCAAGATGTGCAGGATAGCGTTAAGCACCTCGTTTGGAGTGTTCCTTAGTGTACCTCACATGCCGATCAACGCCACCCGTTGAATGCTTTCGAGTTTCTGCGAAATTGTAGTATTTTCTAAAGCTCTCCACTACATAAAGACTCCATAGAACATAATGGTCTTGCTTAAGATGCCGTAGAGCCAAAGGCCCACTTTTTATGATATACCCCACCGTTTGTCAATGGTAGAGGCTACAGCAGTACAAGACCATCGATGCCTTTTTTGCCCTCTCTCCGATATTCGGCTTCCAATTTTGTCATACAAAATGATCTGGCAAAATCAAGGCCTAGTACAAAAAAGTTTTTTTCTTTTCTTGAAAAGATATCTTCATGAGGTTTAACATAGATTAATTATTAACACTAACAGCGTTACAGCTCCTGTAAAAATTGTTCAAACCCGATCACAATACCAAATAGCTGCCACACGGACTGTCCGATCAAAAGTAAGGAAAACTCCTTTTTGCAATTAAGCAATCAAAAATCAAACCTGTAAAGGGTATTAGAGCTTCGATTCAGCCGCAGTTACCCTTCGACTTATTTTTATTATGTTTTGTGCTTTTGAAATAATGCGCAACGTTGTTATTGTGTCACGCATACCACTTGTGCATTCACACTTAAAATATAGATAGCAATTTTTTAATTTCATGCCACACAAAGGAGCTGCTGCACACACTACTAAACTTGCTCACACAAATGCCACATTTTAAAACTGTATAAACACAAATAAATAGTTGAACAATGCTAAGTGTGAGAATGAGAATTAGTCGTGTTGCACGTGTTGCAATCAAGGCGTTTCGACACATAATTGCATTGCGCTGCAAATACGTAAATGAGTAGTCAAGCGTATACACACACTCACACACACAAACGTATATTAAATGACAATATAATGCACTTGTGTTCTTTTCCCAACAACAACAGCAACAGCATATAATAATTGAGGCAACAATGAAGCAAAATATAGTATAAGTGAGTGACAACAAAGCGCCAAAGCAGATATTCTCGACTGCTTTCAACAAAGTTATGCGGCATAAAACAACAGTGTTGCATGCAACTGCGTCAAATTAGTGAAAGTGTTGACGCATGTGTGGCAAGCAATTATGATGATGATGCGAGAGCGTGTGCACATAAAAAGAAATTAGTCTTCATAATAAGACGAGCAGCAGTCTAGGAAGATGTGGCTTTTAACCGCAAGGTGAAAAAGGTAGCGGCGCCGCACCATGTGCCACACTATATATGTACATATATACAATATATGTATACATATTTATTCTATTTGAGTTTTCGTTTCAAACTGAAAGAAGGTATACAAACTAATTTTTACTTATTTCGGATTATTATTTAATTAAGAGTAAATGCATAACTCGGCAACTAGTCCTTAGTTGGTAGTTTTCTGAAACAACAGCCCGTTGTTAACAACAAATTTTTGAGGAACATAAGGAATTTGGTCTACTAACGTCTTCTATAAGCTAATGTATTCTTTTAGATGGTCCCAGAAAATCAACTCTCATATTATTGCTTCGCATTTTGATCCCGTGGCTTAGATGTAGTCATCGTACATCGGTTGAGGTTAGGACATTATACCAAATTTGACTCGGTCTGGACCATGCAAACAGCGCGTGGAAACTGAATATCTTCAATTATATTTTAGAGGTTAGGTTAATCTGGCCAATAAGCAACGCATAGCCAGTTTTGGTCCTTCGCGATACTAGATGGAGTTCAGTTGCTAAGTCCACAAGGAGTAGTCATTCTCTAGGATACCTGCGCTTGACGCGAATTTCAAAAGACTCTGTGTGAGGCAATCGATACAATATCGATACATCTTGCAGTGTATATGGGGACCTCAGATGCTTACAACGTAATCTTGCCAATATGAGACAAGTGCACAAGAGATTCTCCATTTTTTCCCTGGTGCCCTGCTCTAAACATTTCCTGCAATCTTCTCGTTCTGTCAGCACCATCCTATAAATAGAAAGGAAGGACTACTCGTTAGCCAAATCATTCAGGCCAATTAGTCTCACATTCTCCGTGCTAATAAGGATGGAAAAGATTGTTGAAATCGCAGATCCATTAACACTGTTCTGTACCAACTCACCGCTTACCTTAAGGATTTGCTGGATAATTACGAGATTAGCGCGATATATGTCTTTCTTAACTTCACAAAGAAGTTGAGGGTTATTGTCGGCAGTAAGACAGAGTGGAACGATTGCACCCTCAATCTACTACTGAGGACCGGCCCTATCCAGTGGTACATTGAAGGCTCAAAAACATCGGCATTGGAGCAGTCAGCGGGACCGCTATTACCAAACTATTAATAGTAATGGGACTACACCAGCGGCACTAAAGACGATCTATGCGTATGCGGTTAAATCGCTTTTAGTGGAAGAGTGTATAGGAAGGCTGAACCGCCTCTGCCAGGCTGTGCAACTTGGTACATCTAATCTAGGTGCCGGAGCTTAAAGGGGTAGCCTGTAATAAGCTGGCCGACGAACCAGCCCGCTCTGCGGCAGCGTCCAGGAAGACGAGGCCAGAACCAAGCCTTACAGTGGGGTCCCAGACTATAAACGAGCTGCTCCGCACAGAAGAAAGAGTGAGAAGAGAACAGCATTTGCGACAGACAACAGGTATGCGCCATACCAAGTACTTTTGGGAGGGTACAACCTTGCAAGGTTTAAGGAAATGATCAATCTAACATTTCCGCCCCCGTTTCGTGCTCTACACAGGGCACTACAGGCTGTAGGCAGGGAGGCACTTCTTCCACATGGACATAGTCCCTTGCGCAAACTGCAGATTCTGCGACATAGAAAAAGAAACTCCAAAACAACTGGTTCTGGATTGTCCAGCAATTATGAGAAGCAGGCTTAAGCCCTAGGATCCATCTACGTGGACAGGCATCAAATCACCTCTTTCGCGCGCAGCAGGCTCGTGGAAGTGATCAGGATGATGGACCTTTGTGAAGACGAGATATCTTCACGAAATTTGGCATAGAATATTATTCAAGGCATTTTTATAATCTCCAAAGAAATTGTGCAGATACAACAACTGTAGCAAATATTCGCCATAGAAATTGACCGATCCAACTCAAGTTCTAGTATGGGAAACTTTATTTTTTGAAAAGGTATCGCCTTTGGTTCAGATTATTACCTGATTCACCGCTACAATTTCCAAAAAAATTATTCATATAAACTAAAACGCCACTGTTGATCAGGAATGTGTGGCAAATTTCTTTTTCCTGGCCGTTTGTTTATTTAAATAATGTTTCTAGTGAATTATCGTTTGAAATACTAGAAAAGTTTTTCCAAAACAAAAGAAAAATCCGAAAGAAACGGAAATATGAATTTCAATATTCCCAAGTATTTAAAGTAATGATTATTAATGATGTCAAACAACAACAATTAAATTTCAACTCTGACTGAAAATTATTCGGTCAGCTCAAAATTTGTCATATCTAAAGTCTCCTTAAATTTTATTTGTAAGTTATGTTTGTCAAACACATCGTCAAAGCAATTAAAAACTACATTGATTATGGTGTGTACAAATTTTTTTAATGCTAAGATTTCAAAGTGCCGGTCGACATGTTGGCACTTGTATGCTAATGCCACTTACGCACACATTCGCTTTTAATTAAAACACACAAATTCATTAATTTAATAAACGAAGCGCAAAAATGCTCACTTCAACAAGGAAGGCTCCGCACAGCGCAGAGGGTCCCGTACAAGGCGATGCAATTTGCGCTCAACGATAAGCGCTGATTTGAAGTTTTATATTACACAAGGTGCGTTCCATTTTCATTTCAACAACCGCGAGCGCGCCCCATGGGAACGAACGAACTTTGAAATAGTTAAGAGAGCGCTTGAAGTCGGAGAAAGAGAGCTCATGAGACGGAAAAGAGAGCCGACAGCGAGTAAAGAGCAACTCGCTTCGGTTTGCAGTGTTGACATTACAACCTACGAATGTCCAACTATCGGCGTTTCGGCTCACATATCCGTTTCCCGTTTCGTTCGCAAGTCAAACTCAGGCGTATATGCTGCATACTTCAACATTCGTACATTTGCAAGTGGTTATGCGCTCCTACATATATAGATATGCATATGTATGTATACAAATATATAAGCGCCCACATGTCGCTTTGTATGCCTTGAGCTTGTGTAGGAACCACTTTATGTGCGAGTTGTGTGTGTGTCGGCATTTATAGGCCTTCGTGTGCGACATCCTCTTCATTCATTTACAGGTTAATAGGCCAAATTATGGTTTGGCTTACATTCAGTTTATGCACGTGGATAATATAATGGGCGCTCTCCACTTTGTTGATAGCTTCAGATCTGACAAATATACACGTGTATGTGTATGTGTGTGCGTGTCTTGGCTTTTAAGTAATTTCTTCACTTTCTATGCCGCTTGCAGCAGCAGGTATTTATTTTTTTTATTGTTTTTATTTTTTTGTTTTTGCGTGGGTGTGTTTGTGTTTTTAATTTGCATATTTTTATGAAGCCATTCGTTTTAATTGCGAATGTTAAGTGGTGGCACTAGAAATTGAAATGACATTAAACTCCATTTTCGTATTACGGTTAAAATCATTATACTCATATGCAGAAATATATAAATAAATGCGAGTTTCCCCCTAATGGAGCAGCACATTTGCCTTAAAGTGCTGTAATTTGTTGATCGAAAAGCTTAAAGTGAGCATTTGTGGAAATGGTTTGACTCGGAAATATTTAAATTCGAAAAAATTTGAAAAATTTTGAAAATCATTGATTCTCTGATAGAGGCGTGATTGGAAGCGATGATCATATTCGTACCGGAAAAGCATTGCCAGAAGCAAGCAACTTCACTTTCACTAGGTACCAGGCCACAAAGGCACCGAGGGCAATGAAATAGTAGACGAGATTGCCAAGATTGATGTACGGCTAAAACGCGAAAACGTGATCCACAATGTAAAGAAAATCAAAATCCGATGGAATAAGCTACCTATGCGACTAACAGATCGAGAAGACTGCCGAAAATATCTGGGGAAAGGCACCAGGGAAACAAAAGAGCATCTCTTGTGCACTTGTCATTGGCAAGACTATGCTATAAGCATCGGGAGTACCACCTCACCATATACCAATATTATTTCATACATATGTATGTATGTCCCGAAGTACGATAAATATATCACAGCCCAAAGGAAGCAAAAAGAACACGCAGAGCTTCAGTAATAATTCACACACTCACATATCGTTTGAGTCTCCACTCTTAATGCCATAGGAAAATAACTAAAATTTCCACATTCCCATTCTTTATTATACATTTTTATTAGACTTAGAATATGAGGCGTAAATACATGAAACAACACAAAATTATTGAGAGCAACACTTTCGAAGATATTTATGTAAGTTGTAATGCTAAATTAGGCGGCAAGAGTAGCAAAAGTGGAAGATGTCGTAAATATGCTAGAGTTATGATTTTTGAGTGCCACCTAATAAAAGAGGCATAGGTAATAAAATAAAGTGAGGTACATATTTGGAGGAAAAAACTGTAAAAACAGAAAAAATCCAACTGTAAAGAACCTGGAACAACATTCTTAAACAACTATGTAACTATTATAAGGTGTCATAATTTTTATATTATTATCTTACTTTGTATTTTATACATCGTAAATTATATATTTACAAAATTAATAAATATTTATTTGTACACTGGACGACACTGAACATGAGTATTGGGACGGTTTGGGCCACCACGTATTGAATAAATTATGAAAATGAACAAAATTTAATAAACATCATAATAATGAAATGGTGTTGAGATAGGGTCACAATTTTTTATTACCAAATAAATAAAGAAATAATTCAAAGCAGCATACGTAACTCTTTCCAAGATCCTAATTGTCTGCCTACAATGATAGTATGCAAAATGTTACTCATACGCATTGGCTAACCACAGTGCATTTTTTTCAAAGCACGAATTTTCGACCAGAAAATCAACTATACCGCCATATTATTTACACAAACACAATTTATTTAAAATTTTCATTAAAATAATCTCTCTTTTCGTACTATTTTATGGTAGGTAGGTGGCACACAGTGTGCAAGCAACTTTTTTTATATGCCGGTGATATATAAAAGCAGTATCTACGCCAATAAAGAAGAATGTTATATATAAGCTATTCAAAATGATAACGATTTTCTTATTAAATATAAGATTGTAATGTATTACTCCATGAATTTGTCTCTAATTAAGATTCACCTTAAGTGCGTTTTACCTTAAAGGTCAGCTCTGTGTAGTGATTTCGAGTGCTGCCAAATTATTATTCAAATTTTGAAACTCGAGAAATATGTACTATACATAACGCTACATATCTACATCTACCCGAACACAGGCACTTGCAAGCTTATACAAATATATATATATATACATACGAACCCACACACATTAAAAATCAATAATATTCAATGATGCTCAACTGGCGACTCCACAGTTACGACGAGATGACGACACTTCAAAATGCATTTTAATTGCGTGCCGCATGTTAATGACGTTGGCGAGCCCAACGCTGCCGCTGACACTGACACGGCTGCCATTAGCATTTGCGAATGAGCACTTCCGTCAACGTGCATCTAAACCGATGGCAATGTCCATTCAACATTGAACTGTCAGAGGACAGAATGGTTGAACTTGCTTGCTGGTGCATCGAAAGACGCTTAAACAAACGCAATTGTTTTTGCATTTGCACATTTCTGCAGTGGTTCTAATAATTGCAACGGAGAGGTGCACACAATGCAAGCAATCAAAGAGGATTGGGGTCAGATTAGAGGAAGACTTTGGCTTCTGAATTGAGTTATACCGAAATTCCTTTAACAAAACTAAAAAGCGCTCTATCAAAATTTAAAATGAAGAGAAACAGAACAAACCAGCTTTATTTGAAAGATAAAAACGAAAAATGTATAATTTCTTGATCGGTTTATTTACTATAAAGACTTCAAATAACTCAATTAAATAACTTTTTAATACCCCGATCAGCGCAACGAGCTGTTTCGATTAAGCCATGTCCATTAGTCTATCTGGTAGTACACCCGCAAAATAATTCCTCAATTTTTGAGGTATGGATCTGAAATTTTATACGCGTACTTTTCTCCCCAAGTAAATCCTTATTTGCCGAAACTGCTAATATCGGACCACTATAACATATAGCTGCCATACAAACTGAACGGTCGGAATAAAGTGCTTACATAGAAAGCTTTTTCATTTGACGAGATATTTTTACGAATTTTGGAGTGAGCTATTACCTGAGACAAAAATGCAATTTGCAATGAATTTTTTTAGATCGGATCAGTATAGCATATAGCCACCACACCAACTGATTTACCGAAATCAAATCCTTATATGAAAAACTTTTAGACGACATATCTTCCCGAAACTCGGCACAGATTATTATTTAAAGCAACTCTACAATTTCTGAAAAAATTTAACAGATCGAGCCACTAAACGTATAGCTGCCATACAAGCATAATAATGCAAATAAAGTTAAAGATCTATTACGAGGACTGCTATGTATATTTCTGGCCTAATAACGAAAATAGGAATATTTATCAACGAAAATGGTTTTCTTGTTTTTCAAAATATTCTCCATCAAGATTTATATACTTTTGCATGCGCCCAAACCAATTTTCGAAGCACTTTTTCCACTCCGATTGAGACACCACCAAAACATGGTTTTTGAATGCTTCAACAGCATCTTCTGGCGACGAAAATCGTTGACCACGCATTGTTTTCTTGATGTGTGGGAATAAAAAGAAGTCATTGGGTGCCAAGTTAGGGTGTATGGCGGATAACCCATCAATTCGACGTTTGGGCCGGTCAAAAAGCGCTGGTTTGAGCCGATGTGTAAGAGCTCGCATTGCCATGGTGCACAATGATTCGTCTTCTCTTGTTCGTTTTTCGAATTTCTGCGAAGACTTCAGGCAAACAAATGGTGGTGTACCACTCAGATTTGACCGTCCTACGTTGCTCAAGCGGAACAGTCGCCACACGACCAGTTTTGCCGAAGAAACAGGCGACCATTTGCTTCGAAGTGCTTCTTCCACGAACAACTTTCGTTGGATTTGGCTCATCTTGAAAGACCCACACGGTCGATTGCTGTTTTGTTTCGGGCTCATACGCGTAGACCCATGATTCGTCATCTGTGACGATCTTATAAACGTCTTTTGAAGCACCGCGATCGTATTTTTTCAGCATTTCTTTACACCAATCCACACGAGCCTTTTTTTGAGCGATTGTCAAATTGTGCGGGATCCAACGCGAACAGGTGTTCATGCAATATCGAATGTATGCTGGTGAGAGAAATGCATAGGCATGCCTCTATCTGAAGGTATGTTACATGACGGTCTTGCATTATCAGTTCACGTATGGCATCGATGTTTTCTGACACAACGGCTGTTTTTGGACGAATTCGTCTTTGAGCGAGCGTCGGCCACGATTGAATTCGTTGTACCAGTTTTTCACAGTGCTATAGGATGGTGCTTCATAGCCATACAAAGATTTTAGTTCATCGAAGCACTCTTGTCGTGATAATCCACGTCAAAAGTTGTGAAAAATGATAGCACGAAAATGTTCACGAGTTAATTCCATTTTTTGGCCGAGATGAATTTTTTAATTCCCTGTAAATAAAACAATTCACGATTAAATGACAAAACGTTCTGAGTGATGTTATGCTAAACAAGTAAGGAAGGGCTAAGTTCGGGTGTCACCGAACATTTTATACTCTCGCATGATAAAGTGATAATCGAGATTTCATTATCCGTTATTTACACATTTTTTTATTTTGTTGTAAAATTAATTAGAATTAAATTCTGAGAGATTTACCGACATTTTCGGTGAAAAATTAGGTTAGGTTAGGTTAGGCACTGAGTTCTTCGTGTTCGATATCAGGGACCTTGAAAAGTTATAGTCCGATCACGACAATTTTTCCACAAGGGATACCTCAGCTCAAATACCGTATTTGAGTAAAGTTTTATTCCGCTATGATCATTGGTTTCTAATGTATATATTATACAGAGAAGGCATCAGATGGAATTCAAAATAGCGTTATATTGGAAGAAGGCGTGGTTGAGAACCGATTTCACCTATACATCGTACGTGTCATCGAGGTGTTAAGAAAATATTATATGCCAAATTTCATTGAAATCGGTGTAGTAGTTCCTGAGATATGGTTTTTGGTCCATAAGTGGGCGACGCCACGCCCATTTTTAATTAAAAAAAAAAGCCTAGGTGCAGCTTCCTTCTGCCATTCTTTCCGTAAAATTTTGTGTTTCTGACGTTTTTTGTTAGTCGGTTAACGCACTTTTAGTGATTTTCAACATAACCTTTGTATGGGAGGTGGGCGTGGTTATTATCCGATTTCTTCCATTTTTGAACTGTATATGGAAATGCCTAAAGGAAACGACTCTATAGAGTTTGGTTGACATAGCTGTAGTAGTTTCCGAGATATGTACAAAAAACTTAGTAGGGGGCGGGGCCACGCCCACTTTTCCAAAAAAATTACGTCCAAATATGCCCCTCCCTAATGCGATCCTTTGTGCCAAATTTCACTTTAATATCTTTATTTATGGCTTAGTTATGACACTTTATAGATTTTCGGTTTCCGCCATTTTGTGGGCGTGGCAGTGGGCCGATTTTGCCCATCTTCGAACTTAACCTTCTTATGGAGCCAAGAAATACGTGTACCAAGTTTCATAATGATATCTCACTTTTTACTCAAGTTACAGCTTGCACGGATGGACAGACGGACAGACAGACATCCGGATTTCAACTCTACTCGTCATCCTGATCCTTTTGGTATATAAAACCTTATATCTGACTCTTTTAGTTTTAGGACTTACAAACAACCGTTATGTGAACAAAACTATAATACTCTCCTTAGCAACTTTGTTGCGAGAGTATAAAAATGTCAAACTTTCCAATGGAAATGTCAGATTGCACCTCCAGAAATATATATAGCAGCCCTCGTAATTGCCTTATATGGTATAAAGTAGGCATCTGTGAAAGTTATACCAACTTCTATGCAGCCAAAATGAAAGGTTTGCCTTGTTTTTTTTTTTATTAACTTGCCGCGCAGCGCCCTCTGACGCAAGCTTATAGAAACAAGCCGCTGAAATAGTCTTCTCATAAACACATTTGCGCTGGCTTAGTTGTCCGCAATAAAAATGCTAAACAAATGCTTATAAAAAATGCCGGAAATTGTCAATTATTTGCGAAAACAAAAGCAACATAAACTAAAGACCGAATGAGAGTGAGAGTTAAATATATGAAGCCTTTAAGCCAGCGAGCAATGTGTGTACAATGCAGATGCTGCAGCAAGCACAAATAAACTACAGCATTTCATGCAACTGGCTTTAGAGCGTTCAACGGCACAATTATCATCAACAACAACAACAACAAGCGGCCAACGCCCTTCCGCCTTTGTCATGCGCCCATTTATAATTTTTGCCATTTTTTGCAACATCAATTCCTTTTTGCTTTTGTTGTTGTTTTTTTCCTGTTTTTGATATTTGTGTATTTTTTGCTATCTAAAAAGCTAGGCTACATAAAGCTATTTATTGCCTGCCAAACGCACGCACACGCGCGCATTTATGACAGTCCAAAGCAACGCTGGCGAAATCCGCCTCGGCTGCCTGCTGCCTTCCGCTCTGCCGACCGCCCAACGACAAGTGTGCGAACACTTGCTGCCGCCAGTTAACATGGCTTTTAATGTGCGTGCAAAGTGGCGCAACTGCACACAGACACACACACACACGCGCCGACGCTTACGCTCATATGTGTCATGCTCATTTAAACGACATTGGATTGTTGTAATAGGCAAATATATGTGGAGATAGCAACAAAAACGGCAGCTAATGTGTAGACGACATGTGGCAAGAAGACACGACACCAAACGACGACGCGACACATATTTAAATCAGACACACGAAATGGATACTTCCGCTCGTTAAGCAGCTGAAAAATTAACTCCGTATTGGGGCAATCATTTCAATGGCGCCACATAGCGGCTGGCAGTAAATAAAAATAATTGCTTGCCGCACCCCACCAACCGTATTACCGCGCGGTAGCGGTGGGGCGGGCGTTTGGCAGTCGTTTGCAAACAGCGTTGTAGTTGCTGGCCCTGCTGCTGCCGGTTCTCCCAGCGTAGCGGCGCGCCCGCCATTGTGCTGCGTCCTAAATGGCTCATATGTGATATATGAATATTGTAAGCGTATTACTAAGCTTTGTCGCCCTATTGTTATGTGCGTGCGTTCGTATGTATGTTATGCGTTGAAACTGCGTTCACTAAATGATGCATAGCCGACGCGGCTGCTGTGGCGCTGACTGTGGCCGCATGTTCGCGGTGCGCGGCAATAATTTACTCCGCTCTGCCGCCACTAACGACAAAGCCGCTATTTTTAAGTAAATCTCCGAAGCTGCCTTTAATCTTTTGTGGGCGCGTTACGAGTTCTACTTCCAGACGACGAAAAACTTATATATATTTAAAAGTATAAATGAGAAAACTAGCACTATGCAACACAATCAGAGATCCCCTTAATTACAGTTTTCTATTTTTTCTTATTATCAGATAGAAAAAATCATATCTTGCCTACAACTATTATATTTTAAAAAGTATCTTGTTTCATAGACATAGACAGATAGAAAATTGAATACTACAACGTGGCTTTTAATGCTTTTTTCGTAAAGTGTAACCCATGAAAAATTAGGCAATTTTCGTGAATTTTTATACTCTCGCAACAAAGTTGCTAAGGAGAGTATTACAGTTTTGTTCACATAACGGTTGTTTGTAAGTCTTAAAACTAAAAGAGTCAGGTATAGGGTTATATATACCAAAGTCATCAGGGTGACGAGTAGAGTTGAAATCCGGATGTCTGTCTGTCCGTCCGTCCGACCGTGCAAGCTGTAACTTGAGTAAAAATTGAGATATCATGATGAATCTTGGTACACGTATTTCTTGGCTCCATAAGAAGGTTAAGTTCGAAGAGGGGCAAAATCGGCCCACTGCCACGCCCACAAAATGGCAAAAACCGAAAACCTATGAAGTGTCATAACTAAGCCATAAATAAAGATATTAAAGTGAAATTTAGCACAAAGGATCGCATTAGGGAGGGGCATATTTGGACCTAATTTTTTTGGAAAAGTGGGCGTAGCCCCGCCCCCTACTAAGTTTTTTGTACATATCTCGGAAACTACTATAGCTATGTCAACCAAACTCTATAGAGTCGTTTCTTTCAGGCATCTCCATATACAGTTCAAAAATGGAAAAAATCGGATAATAACCACGCCCACCTCCCATACAAAGGTTATGGTGAAAATCACTAAAAGTGCGTTAACCGACTAACAAAAAACGTCATAAACACTTAGTTTTACGAAAGAAATGATAGAAGGAAGTTGCACCCAGACTTTTTTAAAAATTGAAAATGGGCGTGGGGTCGCCCACTTATGGACCAAAACCATATCTCAGGAACTACTCAACCGATTTCAATGAAATTCGGTATATAATATTTTCTTAACACCCTGATGACATGTACGAAATATGGGTGAAATCGGTTCACAACCACGCCTTCTTCCAATATAACGCTCTTTTGAATTCCATCTGATTCCTTCTCTGTATAATATATATGTACATTAGGAACCAATGATGATAGGTAAATGACGGATAATGAAATCTCGATTATCACTTTATCATGCGAGAGTATAAAATGTTCGGTTACACCCGAACTTAGCCCTTCCTTACTTGTTTTTAAATAAATTCTATCGAATGTTTCGAAGTTCTTTGGATATAATATATATATTTTAAGATTTTATACAAAAATATTGAAAAACAAGAAAAAACGTTAACTTCATCTACACCGAAGCTAATATACCCTTCACAGGTGCATTTCTTTTAGTAACTAGGTCTTTAGTTTATATGGAAGCTATGTGGTATGGTAACCCGATCTGAACAATTTTTTCGAATATTACATTATTTCTATAAACAATAACTCATACCACATTTCGTGAAGCAGTTGCTGTAAACAATCTAATTGAAAGGTCGCGCTAATATATGTCAGTCTATATAAGCAGTGCTACCAACTCAAAAATACTCACTGTTTTGAAGAATCATTTACTGAGGGAATTTAATTATAATTTCCGGGTCCTTCTTTGAGCGTATTTTTTCAGTTTTACTAAAAAGGTAGTTCTTAACCCGGAAAATTTATATAAGATATCACTAATACATATTCTATATTGAATTTGAGAAATGCACCATGGTTTATTGTGCCTTCTCCTCTTACTACAAGACTTTGTTTAACAAAGTTATATCCAAAAGTTTTCGTAAGACTCCTCAGTCAATGCTTGTAATGTGTTCTCTAGCCAAATTTGATTGCCCAACTTCCTGACTCCATTTTTTTGAGACAATCCAGGAGTATGTGGTTTGGCATCTCTGCCCTTTAGTCGCAAAAGTTACATTGACCTTTATAATATTATATATCTCTGGAAACAGCAATTAATTTCTTGAACCGCTCTGTACCATACTCTACCAGAAATTTTCCTGCCTGACCAAGCCCAGGCACATCGGTTTGGGTGCAATCGGACTGATTGTCACACCTTCTTTCGCTAGGGTATCGTCTAGCTAATTTCCATTGATTCTTTGTGCCCTGGGATAGTGGCAACACTATCAAGCATTTTTATGCACTGCAGTACCATTGCTGATCTAATTTCATCGCACGAGATTGCCTGAAATGGCACTTGACCATCACTGAGAATGGCTAATCGTTCCCCATGATAATTCGTCTCCAAAATGATCTCAGGTCAGCTGCTAATGGCGTAGACCCCTAAAGGGTGATTTTTTAAGAGCTTGATAACTTTTTTTTTAAAAAAAAACGCATAAAATTTGCAAAATCTCATCGGTTCTTTATTTGAAACGTTAGATTGGTTCATGACATTTACTTTTTGAAGATAATTTCATTTAAATGTTGACCGCGGCTGCGTCTTAGGTGGTCCATTCGGAAAGTCCAATTTTGGGCAACTTTTTCGAGCATTTCGGCCGGAATAGCCCGAATTTCTTCGGAAATGTTGTCTTCCAAAGCTGGAATAGTTGCTGGCTTATTTCTGTAGACTTAGACTTGACGTAGCCCCACAAAAAATAGTCTAAAGGCGTTAAATCGCATGATCTTGGTGGCCAACTTACGGGTCCATTTCTTGAGATGAATTGTTGTCCGAAGTTTTCCCTCAAAATGGCCATAGAATCGCGAGCTGTGTGGCATGTAGCGCCATCTTGTTGAAACCACATGTCAACCAAGTTCAGTTCTTCCATTTTTGGCAACAAAAAGTTTGTTAGCATCGAACGATAGCGATCGCCATTCACCGTAACGTTGCGTCCAACAGCATCTTTGAAAAAATACGGTCCAATGATTCCACCAGCGTACAAACCACACCAAACAGTGCATTTTTCGGGATGCATGGGCAGTTCTTGAACGGCTTCTGGTTGCTCTTCACCCCAAATGCGGCAATTTTGCTTATTTACGTAGCCATTCAACCAGAAATGAGCCTCATCGCTGAACAAAATTTGTCGATAAAAAAGCGGATTTTCACATTTCGAACCGAACACTGATTTTGGTAATAAAATACAATGATTTGCAAGCGTTGCTCGTTAGTAAGTCTATTCATGATGAAATGTCAAAGCATACTGAGCATCTTTCTCTTTGACACCATGTCTGAAATCCCACGTGATCTGTCAAATACTAATGCATGAAAATCCTAACCTCAAAAAAATCACCCGTTATAACAGTTACGAGACCATCGTGCTTTCTCGTTCAACGAATGAATTTAACTACAAAAAATATCAAAAATTGGTTGCATGGTGTGCTCTTTAATTTTATTATTCTATTTTATGTTACTCTCTTCGCCTCTCGCCAGTTTTAAACCGTTTCGCGGTACATTAGTCAATTTCGGCACAAATCTGTGTCATCGCCTGTCAACCGTACATACATATGTACCACATACGTATATATAAATATATACAAATATGACGATCACTATGGAGGCATAAGATTCTTCTTCAGCTTCTTTTTTTTATTACAGCTAACGGTACAGTTAGCAGTTTTCACAGCTTAACAGCTCTTTCCGTCGCGATTTTTGATGAGCTACGGGAAGCGCTAGTGAATGTTGGACACATACATACACGCAGATATGTGACATACAGACTTATATGTATGTATATGAGAACAACTTTTTGCGAGCTAAACTCTCGCAGCGGCCGAGCCAAAGGTCACGTAGTCAGCGACCGTCAAGCAAACGATTGAATGTTACCACTTTAACGCTGGTTTTTGTTTCAAAATGTCCAATTGCGTTCAGTTAACTGTTGTTGTTGCTTTTTTTTTGTCAAAAACCAGCTCTCTCCACCCACCGTCGCCATTACACCGTTACAATATGAGCAAAGGTAAGCATTTGTGGGCTCACACATTTAGTTACTAGTTCTGTTGTTTTTGTTTTTTCATAGTGCGTGGCATGCAACAAAAAGCCAACTGTCCATTAGGTGTAAAGTGTATCACGTGCCAAGGAAGCAATTTCGACTTTTATTGCCGTGCACCCGATAGTGAGCTGGCTTACATACATACGCCAATATATGACTATAGGATAACGCTGTCTTTCTCACTCTCGCTCGCGCAGACAGGCCCCCAACACTCACTGTTTCACGAAGAACTTTGAACGCGACGAAATTGTTTAAGTGCCACATGCGTGCCAAAAACATCAAATGTGTTATATCATTCTACACTCCTGCAATGGTGTGCGCTATGTTGTTATTGGCTTTGTTGTTGCTACTGTTTTTTTTTTCGCTTATGCACGTAGCCGCGTTGTTTGTGCAACCTCTCATTGCCCAGCGCCGTTTGCACTAAAAGCTGAAATTAAACGCGCAATAACTGAGGCGCATTGAAAGGGCAACAACAACAACGCAGAACAATGACAACAACATTTACAGCTAGCATAGGCCTACAGTGTGGCAGCAAACAAAGTTTTTGCGTTTTCCACTTCCTTGTTGTGTGTTTTCGTTTCTGTTGTTGTTGTTTTGCTTGTTTTTTGTTGCTGCTGACATTGTCGTCGCTCTTGTCGGAAGTTGTTGTAGGCCTGTAAACATTGCCGTTGCCGTGGAGTTCATCAGCAGCCGCTGTTTCTTTCCAGCGCTCGACAGCCGCCAACAAAAACACGGCAACAGACACTTGCCACAGCCGCAACGCATTGCATTACGCCGCAAGGCACACACATCCGTGTCCACTGTAGGCCGGCCAATAGTGGCATCCATATCCGCTTGCAACACACACGCCGCTTTTCAACTCGACGCCGTCAGCGTCAGGCCGCTGGGATTCACAATGCGTTCAATAGCAACTGCGGATATGTGACCATCTGTGCAACGGTATATCCGCGCACACAAACAATGCAACAACGGACGTACATTGTGCCAGTTATGTCACACATTAAGTCAATACGATCTTGCAACACATACAGACTACCTGGGCCGGGTACACTCTATCCTGCGCGTCCTTCCTTATATCTGTTGCAGTGTCATCGTCATTGTAGCTCGTCCGCAAATGCTTTGTTGCACTGTGGCTGCAATCGATTTTCTCTGATTCCTAGACTTGAGTTCCTTTCATTGCTGCTTCGAGCAAATTTCGGCAAACGACACAGAGATTTCTGCAAGAACTTGCATGCTATGCAAATGTGGCACGGTTGCTTTGGAAATTTTTGAACTAAAGGAAATTATACTTGCCTCTTGTTTGCATTTGCAACATTTGTGTCATTTCTTACCTGAGAATTAATCACTGCTTTTGTCATTAGCACACAGCAAAGTACTGAAACACTAGACTCATTAGTGCGTAAGGATACTATCTCAATGCCAGACAATTCGGTTGGCAAATTAGTGTGGCAAAATTTTCAAAATACGAATTAATGTGATTATTAGTGCAGCATATCCAACGCCGCTCATTAAAAGTTATTATTGAAGGCTTGTTTGTTCTAGTCTTGGAAATGTTATCGGCATTTTTTTTTAGGGTGGACTGCAATTACAGAATTAAACATGGTTACTTACTACCACTAAATAAGAAGAAAAGGTTAAGGGTATAACTACAAATACCTGATACAAATATATTGAAGAAGCATCCTCAGGTGCTAAATACCATTTCTGAAAGTTGAATTTAATTTGATGCTTGGTTAAAATGGGGATTCAAATACCCCAGACTGCATACGGCTACAATTAGGTCATCGTTAGGCCCAAATAGCCGTCGCACTCGCGACTTGGCTCCCACTTACCTCGAAATTCAACGCAGAATAGCTCTTTCCAATAGGTGTTACTTCGGACTGAGTAGGCAATTGAGAAGTAAAGACCTCTCTCGATGAAGAAAAACCAAATTCTACAAGTCACTCATCTTCCCCTTCCTGCTATATGGAGCAGAGACATGGAGGCTATACTTGGAATCTCCAATTGGTGAGAAACAGTGAAGAGGAAGGGAGACTGGCGCTGTTCTGACCTTGGTTATAACGGTACCTACGACATAAAGAATAAAAATTTTAAGGACTCCAGGACTTGTGGTATTTCTCTAGAAGAGCCGAATGGTCTAAAGCAACTTACGGGAATTGATTCCCAGCTGTCCTTAAGTGGGTCAACTTGTCTGTCTTTTCAATTTCATCTATCCCTATATGACTGAGTACTTAGACGATATTAACTGAGTTACCAAAGAGACTTAAGTTATTGCCTACTTGCCTAACCGAAAGTAGTTAGTTGTAATGTTGGCACTATGGAAAACCTTAATTGCAGCTAAACCTCCCACAGGAAGGTCTTACTGGTTACAGCAGTGGCAGAAAAACTGAATTGTATTCAATTAATTGAAAACTACTTCAACAGAAGAAGGCCGTTCCTGCTTCTGTTTTGTTCTTTTATCCACTGATGTATATGTTGATTTTACCGTCGAAACTGTCAATCCCAGACACATTTGTCCATTCTGCTTTACGCGGGGCTGAAAACGCTCTGTTTAATTTTCCGGATTGGCCGGATATGAAGGAGAAGCTCCAGATCCTTTGTTGATATAGTTTCATTGCGCCCATAATCCCCAGCAAGCAGAATAGAGAAGAATATGTCTCTCTGATCTCTCTGATCACTAGAAGCTCGCTAAGCCTTCTGCGTCTTAAACCGAGCCTAAGGTCATGCAGCCGTCAGGTGTTTTAGAGAGTTCATGGTTACTCATTTATACTTGAAATCGAACGAGTCCTATAAAAAAATGCTTCTGTGCATACAAACGGAAACGAAATCCAACTAGTCAAGCAATCGATAAATAATTTTGGGAGCTCGGTGAAATGCAGTTTTATGGAATTAAACTGCATTTCCACAAAATCAATTGATCTAAATTTTAATAAATGGTTCAAAAACCTTAGGAAATCACGTTAAGCTAGCAGTACATTTTTTAACCAAATATTTCAAGATTTATAAGATAAGAGTATCTGAAACTTTATTAATCAACTTCTCTATGAATGGAATTCTATACGAATTTCCAGACAAATACAAAGCAATCAAGACTTCTTCTTCTTATTCTGCTTCAAGACATTCGGTTTTATTTTCATGAATATTCCGCTACACACATATACATTACAACACCAATAATACAACTAGTTTTGATCTATTTAACAAACTAATCTGCAGCATGAAAAATTTGCGCACACACACACATAATTTAACTTGCAAGTGAACTGCATACACTTACATACATACATGCTGATGCTTATACGAGGGGCGTTTGATAATATCCTGCTTTCTTTGGCAATAAAATATTTCACTTCTTCGGTAAAGTTATAAGTGACACTGTAAAGAAGAAGAAGTCTAATGGCCAGAGGATTTGTATTCTGTAGCGTTTAACTTTATACGCGATGTTGAAGAGGCTTATTCCACGGTAGTTAGCACAGATTGTGGGGTCTCCCTTTTTGTGAATTGGACAGAGCACACTTAAATTCCAATCATTGGACATGCTTTCATCCGACCATATTCTACAAAGATGCTGATGCATGCTCCTTAATTCTCAGTTCTTCGCCACCGTGTTTGAATAGCTCGGCCGGCAATCCGTCAGCCCCCGCCGCTTTGTTATTCTTCAGAGGGGTAATTGTTATTCGAATTTCTTCATAGTCAGCAGTGGAGAGTTCCCTTCAAGATCACCTATTGGTGAATCGGATTCACCATCTCCTGGTGTTATTCTTTTACTGTCATTCAGCAGGTTGGATAAGTATTCCCTCCATAATTTCAGTATGTTCTGGACGTCAGTCACCAGATCACCTCTGGGGGTTCTACAAGAAGATGATCCGGTCTCGAAACCTTCTGTTAGTCGCTGCATTATCTCTATCGTCCATTTTGACAAGCTCATCGTACTCACGCATTTAGATATATTTCTTATCTTCTTCAACCCTCGATATCTAAAGAAGAAGATCTGACACAAATTTATAGTTCTCGTTCTTATTGTAAACGAAGGCAAGAAAAAATGCCTGGCAGCCAGTGTGGCTATGCCATTCAAATAGAAAGTGATACTCCAGCAAAAAACTCTTTCCATTCAAAACCCATGGGTGGACAACTTAAGCAAGGCTTACGCATCCAATGGAAGGATCAAGTGCTTAGCCAGCTCTCCACAATTATGACGTACCATACAACTAGCGTGACCTCGCAAAGTATAGGGGCAACTGGTGAAGTTTTGTGTTCGCGACTCAGACCTACCCAAATTTGTAGTGCCAAAGTAGCAGAACCAACCTCGTAGTTTTGGATATGTCTACACAAATTTTCGAAACTTTTCTCAGAAAGCAGTTGCTTTCATATTTTACCAAACTGCAGGCTGACCAACAATTTCAGCACAGGCAACTCACACATACACACACAACTGGAGCATTCAAACTTAATAAAATACTAAAAAGCAAAAACAAAAACACAAAAAAACTGGAAGAAATTTCAACAAGTTTTCGCCAATTTGTGAAATTTATGCTGCAATATAACACAACGATGTGGCAACAACACTTTGCAACACTCGCAAAACTATTGCCGCATCTCGATGATGCCCCCTAAATACATAACAACGCGCCCCCGCACGCTACAGCGCCCACTGCCACAATTACCGTTGTGCAAACGAAGAAAAAGTGCAAAAAGTGGAGAAGTTCATTTACTTTCATTTGCCACACACGCACACACACACTCAGCTCACCTGCTTAGCTGGCTTGTATGGCGTGCGCTGCCACTCGCATCGCAATTCGCACGTCTGCCCACGCTCTGCCGGCGCCGCTTTGGGTTGTGTGAGCTGTGTGGCGCATAGGACTCGGCGCTCCTGTCTTGTCGACAAGTGTTTTCAAGTATTTTAATAAAGAAAATTAGGAAGTTCATTTCTTACGTTCACAGTGCGCCTGCATGGCGGCTTTGTGTTGCATGTTGCATGTGAATATTGCAACCCTCTCTGCCGCGCCGGCATTGCAGGCTTTGAGTTTTTGCTGCTTTCAATTAAAAAATTGTTTGTTGTTGTATTTGTTGCAAGTTGTTAGTTGCTGTGGCAACTTGCTTAAGCAATCCAAAAAGTTTGCGGCCAGCATACGGGACCTGTGTATGTGTGTGTGCGTGTGCTCATGTGGCACATAAATGCGAATGTGTGTCGGCTAACCACTCAATGCGGCAAACAAGCAGCAAACCGGATGAGCGCTATAGTTTCGAGTTTTATAAGAAGCGATTGCAACAACAAAAACAAAAGCGTCATCACAACAGCTAAACAAATAAGTAAGCAGCATTTGAAAATCTGCTCGAAATTCCTATTTATTTTCATACTTAACT
The DNA here is from genome assembly GCF_023373825.1 of Bactrocera dorsalis. NCBI lineage: Eukaryota > Metazoa > Arthropoda > Insecta > Diptera > Tephritidae > Bactrocera > Bactrocera dorsalis. Next base: position 17,039,956 of record NC_064304.1, on the reverse strand, counting down.
TTAAGTTTTCTTACTTTGCCCGTCTTTCACCAGCAGCGAAGACCTTAAAGACTCGACCGCAACTTTTATGTTTCCTTGAAATTCTGAAACTCTCCTGCAGCCTTGTGCCAAAACTCGACTTGAGTTAGTCGGCAATTTGGCACGTTGCATGCAACAAACGACGACGACGACGACGGCAACGACAACGGTCCGCAGTTGACTGCCGATGGCCAATAGCCGACTTGTAGGCAGCGCTTGCATATGCGTTGTAAGTCGGTAGACAAACGACCGGCAGCATGCAACACACTCATTATCATTTTTCTTCGGAATATGATTTTTGGAAAAAAAAATAGAGAATTTAGACACCGAGAAAGCTCTCCAAATTTATGGAAATGCCAGTGGGCAACTTAATGAATTTGCTGCAGTTATACACAGTTATACAGTTGTATAGCGTGTGCACGCTATGTTGCAACATTGGCAGCACGGCCAAAGTTTGGTCATAAAACCAGCGCCGAGTATTTTAATTTCCGTGCAAGAAATTTGCTATTTCCGCTTTTGTGCTATTTTCAACTTTGCCGGTGGCTGGCCGATTGCTTGACGTCCTCAATGCTGCAGCGACTACCTGCCGGTCTGTCTTCTGCGATCTCCGAATCACTCGCATTTACGGAAAGTAAATTTGCTGAGATTTAATTTGTTAATCAATTATGAAGCCAAAAATAAAGTCGTTAAGCCTTAACGGTTTAAACTGCCGAGATCATATCGAAATGTTGGAATGTAAGCGGAGCGATAGGACTTAAAGTAGCCGCAAGAGAATGATACAGTGTCGTTGGAAAATAATGGAGAATAATAGAGAATGAAGTATTGTTTAAAAAAATTATATTGTTGCATGTTGCAGACAAATTTTGTACTAGACAGGAACTCAATCAAAGATCTGAGAAATACACAACGTGCATAAGTCAAAATTTAATTTTTGAATTGCAACAAATTTGAAATTGGCTTAGTTAAACCTCTTGTATTAAAATCGATGTTTGACTACCAAAAACAGTATCACCCAGTAGCTGAGTGTCAAAAAACATTAAGTAAGAGTAATAAAATTATAAAGAAAACGACTCATGCGTTTGAACGCCTATCTACTTCTATTAACAACATAATAAAACAAGTAAGGAAGGGCTAAGTTCGGGTGTCACCGAACATTTTATACTCTCGCATGATAAAGTGATAATCGAGATTTCATTATCCGTCATTTAAATATTTTTTTTATTTTGCCGTAAAATTAATTAGAATTAAATTCTGAGAGATTTACCGATATTTTCGGTGAATTAGGTTAGGTTAGGTTAGGCACTGAGTTCTTCGTGTTCGATATCAGGGACCTTGAAGTTGTAAGTTATAGTCCGATCACGACAATTTTTCCACAAGGGATACCAGCTCAAATACTATTTGTGTAAAGTTTTATTCCGCTATCATCATTGGTTCCTAATGTATATATTATACAGAGAAGACATCAGATGGAATTCAAAATAGCGTTATATTGGAAGAAGGCGTGGTTGTGAACCGATTTCACCCATATTTCGTACATGTTATCAGGGTGTTAAGAAAATATTATATACCGAATTTCATTGAAATCGGTGGAGTTGTTCCTGAGATATGATTTTTGGTCCATAAGTGGGAGACGCCACGCCCATTTTCAATTTAAAAAAAAAAGACTGGGTGCAACTTCCTTCTGCCATTTGTTCCGTAAAATTTAGTGCTTCTGACGTTTTTTGTTAGTCGGTTAACGAACTTTTAGTGATTTTCAACATAACCTTTGTATGGGAGGTGGGCGTGGCTATTATCCTATTTCTTCCATTTTTGAACTGTATATGGAAATGCCTGAAGGAAACGATTCTGTAGAGTTTCGTTGACATAGCTATAGTAGTTTCCGAGATATGTATAAAAAACTTTGTAGGGGGCGGGGCCACGCCTACTTAAAAAAAAATTACGTTCAAATATGCCCCTCCCTAATGCGATCCTTTATGCCAAATTTCACTTTAATACCTTTATTTATGGCTTAGTTATGACACTTTATATGTTTTCGGCTTCCGCCATTTTGTGGGCGTGGCAGTGGGCCGATTTTGCTTATCTTCGAACTTAACCTTCTTATGGAGCCAAGAAATACGTGTACCAAGTTTCATCATGATATCTCAATTTTTACTCAAGTTACAGCTTGCACGGACGGACGGACAGACAGACATCCGGATTTCAACTCTACTCGTCACCCTGATCATTTTGGTATATATAACCCTATATCTGACTCTTTTAGTTTTAGGACTTACAAACAACCTTTATGTTAACAAAACTATAATAATCTCTTTAGCATATTTGTTGCGAGAGTATAATAATACATTTTAATGAATACATGTATGTTAATGTTGTCAGAGCATTGGAGAGCAAGCAGAAGCCCTTGTATAAACATACGAAATACACTTTGATTGGTAATTATGATGTATTATACAGAATACTACAGTTATATGAATGCTGTTTTGTTGTTTTCATTCGTGGTCCCAAACCTAACGCACAACCCTGGAAAGGAATGATTCGCCTTCTTACTTTAACTCGCCTTCAAACGGATGTTTTGTTGCTACCCAGAATATACTTAGTATAAGACCGGAAGTCGTGTGCTCCTTGAGCCATATATAAACGAATCATTTCTGGCCACTCCCAAGTGAATCTATCCCCCAAAGAGCAAAAGAGCCTTGGATGAGAGACTCCCGTTTTGATTGCGGCGTTCTTCAACATATCGCTGAGCTGCCCCCGCCGCGATATCAAAATTCTGCTTGGCGAAGGTATCTTTGGCACGACGATCGGTAAATTCAGTCTCCATGTCTCAACAAATGGGTTAAGACTGACCGGATTCGCCGGGGCCCGAAATATAGTTATCAGTAGTGCCAGATACAAGCATAGGAAAATTCACCAAGCTACCTGGTTTTCTCCGGATCGAAAAGCCACCAACCAGATCCATCATATTTTGATAGACGAAAGACACGTCTCCAGTAATTTAGACGTATATACGCTCCTAACATCGACTCGGACCACTATCTTGTTGCAGCCAAGAAACGCACCCGCCTCTGTGCAGCAAGGAAGGTTCGACATCGAGAATCTGCAATCACAACAAATAGGTGGAAGATTTTTCCAGGTCTCTGAGACCACTCATCAGCAACTCGGTATAAGGAAACTGTGGGACAGCCTTTCAGCCTCCTTACGTACATCTAAAGGGTGATTTTTTAAGAGCTTGATAACTTTTTTTAAAAAAAAAACGCATAAAATTTGCAAAATCTCATCGGTTCTTTATTTGAAACGTTAGATTGGTTCATGACATTTACTTTTTGAAGATAATTTCATTTAAATGTTGACCGCGGCTGCGTCTTAGGTGGTCCATTCGGAAAGTCCAATTTTGGGCAACTTTTTCGAGCATTTCGGCCGGAATAGCCCGAATTTCTTCGGAAATGTTGTCTTCCAAAGCTGGAATAGTTGCTGGCTTATTTCTGTAGACTTTAGACTTGACGTAGCCCCACAAAAAATAGTCTAAAGGCGTTAAATCGCATGATCTTGGTGGCCAACTTACGGGTCCATTTCTTGAGATGAATTGTTGTCCGAAATTTTCCCTCAAAATGGCCATAGAATCGCGAGCTGTGTGGCATGTAGCGCCATCTTGTTGAAATCACATGTCAACCAAGTTCAGTTCTTCCATTTTTGGCAACAAAAAGTTTGTTAGCATCGAACGATAGCGATCGCCATTCACCGTAACGTTGCGTCCAACAGCATCTTTGAAAAAATACGGTCCAATGATTCCACCAGCGTACAAACCACACCAAACAGTGCATTTTTCGGGATGCATGGGCAGTTCTTGAACGGCTTCTGGTTGCTCTTCACCCCAAATGCGGCAATTTTGCTTATTTACGTAGCCATTCAACCAGAAATGAGCCTCATCGCTGAACAAAATTTGTCGATAAAAAAGCGGATTTTCACATTTCGAACCGAACACTGATTTTGGTAATAAAATTCAATGATTTGCAAGCGTTGCTCGTTAGTAAGTCTATTCATGATGAAATGTCAAAGCATACTGAGCATCTTTCTCTTTGACACCATGTCTGAAATCCCACGTGATCTGTCAAATACTAATGCATGAAAATCCTAACCTCAAAAAAATCACCCGTTACAAACAAAACCATTGGATTTCGGAAGAGACAAAAGAACAACAGGAACGATGAGGCGTGCCGTTTCGCAGTGGAAAGAAAACAGACTGCATAGAGCACAACGTTATTATCGACCAAAACACTTGCGGGATGTGATATACGCCGACAATTGAAGAGGGAAGCGAGACGCAGTTGCAGACAAAAAAAGAAAGCCCGAAATGCGTGAGTATAAGCTTTTGACGGCACAAAAAGGAAATGTCTTTATACCTCTAAGTCTGAATTTGGTATCCACGCTATATGGTTATGTAATCTGATGCTGAGCAAATACCAAAAGCAGTAAAATCTGAGTGCTATCCAAACTCTAGTTTGCCAGTTATCTTTCAAAAATCAATCACCGAAGATGAATCACTCTTTAGGAGAACAATCCAAGCTCTTACGCATGGACTGAAACAACTTCATATTTGAGCATTAAAAACGCCAATTTGATTAGTAATCCACTGTATAGTTCTGACCTGGCACCGAAAGACTTCACAAGAAACAATTGTTCATTATTATATGATTACTCGGAGTATTTAGAAAAAAAATTAAAGAAATTATTAAATTGAAAATATTTTGAAATAATTCCACAATAAAGCTTACAATGATAATATTCTACCGCCAGCATAAGATCTCTTCATTATATGCATAATCTAGTAGCAAACCTCTTCTAAGAGACTTCAGCAAAAAGTTCCAAACTCGTTGTACTGAATCCATTCTCCAATAATAAAAACACCAATTAATGCAAAAACACAACGGCATTATTATATAGCGTACTCAGCAGCAATCAGTTGCAGTGTGGCCATGGCGTATACGTAACATTTTAATTGTTTCGTCAAAGTGCAAGGCATTCGGGAGTTTTGCCATAATAAAAATGCAATCAACCGACTTGTGGCATATGCGGATATGAGTGGGTGTGGCAGCGATTTACCGTAATTTAAGTAGAGATTACCAGCAATGCGCCACAAGTTATTACAGTGGCAGGCGCATTAAAAGTCTATTAAAATGAAGAGGTGGCGTTGATGCAGGACGCAGTTGGCATTGTTCGTCTCACAGCGCAATTCCTAGGTGGCAAGCAGCACAGCTTGACTATGTGCGTTACATAATGCATGCAAGTGTGTGTGTGTGTGTGTTATAATGCGAAGTTGAATGCAACGAATTGTTGCTGCAACTTGTAGAAAAACTCGAGTCGCATTTTTTTGACGAATTTTCTTTTTTCGTATATTCTTTGCAACATTTTGCCTTCATTAGTGTGCGGCGATTATAAAAGGGTGCAAGGATATGTGTGGGCTTGTGTTTTGGTCAGTCATTTTAGCCGAGTAACTTTTTGTTTCGACATTTTTACCCAACGACAGGTGTTGCATGCAACAGAGTGAACATTCCTTGCAGCGGCTACGTAGCTCATATGCTAATGATGCTCAGTTGCACACTTAAACACACTAGCACACACACACACATACATATTTCGCACTGCTCATTTTTTAGCGCACAAACTCATACTTGCAACTCATACTAACACGCTTACATACACACGTGTGGCAACTCGCTAGCACACTCTCTTCAATATGCACGCCTCGTTGCGTATCGTTAAAGCACTTGAACATTTTCGCTTGAAGTCCAATGTGGCAAGTTGCCCTGTTGCCTTGCTGCCGTATGGCCGTGCATCAACCGTGGTGCAACAACAACCAACAACAGCACTCACCTTTCCGGCAACAATATCGACAAGCGAGTGCGGTGGCAAACATATAAAGCACAACAGTTTGTTTGCGCTGCCTGTGGCTTGGGTGGCGGTGGCACCGGCGGCGGTGGAGTCGGCGTCAGCTAGGTTTTGTGGCTTTAGAAGCATGAATGTTGAACTTTTACTCTGCGACTATGCAAGTTTTTCAGCCACCGTGTTGGCATAGAATTTTTAGCGCAAAGCTTATTGCCACAATGAGCGGGCGGCAGCGCTGGCGCATTCGACGAAGGACAACTTTTAATTGAGATAAAATAAGCCGCCGCCACGCTAAGCTTTTTGTGTGGGTATTAATTTAAAAAAAATTACAGTTACTTGTAATTTAGTGGCGCTTACATGCAACGTGCTGCATTAGCAGCCAGCCAACCAGCCATCCAGCTAGCCAGCCAGACCGTCAGCTTGCCGTGGCGTTCATTGGGGCATGCAACAACACTACTTAAGCAGTTGTAAGTCAAAGTTGTTTTTTAACAATCACATGTTAGTGCTGTTGTTGTTGCTGTTGCTGGCCTTGTACCTCGCTGTGTTTTGTGTGCGCAATGGTGGCGACGTCTGTCCTTAGCGGCCACGCTTGTATGACTCTCTCATGTGGCAAGTAAGCACTTTTTGCCGCTCAAACAAATTTGCACTTGGTTTACACTGGTTGTTGTTGTTGCACATTAGTTGTGTTATTGCAACGTCTATTTGGCAGTCTGTGTACTGATTTCTTTCGCTTCGTTTCTGCTGCTTTGAAGTTGTTGTTGTTGCTTAAGTTGCTGCAGTTTTTTTTGCAAAGCGGTAAGAAGACATGTTTATATAAACAGGAGTCTACGACTGCTATTAAATAAGTAATATTTTATATAATTTTATTGTAGTAATAATTTGTGCAAGCTGTAAAAAAGCTTAGCGGGGCATAATTATATGGAAGTGACTTCTTTAACTTAAAAAACGGGCGTAATAACTGAATAGATGTTCAGAGTCTTGAAAGCATTCTGAACACATCGGACAATTCGGTCTAATGTCGTGCAGGCATCTGTACAGGTAGCTTCTGAAGCATCCTAGTTCACTTAAGTAGTATTTGAGTTAGAAGTCCAGGTCCCTATATCGTCTGTCGATCCACGTGTGGATATTAAATATCAATCTGTGGGTCCACCATCGTTTGAGTGAGGTTTGCCACCGCTGCTGTCATATTGAATAAAAACAGAATTTGAATGTGAGTATTTTTTCATAAAGTAGTCACCATGAACAAATAATCCCCCTCCCAGTTTTTTTAAATTTTAATTTTAACTACCTTTTTTTTTTAATCGAAAATTTTTACTACTTTTTTTTTTTAAATTAATAATTAAAAAACTATTTGTGATTTTTTGATAAAATTTTCAGGAGTTATAGTTCAATACTTTTACTTTCAGAAAAATATGCATGAATTTTAATTATTTTTATCACTTGACTCTGGAGGTCACCTTGAAATCCGGCCAATATACGTTCAAGTGAGGTATCAGTCAATGTTCACTGGAGCTAGGCTAGGAGTCACTACTGGCATGATATTATACTCGACCTTGTTAATGAATTCTGGTTAAACTGACTAAATACATCGTATTACATACATTTACATATTCACCGACAGTTAAAAGGACAAACAAGAACAGGAGCGGGCTTCTTCTGTAGCTATCCATATACAAAATGCAGCTGAAACTAAATGACTACAATTGGGTCAGACAGAAATCCGGCCATAACAGAGAGTGTCAAGTGGGATTTAACCAGCAAGTTCATAAACATTCTAATTGATGGCCAAGTCCCTATTAAAACCATCCATAGCGCTACAACTAATTTCATTGCATTTGGTTAAGAATGCAGGCAATACATTATAACATTATAATCACATACCCATGCAACAGTGTGCAAATGGGCGAAATCGAACTGCAACAGACCCTCTTTTTCATATAAATAATATATAAATTTGTATACTCTTGCAACCAGTTGCAGAGTATAACAGTTTTGTTCACTTAACGGTTGTGTGCATCATCTCAAACTAAGCGTGATAGATATACGCTTATATAAGTATATATACAAATGATCGAGATGACAAGAAATCCTGGTGACTGTCTGTTTGTCCGTCCGTCCACCCGTGCAAGCGGTAACTTGAGTACAAATTGAGATATCTTGATGAAACATAGTATGCACGTTCCTTAGTAAAAAAAGTACGAGTTCGTGGATAGACGTAACCGGACCACTGCCACGCCCACAACTTGCCATTAACCGAAACCTGTAAAGTACCATAACTAACCATCAAATTAAGATACAAGCAGCGTTCCAAAGTAAACAGGACTTAAAAAAAAAAGAATAAATGGTTTTTTCGGCAAAATCAATTTACTTTATTCAAAGTAGTCTCCTTATGCTTCAATGCAGCTTTATTGCATGTCGAACGAGTGATTTAGCTCGTTAGCCGGTACGAGTATAGCCGCCAGTATGCCAATGCAAGCCTTTTGTATGGCATCTACTTACGTCTCCATAACACTTTCCTTTCATGGGCAAATGCATTTTTTCGAAAAGGAAGAAGTCTCACCGTGCCATATCAGGTGAACGGAAAGTGGTTAATGGTTAAAATATGATTTTTGGTCAAATAATTGGTCACAAGCGTCGATCGATGATTCTGATTCTGAGCAATTTTTGGTCGTCAGTCAATTTGTGCGGAACAAACCGTACTCCGGTCAAAATGCGATAAATCGATGTTTTGGAGATGTTCAATTCCATTTCCATGAACTTCAATGATTTCGACATACGAGTATAGGTGGCGCCGTCAGGGGGCGCTAGAATCAAAAAGTTTGCTTTGATTCCGCTTAATGAAACTTCATTGCTGAATAATTTCACTCATCGTAAATGTCACCGAATGCACTGTAAGTATTTCAAAAAGACTAGCGTATACTAAGGACTAATTATTACCTTGATGTCATTAGCAACCTAGGAAAAAACGTTTCGACGAAGGGGTTTTTGAGCGAAATTTAAATTAAAAGGTCTTATTATTTTAATGCCCACTGTATTGTATTTACACTTCTCACAGATAAGCTCAAATTTAAAGCAGTTGCAGAATAATCCCGTATTTTTTCAGAGTATAGTCTTTATGCTTACATATTTAGTTTCAATTTTAATTTAAAGAATTTTATTTTAAATTATGAGATTTTAAAATCACTTTTAATAATTTGGTGCAAGTTTTAAACTTTTTCACTTTCATGAATTGTTCAGAGCTCACATATTTACGATAATTTTTTTCAGTTAAAAGTTTCAGTAAAATTTCAGAATAATTGTGCTGCATTAATATACGCTGCAATAATTTATTTAATTTTTTCTGATCTATGGTTGAATTTTATAAATAAAACAATATAACTCCTATAAATGGCTTTCGATAGTATTGTATAAAAACGAATGAGGGATGTAAAAGCCGGTAACAAAAATATTTTACTTATTTAACACAAATATTTTACAAAAATGTTTATAAATGAAAACAATTAATATGTTTTTGTTTTTTTTTTCCTTTTCGTTTTATAGCCGAAACTTAAGGATATAAACTGTCTTGATTTAAAAAAAAAAACTATTTTTTCATTATTTTATTAAAGAGGCATTCATAATGCAATTTTTCACATATATTTTTTCAAAAGCTTGCCACACCGTCATAATGCACTTAATTTCTCCCATCTTTAAATGCAAAATCATAACTGTTGATTATGAAAAATGTCACGGTTTCATTGACAACACTTACACTTTTAATTAACTGCCATCATAACGCACTGCTTACTCCCGGAAGTATTTAAAAATGATTTAACAGCTAATTGCTTGTATACAGTTATTTTTCAGTAGATTTTTATTTTCATTTTTAAAATTTTTATTGTTATTGCATAGCCATATAAATTCCATTTCCGCAAACACACACACACTGCCTGGCTAAATTTTTAAATTCCACACACTTGAATATGCAAGCTTTAGGTATTTCGCTCTTAAACTGTAGCTGCTGCTCATTAAACGCAATCAACTACGCGCTAAATGTCGATTTTTAAAAGTTTTTGCTCACTTTACATACACAAAAAATCGGAAATGTGTGAAAATGATTTGTATAGTGCTTTCTGTTACTCACACACACATGCAAAACTCAATTTGCCACAACCGTTCATTCAACCCCTAACCCGCCGCGCACTAAACGCATTCGCAAATCCAATTGTCGTGAATTTTTTATTTCCACACATTTCCTTCCACTTCATCAACTCGGCATAAATTTTTAAATACACGCTCTCGCTGATAGCGATTTTTTACTTATTTAGTGCATTTTTATTTTATTTAGTAATAATAAAAGTGTTAGCCAACATTTGTTGTTGTGTGTAAAAAAGCGAGTGCGTTTTACATCACTCATACGCCGTGGGTAACATTTAATTTAATATCGCAGAGATGTATGGCATTCGCTGGCATTTGTATGCCGCTGTCTGCGTGTGCGTACATGTTTGTGTATGTGTGTTTTATATATATGTATGTGTGTGTGCTTGCTTGAACCATAAACAACAAACAACAACAATCGAAAGTGTAACAAAAGCAATTTCACTTTTATGCGCTTTTAACAGCAACAAAAAACTTCAATAAATGCTACACCACCAACAACAACAAATACAACAACGACAACAAAAATAACAACAAACAGCATTGACAACAACAATAACAACAAATTTAGTATCGGCAACACAACAACAATAGTAATAACAGCAGCAGCAACAACACCAACAACAATAACAACAACACATATAGCATCGACAACAACAACAACTATACCATTGACTACAACACCAATAACAAGCATAGCACCGACAATAACGCCAACAACTGCAACAACACTTGTAGTCTCGACAACAACAACAATAGTAATAACAGCAACAACAACGTTAGCAAACGGCAAAGGGGCAAGGAATAAGCAAACAAGACGCGCAAATAAAAATTATAAAAGCAACACGGAGCAACCAGAGCGGCACAGCGCAATATTTTTCCACGTCTTTTGTGCCTCTTGTGATTTATGCACGCCAGCAATGCCAGCGTCATCAAGCGCCCGCCCCTTCAGTGTGTGGTGCGTCTGTGTGTGTGGCGGCGCATTCACGCGAAGTGCCAAAGTTTTGCGCCGAAAACGAGGCAACATAAAATCGAGCGCTCACTTTGGATGAATGATTATACGCCTGCGATTATGCTACGTTTATTGGCGAATATGTGCGTGAGCTAAATCATACCCACACATACACCCAAACAAGTGCACACACACACAAACACCTACGAGAGTAAGTGCCCGCCGAAGTACCAATGAGCTGTAATGACAGTGCGCCCGCAACAGCAACAACAAAAGTGTTTAACAACAAAAAATAACAGCAAGACAACAACAAAAAGAAAAGTGTTTCCAACAAAAATAAAAAATAAACGCTACAACAGCAACAATTGATAGCTCGCCACCAACACAGCGTCGCACGACAATCAGTCGGCATGCGGCACATTTATGATTGTGCGTTCGTCATAAATGGCAACGCATGTTGCACGTTTCAGCCACGGGTAGCGCCCACACACCAAGTGCCATAAATTTGGCTTAAATTTGGCAAACGCATATATTTATGTTTTTATATATGTGTGTACGAGTACAGAGTCACAGCATATTGAGGAAGAAGCATATGAGCAAAAGCCTGCAAAACAATTAATTAAACGGCAACGGTATCGTGCGGTGCTTGTGTGATTGAGCGTTAATTTATGGCAAATTTTCATGCTACCAATTCGCATTTTTTCACACTTCATTTGAAAAAGCATATTTAAAAATGTTGGCTACAATGACACTCGTCAACATTCGAATAAGCAGATTTATTGCCGAAATTCGGTGGAATTTCGAAAGGTTTTACAGTTTTAACACTAAAAGTTATGACTTTAGCAACGCGCTATGACCGCTTATTTAATCAGAAATTATGCTTTTTACTTTAAAAGTGTCAATTTTATACTTGAGGGGTATGAATCGAGCAAAATACGAGTATGCGTAACTTTTTTGGTGATGCAGAGCCCACAAAGTACTTTAAGTTCTCATTTTCGATTAGCGTCTTCGTATCACAGTTTTAAGAAGCGCTTCTTAGATGTAACAAGAAAAATTGTTAACTTCGGCTGCACCGAATCATAATATTCACATGTGCAAATAAGCAGGTTTACCATTCAAAGGCTTGGTTTTGAGCGATCAGTTTAAGGGAAAGCAATACTCTATAGTTTTCCGAAATCGGTGTTTCAGATAATTAAACATATATGTATATGTATTTTAAAGGGTCTCAGACATGTGTTTCTAAATGTTACTAACTTTGTGCCAAATTCAGTATACCCTGAAACATAGTAATTTTTCAAATAAATCATAGAAAAATTTATATAATTCTCAATAGAATCTCGTTATATAATATACTATTTTTTATGTTCAAAATTTTCAAAAATCTATGTAAATGCTCTTATAATTATAATTATATTCTTCATTAAAATATATACTTATACTCTTGCTAGCATTTGAACCAATTTTCGAAGCACTTTTGCCACTCTGATTGAGGTATTTCCAAAACATGTCTTTCGAACGCATCAGCCGCCACTTCAGGTATCAAAAAATGTTTAATTCGTAGTTTATTTTTTATGTACGGGAAAAAGAAGTCATTCAGTGCGAAACTAGAACTATACTGTGGATGAGTCATCAAATCGATCAGTTTCTTCAGTGGATAGTCGTGGTGCAGAGTTGTTCGTTTTCGGCGGCTGATTCTTTGAAAGAAAATGGCAAACAAACGGTTGTTAAGAAAAAAATAGACAATCAGTTGCTTAGAAATGCTTTGTACGTGAACAACTTTTGTTTTATTCGGCCCATCTGGAATCGCTCCTACAGTCGACTGCTGTTTACTTTCAGGCTCATACGAGTACATCCACTAATCATCACCTGTAACTCTCGATCAATTGACATGAACCTTTTTTATCGATTGACAAATTGTGCAAAACTCAACTCATTCATACAATGCTGAATGTATATGCACTGGTCCCACTAATTCCTATAGTTGTCAGAATCTCATGAAAGGTTAGATGTTAGATCTTGATGTTAACGGCGTCCTCGATTGAATTCACTCGATATACACTAGTACTTGATGGAGCTTCAACCAACCTATATATTTTTAACATACGTACATATGCTTTCTGCTTCCTTATTTCATGCCGAAATCCGTACTAAGATGATTTTATTCTAAATAGCGAAAATGATAAATAGATAATTACTAGTACCTTTTTGTGTTTAATATCTCAATTTAAGTTAAGAGATCGATCCTAACAGTTTAATTCCTTAACCGAACAAATTTTGGACAGTAAGTAGCATTGGAAGACCATTTATGAATAGTAAAAACTCACGACAGCCGGTTCTACGCACCGGAATTGCCTCGGATTTTATACGACCAAGATCTATTTTTTCGGCGATCTAACCCTGTTTGGATCGGTGAGTACTAATTTGTGTTTGACGTCATTGGAGCGACGCCTTGCAGCAGGGTTAAAAAAAACAAAAAAACTCAAAAAAATCTTCAATAATCCCGCTTGATGAGAGCATCTGTGTACGGCTTCTATGATTAAATTATTGTACTACAAATGATATTCTGACAAAACTCCCGAAAGCATTTAGAGTTAGTTATGCTATATATTGGGTAGACGAAAAAGTATTTTCGTATTTTATTGATGTCGTTGCAGTCGTATAACTCCAGTGCACCAATCACATTGTCTCATACTATTTAGTGTTGAACAGGTAAGATTTTAAGCTTCATTTCACCATAAAAAATTATATTCTGTTGAGTTGAAAAAAGTTACTGCTGTTCAAAAATTAGTGAAAATTATGAAGAAATGCGCTATATTATGAAATTTTTGTATAAATGCTGCCACGCAAGCCACCAATGAAATTTGGGAAGTTTACGGAGACGATGTTTATCAGTTCGGGTAGCACAACAATGGCATACTCGCTTTCGTGTTGAAAATTTCGAAATTTCAATTTATACTGATGAAAGTTTTTCACTGAGGGAATAATGTCTCTAGCAGAAAAATGGCAAAACGAAATCAACCAAAATGGTATATATTGGGTTGTCAAAAAAGTCTTGTGGTATTTTCGCTAGTTGGCGCTGAAAGCGCGTAGTTCTAGTTTTATTCGTCACATCGGGTCATTCACGCCCATTTCACGCGCTAACACGTGTTTGATTGATTGTCGTTTCTTTTAAGTCATTCGTGAGTTATAGCGTCGCAAACATGGAGCAAAATAAAGAGAAAATACGGCATATTTTACAGTACTACTACGATAAAGGCAAAAATGCATCTCAAGCCGCCAATAAAATTTGTGCAGTTTATGGACCCGATACAGTTTCCATTTCCACTGCACAACGATGGTTTCAACGTTTTCGTTCTGGTGTAGAGGTGGTCGAAGATGCGCCACGCTCCGGAAGGCCTGTCGTCGAAAATTGCGATAAAATCGCTGAATTGATCGAAAGAGACCGGCATAGTAGCAGCCGTATCATCGGTCAAGAGCTGGACATGAGTCATTAAAAATTTATTTCAATTTCAATAAAAAAAAATTCAATAAAAATACCGCAACACTTTTTTGACAACCCAATATTTATTTACTATGGTAAATATATAAAAAAACTAAGTTAAATAAGTTGTAGTTTGATTAGAAATACGAAAAGACTTTTTCGACTTCCTAATATTTAATCAGATAAAACTAATTAAAAAATGTACAACAAATTCTTTCGCAATAAAATCAAATGCCAACAACTGGACAACAGATAGGTGGCGCCAGATTCGAGTTCTTTCTGTAATATATACATTTGCTGCCATTAATTTATTTTTTTTTTCATATTCGTAATCGCAATTGCACAAGCATATGTATGTATGTCCATATGTTGATATCACTTTACACCTCAGTAATTTTTAATATTTCTCCACATACTTTTCACACCACAACCGCCAGCAATTCCTGCAATCGCTTGTTTCCACCTGTTTCAGTATGTAAATACTCACATTAAGAGGGCATGCCTAATATGCCGTGAATTATTTCAATAAAAAATCGCATGTAATTTCAACACAATTCATTTATTTTCACCGCAAAAAAAAAATACAAACACACCTGCAACAGCAGCGTCGTTTACTAATGTACACCGTTATGTTTCAGACGCTGACAATATGCAGGCTCACTCGGGTGAAATGCTGCATATGTAAATGTCTGTGGGTTCGCTTAAAAATGCCGTGGTTTCGAGCATATTTAAAATAGGCTCCTTAAGGCGGCCACAGCCTGAGAGAAAAAATTAACCGCAATATTTTATCAACAAATATTTGCATCTGCACATACTATTATGTTTGTAAATGTAATATATGCATGTAAATGTATGAAGCTTACACCATCAGATATTCTTGAGCAACGCGGCATGTGTATTTTTAAATTTCAGTAAAGTTGTTTAAGAATATAGTGGTCAGACCATGTGAAGGCAATTTTACGAAATCAAAAATATTAACTTGAATGTTGTATAAAATAAACTTTCAGGTAACAGACTAACTCCTTCATCATCCCCGGCCTATATAGATAGATATTCATGCGTTTTTCTAGATAATATAGTCCAGTAAATCCAAAACTGAAGCAACTAAGTCCCCATTAAAATATTAAAGATTTTCTCAGCAGAATTGTGGGTTAAACAACTACTCCCTTTCAGCCTATTATTATTTCCTCCCAAGAAAATCAGGGCAAACTGCTTATAAGCAGTGCATATTTACACCAGCTATCAAACGCATGTTTACCTTTACACATACACACATAAACAAACAAGTGTCTATAAAGCAGCAGGAGCACTTGTACTTTTTATGTCCATAAATGTTCGCACTTGATGTTGGCCTTAAATTTGCGGAAACAGCAGTCAAATGCGCACTGAGTGATGATCTTGACTTTATGACGTATTATTCATGTTGCCAACAAAGGTTATGACACCACGCCCATCTCACCTCACTTATGCCCATAAAGAGAGCAATACTTGTATATACATGCATATTTATATTTATATTTACACTGAACTCATTCACAGGGAAGACAAGCAAGACACCTCACACATCACATGCTATTCATGCGTACATATATGTATATTTGTTGTATGTATGTACATATGTCTTCGTTGATGATGAAGTTTATGATGACGAAGATGGAGTTGCTGCTGCCGTTTATGCTGACGTGGTAATCTAATTGTACTTCGGCAGTGGTGCATATGTAATTTTCTTACCTCTCTCTTTTTTCCTTGTGCAGGTATAGATGTATGTGTGTGCGCGCTTGCAAAGTGTGATAGCCTTTACAAATGGCGCGATAATTTTGCTTGCTTGATATATGACGAGAATAAACATTAGAAATTAAAATAAATTCCGGCGACAGGCAAACTGCATACTTCTCTCGTTCCCATCAGAAGTCTTTATCTTGAAATAAAACTTTGAATTATAAATAACTCAGAACCAAGATTCTAGTGAGACTGTTTCGACCTTATACTCGTAATAAGGTTATTCGAACACATCTCATTATACCCTGAACAGGGTATATTAAGTTTGTCACGATGTTTGTAACACCCAGAAGGAAGACTCGGAGACCCTATAAAGTATATATATAAATGATCAGTATGTCGAGCTGAGTCGATTTAGCCATGTCCGTCTGTCTGTCTGTCTGTCTGTATATATACAAACTAGTCTCTCAGTTTTTAAGATATCGTTTTGAAATTTTGCAAACGTCATTTTCTCTTCAAGAAGCTGCTCATTTGTCGGAACTGCCGATATCGGACCACTATAATATATAGCTGCCATACAAACTGAACGATCGGAATCAAGCTCTTGTATGGAAAACTTTCACATTTGACGAGATATATTCACGAAATTTGGTACAGATTATTTTTTAAGCCAACAATGTAATCTCCGAAGAAAGATCGGATTGCTATGCATATAGCTTTCATACTAACTGAACACATAGTTACTAACAGAAATGCACCTGTGAAGGATATTTAGCTTCGGTGCAACCGAAGTTAACGTTTTTTCTTGTTTTTAATAAATATTTGGACATTTAACTAATCATGAAATATACAAGGTGCTTTCCAAAGTAAACAGGACTTAAAAATAAAACAGAACAAATGTTTTTATTCCGAAAAGGAAGAAGTCGCGCGGTGCCATATCAGATGAATACGGGGAGTGATTAATGGTTAAAATGTGATTTTTGGTCAAATAATCCTCCTTCGAATGTTGGATTCTGAGCAATTTTTAGTCGTCAGTCAATTTGTGCGGAACAAACCGTGCACACACCTTTCGTAAGCCCAAATGTTCGGTCAAAATGCGATAAATCGATGTTTTGGAGATGTTCAATTCCATTTCCATGAATTTCAATGATGATTTCGGCTGATTTTTGATGAATTCACGCAGAGTTTCGATGGAATTTCCGGTGATCACGGATTTTTATTGGCCCACATGTTAACCGTCATTTATATCCTCACGACCACTTTGAACACGTTGAAACCAGGACGGGATAAAAAATCATCGCCAGAAGCTTGTTTCATTAATTGAAACGTTTCGGTAAAAGTTTTACCAATTTTAAAACAAAATATAATGTTGGCTCTTTGTTTGAAGCTCATTTTCGCACCGATGACACAAATATACGGGCACTTAAAACGCAATACCTTAACTTTCAACCTATAAAATGTCATCTATAAAATCTCACTGGACAATCGATAGAGATAGCAACTTCTAACGCACAAGTCGACATACAGATGGCGGCTTCAGTGGGCGCTAGATTAAAAAAGTCCTGTTTACTTAGGAACGCACCTTGTATTTGCGTCAAGGATGCTCCGTATCATTCTAACAACACTCTTGACCATAAAGTATTTTTTTTCCCAATAAATTCTACAATCAACAGTTACAAGCCTTTTATATATGATTGAGAAATGACATATACAACTTTTTCAGGGCAAAATATGATCAAATAACTAAAAAGATCGTTAAAATCAAAAGGTTGGCAAGAAAACTCGCACTCTAAGCTACTTAAAAAATAGTCATAATATTGCACATAAGACAAAGCATCTTAGCTCAATGTGAGCGGAAACAAACCGACCAACTTCAAACCTACCAAACCAAAAGTGTTCTGACTACAAAAAAATACCACTGCTCAGAGTAAATTCAAGAAACCTATCCGTAACAACAACAAATCATGTTCAAATATGCGCCGTTTCGTTCGATAATCAATTTCCATATTCCGACAACTTCATTATACCCGCCTCCCAGAAACCCCCCTCCTTATTTACGAAGAACTCGGACAGCGACTTTTCACAGGTCTCTTTGGACTTTACACCAACAAGGTCGTTCGCCATGGACAAGAACAGGTGGTAATCGCTTGGCGGTATGTCCGGGCTATATGGTGGATGCGATAAAACCTCCCATCCGAGCTCCCGTAGTTTCTAACGAGTCATCAACGAAGTGTGTGGTCTGGCGTTGTCTTGGTGGAACACTACAGACTTCCTGTTCAACATACTGATCATTTAAATATATACTTTATAGGGTCTCCGACGCTTTCTTCTGGGAGTTACAAACTTCTTGGCAAACTTAATATACCCTGTTCAGGAAAAGCAACTCATGTAACCCCTCAATTAGTACTTTTATGATTTATGCGCCTCAACTGATATCAATAAATAAAATCAAACACTGATGGCAAAAATATAGTTTCACTATTCAGATTAGCGATTTCCAGCTATTAACTATTAACGAATATAACGTTCAATAAAACAGCAAATTTCCTACGAAAGCTATCGAAAAACAAACTTTATTAAAACCCACACCCTGCACTTCACGAAACAGCAAAACAAAGTATCGCAGTACTTGAAAAAATATGCAGACACTTTGCCGAATCCAAACCATTCGATGGTATCAAACGATACTTGACACCTCATTGTCAAAATCGCAGTTATTCATGTAGTTGATGACAGCCAACAACACTCAACAACATACAACATAATAAAACAATAACAACGAAGAAAATGCAAAGTTTCACAAAATGAATGAAGAACTACGACGACAGATAAGAAACCCGTTGACTCTTTTTTCTCTTATTGCACACTAAGTTCGACGAATTCATTTCGCACAACAACAACGCCTTTAACCCGCCACCTGCTTGCATAGTATACGGACAGGTGGTGATAGTTGGGTACAACTTGATTTCTTATTGAAAATCAAACAATCGAACGAAATCATTGAGCAAGAGAAACTGTTGCACAACAACAACACTAACAACAATGCAAGCAAATATAAATAAAAGTATGACACTGCAAATACACAAGGAAGCCGAGAGACAAATAGCAAAATCATCAACAACAAACTAGCAATGATAACAACAACAAGAACGTCAAATGAAGAAAAAGTCAATATACAACACAGATCCCAAGCGATGTGACTCAATCAGTGGCATTTGTTTGGGACATTTACTGAATATTTTCCAATGCCAGCAAAGCAGAACAACAAAAACAAAACCAAAACTACAGTTAGACGCTGGCACTGCCCTACTAAGATAGTTGCAGTGGCGCTGGTGCTGAAGCAGAGCTTGCGTTGGACACCAACAGCGTAGCAGCAACAATATCCGTAAACTGTTTTGATAAAAGAGCTGGCAATTCACCATGGCAGAGTGGCGGCAGCGCTGCCAGTGCGAAGGTGAGTAGTGTCGAACAATAAAAACTTTACGCAAACTTCATGTAATTTGGCACAAATACTTGACAACAGTGTGTACAGACTGCACGCCCGCCTCACCGCTCCACCGCCCAGCTTGTAACAAACTGATGGTTGCACGTTTTCGGTCAACTTACGCGCACACACAAGCAGGCACGCACACAATCTTATAAACGAGCTTCCTGGCTTCGGCCACTTGCAGGCATATACTCGTATGAAGACACTATTGATGAGCTCAAACGGCAGCTCGACTCAATTTATTGCCAACACAGTGCAATAAAAATTACCAAAAGGCAAAGGAATGAGACTCCTTTTCCTATTGGAAGTTCGAGTTCAAAAGTGTGTATGCATATGCGTGTGTCGGTGTACGCCAAGGAAATGAAATGCTGGAGGACATAGTGTCCAGGTAAAAAGTACCGAGGCTAGAGGATAATAAGTAAGCAAACGGGCTGTAAGCTTGCAATCGGGCGACTAGAATTAATTAAAAATTCAATGAACCAACTGTGATTGCTCTCACACACACACATTCATGCATACATATATACTTTCTGAGAAGTAGCATACACGAAAGCAATTCAAAATTGTTTGCCTCGAGAGGAAAATATTTTCGTACATATACATATTCATGGAAATATATTGGTTTACGGTAGAATGAGTACTCTAGGTGGTCTTAGCACACAGATCTCTGAGCAAAAATACATTTTTTATGGGTTGTAGGAAAGTTTTATTGAATATTATCATAATTGAAGAAGTTGGGCATTTACAAGTCCGCTGAGTAATAAGTGGATTTTTCATCCAACTTTTATTATATAATATATCGACGGTCTTGCTGCAAATGAAAGACGCCACAAAGAGCTGACGGTCTCCGAACTATCAACAAATTTGTATTATAGTTGTTTTTTTTTTGTGTGGGATGGGCTCATGTATAGAAGTTCACGCAAATGGGGAAAGTTCTCTGAGCACCATTCACTTGGTAGTCGCCAGGAACGATTATTTTACATATGGCTCAAGGAGCTCACGACTTCCGTTCTTAGACCAGATATCCTCTGGGTAGTCAAAAAAACATCCGTTTAAAAGCCAGCTAAAGTGAAAAAGCGAATCATCCCTCCTTAAGGATGTGCGCTGGGTTTAGGACCTGTTACGTAAAAAAACACCCCCAATGAATAGGAAACAACTACCTCGGATTAGAGACCCACCCACCTTTTGACCACATCAAACGTATTAACGATTACGATTTGAGGGAAGGTGCCGCTGCCCAGCTGGTTGATGTCCTCATTAGAGTTAAGCTGACATCACCGCCATCCAAGAAATGCGATGGACGGAACAAGAGAGACTACGTCGCCAAGTACTGTCATTCACGCCGGTGGATAAACGTCTAGCCATAATCCGCATCAAAACGAAGTTCTTCAACATATCGCTAATTTGCCCACGCCCCAACGGAAGAGAAGGATGATGTGACCAAAGATGCCTTCTATGAGCGCATGGAGCGCACCTATGAGAGCTGCTCGTCACAAAGTCAAAATCGTGCTTGACGATTTTAACGCCAGGGCGATCAAAGAAGATATCTTTAACCCAAGGTAAATTCAGCCTCCATGATTAAACATCCTAAAATGGGTTGAAGGTGACCAAATTCGCCGGGGCCCGAAACATAGTTATCTGAAGTACTAAATCCCAGCATAGGAAAATTCGTCAAGCTACTTGGCTGACTCTGGATCGGAAAGCCACCAACTAGATCGATCATGTTGCGATAGACCATTGGTTTTCGGTAATTGCAAAAGAAGAGCTGGGGCGACGAGGATTGCCTACTTCGTAACGTTATAATCGACCACAACACGTGCTGGATGAGATAGACACGGAAAGTTGAAGAGGGAAAATTTAATTTTTTTTATACGGTACTTAATTTTTGTAGCGATCTGGAGCCTAAATTGTAACCTTAGATTTCCTACTGAGTACAAAGTTACACACACTTACAGGTAGCTGCGTGTAATCATTGCTGATAGTCCAGGTAGGTGTCGCCACAATTCACACGCCACAATTTAGCACACCATGCAGCACTCAGCTTTAAGGTGTCGTTGCTGTTGTCACTGCATGCTTTAGAGCAACACCAAAACAAAAAAAAAAACAACAACGTAACGCTTCCCCCACACTCAATTCCACCTAAAATATGTCGAAAGCTAACTCACCTGTTTAGATTTTGTTTTGTTAACGTTGCTTTGCATCCAAAAACCTCTACAAAAGAACGTTACTAACTTTTGACCGTTACTGACTGTTACCCATGAAGCATAACAACAACAACAACAGAAACACTTCTTAGCTGTGTGAACTCTGGACGCAACAAACTATGTGTGAGTTTAATGTAAGTTGAGAGTTTGTATGCGTATGCTACTCTTCGGTTTAGTCATTTCCTAAATTCTGTTGCCACGTATCGGGCTGCAATGACATACTTTTCATTTTTTGCCGTCCTTAGCAACCTGCGTATGCAAAGAAAGAACAATAACCTACAATATCAGTGGCGGTCGAGTTAGTTTAGCTCTCTGTTCGTCAAACTGCAAACAGTGCAGCAAATAAGTGAGTATGTTTTTGCTGTTGTTGTTGTGGTAATTTTAATTATGAATGGCGTTGCCAAGTATACAAGCACTGCTAGCAAAGTAAGAATGTCGTTAATATTAAGCGAAGTATAAGGGTACGCTTCAGTCCAAGTATATATATAGATAGTTATTGCGCAAAAATGGCCACAAATCGTTCTTTTCAACAATATAACTTCTCAAACGTAACAGTCAAACACAATAACGTCAGAGATGTCCATCGATAATTTAATTGAAAATAATCGATAATTCATTATATCGATAATTTCAGCTATTGCTCATTTTACACTGCTGGAATTATCAACGATAGTAAAGGTATAATTTAAAAAAATTATCGATATTTGCGACTATTCCCTGCTTTTCACTCATAAGATTTTCATACTGACGTTCGTTCAATCGAAACTCTAATATCTTTGTCTTTCATTGCACAAACAAATTAGTACGAGACTTTCTATATACCCATACATACATACTATATTTATCGATACATACAAACTCACACCACATATGAGTGCAAGTAAATTTTCACAAAGTCCAATCCCTCTCCCCCTCTTCCTTGCTGGCATTCTCTACTGCAATAGAGTGATTTAATTATCGTCGGATTAGTGCAAATCAGAATATTCTATAGGAATTTTCATAGAATTTCAACATATTACTTAGTTAGATACACAAATGCTTCGTTGGCTATCCCCAAAGACGCTGCCGGGCAAAGCGTTCAATCAAACGCAAAAGTAAACACAGCTGTCAAGGCCGCACAAACACGCCTCAGAAGGCTGCATAAGTAGATATCTCTCTCAAAATTTGCATGGCACAGTGGTGAGTTTTCAAGCAAAACAGGATAAGGATTTTCTCTCGATACTCCACATGAGTTTTGAGAGCTTGAACCGCCAAAAAACTATATCTCAAACTTCCTTCTAGCTAAAGATCGTTTTCGTGACAAAGTAATATTCTTTGAACTTCGGCTTCATGAAGCTGTTGATTAGATACCACAAAAATAAAAGCAATTCTATAATTAAGAAAACATTTATTTGCGAATGCTAGTTAAGTTAAGTTAAGTTACGTTAAGTTAAGTTAAGTTAAGTTAAGTTAAGTTAAGTTAAGTTAAGTTAAGTTAAGTTAAGTTAATTTAAGTTAAGTTAAGTTAATTTAAGTTAAGTTAAGTTAAGTTAAGTTAAGTTAAGTAAATTTAAATTAAGATGAGTTAAGTTAAGTTAAGTTAAGTTAAGTTAAGTTAAGTTAAGTTAAGTTAAGTTAAGTTAAGTTAAGTTAAGTTAAGTTAAGTTACGTTAAGTTAAGTTAAGTTAAGTTAAGTTAAGTTAAGTTAAGTTAAGTTACGTTAAGTTAAGTTAACAGTTGCATAAACATTCACTCATATTTTATTATGCTAGTCTACACAATTTATACCATAAACTTAGAAAAGTATACAACAGAATTTTTTTGTAGCTCGCCCCACTGTGCGACACATTGGTGGTCAACCGATATTGCCACTGTCTATCAAACGGTCGTCTGAGCATTGAATCGGCAGGCCAATCAACTGAACTGCATTACTCCGAGGACAGCAGTGTCGGTGTTAACCACCAGAAGACGCATCATCAGCATATACGCACCCAAGCCCCTAGACACAAAGTTCAAAGGCATATACTTGCGTTATATAGACATTAGTAACTTTTGGAGAACCCGACAAGTACTCAGCTAATGTGCCACTAGTTCGATGAGGTCCGGTACAAGGTCAACTGACCTCATTACAGCAAGAAAGTAATCAAGGACTAGTTGTTATAAGTTAATTTCAAGTTCGATAATTTTTTTCGAAACTGGTTGGGTGTTTATATACTACTAGTCATAAGATTTTAAAATTAGAATCTGCAAATAATTTGAAGAAATAATGACGAGTTGATAATACTTGGATAAATATAAATCCGGATCCGTCAAGGTTACATAGAACCGACTGTTCCGAGGAGATTTCTAATGATGGTATTAAGAAGAGGAAGAATGAAGATATTAGAAGCAACAATACAAAGTGAACTTCTAGTTTATGCTGCACTAGTTAAGTCATTAGTAACTAACCTAAAAATTACATAGAGGCATATATAACTAATATGTATATATGTATATACATTTATATACATACTTACGGCTGTTTACAAAAATTATCTGCATATACGCGTGTATGTGTGTGGTGGATGTTTGCATAACTGATGGCACTGGAGCAACTTAAGAGCAAAAACTAAGACATTACAACAACATTATGCGTGATATTCGTTGGGAGGGCTTTTAACATTCAACTGGCCGTACTTGAAAGTTTAGATTTGATGCCACAAAGATTTTGTTGGCAGTCCGCTTGCAACAACCATGCAGCAATGATCTTTCTCTTTGTGAGCGTTGCCGGCCAGTGGTCGATGCTGTAGCAATTTCCAATGCAATCTGATTTATTTAGAAGTTTCATGTTTGCTGCAGCCAATGCAGACATGAATAAACACACACACTCGCATATAAGTACAAAGGAATACACACAAACAACGATTAAAACTCACCAAATTTTCGTTGAAAACTTGCACAAATGCATATGTGGGTGTGCAATTATACTCTTGCAACATGTTGCTCCAGAGTATAAAAGTTTTGTTCAACCAAGGGTGGTATGGGGTCAAACTTTTAGGTAGGAATGCACATCTCTTTTATGTTACAGTGGGGAAAATGGGCGAAATCGGACTTCAGCCACGCCTTCTTCTTATATAATTTGTCAAAATCTAAGTTATCTTAATTGAGAGTACTTAGAATGAATAAATTCGATAGAACACTCGTCCTAGACCCCATATAAGAAACAGACCTTATGAACCTGAAGCTACTTCTCTGGCTTTAATTTTAATCCTTGTAAGTTCTAAGAGCACGCAATGTTTGGTGACACCCGAACTGTGCCCTTCCTTACTTACTTACTTATATGTGTTTTGTGTATTCGAGTTCGAGTACTAAATTGATTTACGGCTTTTCATCTTGAAGTTCTCCAACTCATCGAAAACAAAACACCGGAATCGATAGAGCAAAGCAAAACAAGCAAGGTAAGACAAAAAAACAAAGGCACCTGAAGATAAACACAGCCAAACGTGTTGGAAGTGAAAATTGCCTAAGTTTAGTGACCATTTAACACCTGTGAATCACCCGGATGCTATGAGCTCCCTCCGCTGCTCTCTATGGCAGTGGCCTCAAAGGCAAGGTGTGGTTGATTACAGGAGTTGCCGAGTGTAGGTGGCGATTGCAATTAGAATTCACTTCAAAACTCAAGCGCTTAGAGTTTTCGCAAGCTAACTTGAGTGCTTTGAACCCTGGTTGTTGTTGGAGATGCCTTTGTTAGGAACTATGTATACATTTTGCAATCTTACTAGTCTCAGTCTGATTAAACGGTTTGGTGAGGTACATTAAAAGTTCTGCATGATGGCGACTACTAAATACGGTTCTGTGTGAAGCCAAATAACAACTCCTACATCTAGTTAGCTACTAAATCCCGACACAGCGCAAAGAGGCCTATACAAATCTTTTTATGTGCTTTATTTTTATTTCCACCAGCTTTTCAGAATAACTGTAAGTTTCCGCTTTCAGCTATTTAAACTTTAACCTCGCAAAGGCGTGGCAATCAAGAAGGAAATAATGATATGTTTCTGCCTCATAGTCTTCCAAACAGCTTGTGAAACCGGTATCCAGTAAGATTCTCAATTTTACCGCGTGGGCCTGGAAAATTTCGAGTTGGAACCCTTCAATTGGGAAAAATCTAAACTCACCGAAGGCGTGAACTCACTAGACCTTTAGCGAACCACTCTGGGCCAAAAGCTTCCTACGACAGTGCAAAAACAATGATAGCCCATCACGGCTAAGCTCCAGCGAAGCCACTCTTTCCACTAGTAGGACGCACAAAGAAGACGGAGCAGAAACCCTTTCGCATTATATTCATAGTAACGCCAAGGTGCCTTCTAAATAATATTTTAATAGTATTTGTCGAATATAATATTGTTGTGATTCTTCTTCTTCTTTACAGGCGTACACACAGCATACGCGGTTATAGCTGAGTTAACAGCAGCGCGCCAGTGGTTTCTTCTTTTCGCTATTTAGCGCCTATTCGAGATACCAATTTCAGTCAGGTACTTCCCCACCTGATCTCTCCACTGGAGTGGAGGTCTTCCTCTTCCTCTGCTTCCCTGGCAATACTGAATCGAAACACTTCAAAGCTGGAGTGTTCTCTACTATCTGGACAGCATGACCCAGCTAGCACAGGCGCTGCCTCTTGATTCACTGAACTACCATCTGGATCTATATAAGCGCAAAGCGACGCGGTCGTGTATAGCAATATTTCATTAAGCCTCTGACGTTTTCTTCGGGATGTTATAAGCTTCGTGGCAAACTTAATATACTCTGTTCAGGGTATAAAAAGTGCAAACTAAAACGGCTCGTAGAAAGCTCGTAAAAGTGGTGGATTCTTCGACCGCGATGTGTTCTGTAAATCTGGTGTATCTTTCAAACATACAAGTATTTAAACCTTTGTTTACATTATGATACCAATGTCTCTTGTGTCTGAATTTTTCCAAAATCAATGACCCCTTTATTTACATTTTGCCAGGTCAACTACACTTTTGTTTACATATATCCAAGTTCACAACCACAGTTTATATTTATCTAAGACAACAACCTTTGTTTATATTTGGGGTCATTAAGCCTTTTGTTTACATTTTATGGAGTCAATGAACTCTTTCTTGACATTGTAGGATTATCAATGTCCTTTTGTTTACATTTTTCCGAAGTCAATAACCTTTTAGCCAAGTTCACATTTGGGTTTACAAGGGTAAGAGGGTTCTTTACTTACATTATAAAGGCATAACCCTCTTGTTTATACTTTGTAGGGGTCATAGACTCCTTTTGTTTACGTTTCATGAGATCAATTACACCTTTGTTTATATTCAGTCTATTTCAAAACCTTAGTTTACATTTAGCCAGGGCAACAACCTTTGTTTACGTTGCGTTTCACGGCTGACATTGTTGTTGGTGTTGATACTGGTTCCAAAATAGACGAAATTGTCTAAGACTTCAAAGATATGACTGTTAATAATGACGGCCTCACACGCCAGTCGCGAATGCGGGCATCGATACTGTCTGATAATCGACTGGGCACTGAGCCGAAACCGAAAAAAACCCAAAGCAAAGGGGATAAGTCTAGGCTTAGAACAGTTTATTAAACATTGAATCAAGCGGTTCCTATGTTGAATTTTCTCAGGTGCCTATTTGGAAGGTGGTATTAAAGATTTATATTTATGAAAATATCGCTTTTTATAGTCCGGTTCATATATGATCAGAGGGTATATAGTATGTAAACTTAGTTAATAGAAAAACGGCATAACAGTTAACTTATTCACAATCGTTTATACAAAAAAACAATTTCAAATTGAAGTAATATGCCAAAGGCTTGCTTCAACATGCCACCAAATAGTTGAAGTTAATTGTATGAAGCTAGCAACTCCCTTCAACTATTGCTGCGCTTGAGCTTAATTTAATAAAATAAAAATCCTTTGATAAACACCGGCGAAATTCTATCCGCTCGCTAGCATAAAATATTTATGGAAAGATGAAAATTAAATTTATTAGCAGAAATTTGTGTTTAAATCACAAAGTGAATTATTTTCGCGGAGCGCTTACGCAAAATCCAGGTCAACACGGTGAGTTGTATGACGACAACAAAAAGCCGCTTTAACAATGCATAATAATAGGAAAAACAAACAAATCCACCAAGTGACCCATAGCTTGACGACAACAACAACAACAGCTACAGCCACAACATCAACAACAAAAACAATGGCTGTGAAAGTGGAAAACAAAAGCAACAAAGCCATAATAATGGGGCCAAATGTGCTGCATAAGTACGCGTTGTGCCACTGACATGCACATACACACACACACACATAAACTTACAGTAGACACACACACACACGCTTTAGCATGCATTTGGCTACGCCTGTAGGGAGGTGGCAAATGCAATACATAGAAAAGCTGCTAGGGCAGCACAGCGTCAACTGCATGCTAGCGACAACAGCAACAGCAACAATTAAGAAGGTGACAACAACAACAAAACCAGCAGGCTACAAGAGCAACCGCTAAGCAGAAAGGAGAACAACAGTCAACAGCGTCAAAGTGGCAAAGAACAACAGCGTAAGAAAAGCTAAACAAGCCACCAACGTGCGCCTGGAATGCAGCGGGCGGGCGGCAGGCATGCTAAGACAATAAGGCACGCAGGGGCGAATCGGCAAATGTGTGTAAGTAAATTTGTGAAGGCACGTCGCTGCAGATGCGGCCGCCTCAAACAACAGCCTTGCGTTGCACATAGTAAATCTGCAGTAACCAAAGCGGTGATGTTGTTGTTGTTTTTGCTTTTTTCCCGCTGCTACTGCTGTTGATTTCTCGTAATTAAAATGCGCAATAGCAGTGCTTACAACGCGTCTTGCTATTGTTCTTACGGCGCTGAGTGCTGTGGTTGTTGTTGTTGTCATACTTTTTGTTACTGCATTTAAAATTCGTGTCTGTCGATTTGTCAGCGCGCCAGTCGCCTTTTGCTTGGTCAACACTGCGCTCATTCTCATCTGCTTTTATGACGCTAGCCGACGATAACAGCATAATTCATCCAGCGTGCTAGCCAGCCAGCCAGTCACATTGGCAGCCGCCAGATCCGTGTCGGAGCTGGAAACCGTTGCTTTCATCATTTCGTTGTTCTTCTTCTTTTTTTTGGCTGCATTGTCTTGCTCCTTAGCTACGGTTTTACGCTGCCAGCAATTAGAGCTGGGCAGAGAGCGAAATACCGTGTTCTTACATTTAATTTGAGGTTCTGTGTCTTCATTGTACATTATACAGTGACGCATATAAATTTTAATTCAGAACATTTTTTTGTTGCTTGCGTTAGCTTACATTTTTCCATTTTTGCCTGAAAGTTTCATGCCTGGCGTTTCAAGGCTTCCTATACGTACCCAGCCCTTATAAGAGTTCTACTAGGTCGACTATTCAAACAGAATGAAACAGTTTCTATTTACGTCGTCTGCATTGTCGACCATAAGTCGCAGTGCAAAGCCTCAACTGTCCTATCTATCCATCTAAAACACACAAGTATTTCACGCACTCCACTTTAGTTTGACCTCTCCTTAGCTAAACCTGGACTAGAGTAGCATGTTTTTATGGAAAAGAGAAGCCATTTATTATTTAGTTTATTCTTCTTTTCCGATATTCTTGAACTTATCTCCGCTGATATCGCTTTTAATTCGGTTTACAACACAGCCCGAATATCTCAAGAGACATCGGTTTCGATAGCGATGCACGTAGAGCAATTGATAAAAATACATGATACCTAACATTTCACTATTAAGTAAGGTTATACCAAGCCCTGGCTGGAAAGATTGGTTAGAAAGATATCTCAAACGAGACCATAAGACTTTTAGCATCTGTGAATCAACAAAATACCAGGCGACTCCTACGAAACCATCCCCATAGGTTAATACCACTGCCGATGCTATTGTTGCTTCACGATTTGTGTTACATTTCAGCCATTTTAATTTCGGTTGCCTTGCCCTGCACATTGCTCATTGTTACATTTCTTTTATTCAATTTACGCTTTTCTCCTTATTTTGGCTGACGTTGCGAGTTCACAGCGAAGTCACA
The DNA here is from genome assembly GCF_023373825.1 of Bactrocera dorsalis. Lineage (NCBI taxonomy): Eukaryota > Metazoa > Arthropoda > Insecta > Diptera > Tephritidae > Bactrocera > Bactrocera dorsalis. The sequence goes on along the minus strand of NC_064304.1, from coordinate 17,010,035 downwards.
AAAATTTCGCGTCTCCGAGACGACGCGCCACATGCGCGTGCACACAGACATACAACACTAATGTACAAAAGTCACATTTGCCGATAAGCATCCACCCCCCTCTCACCAGCTCTCTACCGCAGAGAGGCTCCACCGCATTCCTGTCCGACCACATTTTTCGCCTTTGCACGCGCAGCTGCTTGCAGAAAATCGCATTAAATTTAATTGCAACTTGTGGTCGCAAGTTGCAGCGGAATGTGCGGCGTGCGGCGAGGGGTGAGTGTGGTGCGGGCATATAAAACGATCGTCGTGTGCACATCAATAATTCAATTGGTGCAGCGGCGAATTTGCGTCTGTGACAAGCGGCTTGTGGCGACATACGCGCCTGTCGGGCTTTTATTTATTTTTTTTTTTTTTTGTAGATGTTGCTGGAGAAGTGATAAGAAAGTAGGAGTGGTGCAACCAAGAAGTTGGTCTCATGCAGCGACCACATAAACTCGCTTCAATGACATCCAATGCGAACGAGGCCATCTTTAATTTCATTAGTAAATTATCGTGAGGATTGACACAACACATTCCAAAGTATAGTATAATGGACAAAACGAGCGTAATCGTGATTCTATTATCTGAACTATACTTAGAATTTTTTTCGGTATTCTGTGATAAGAAATCATACCACTTAAATGAAAATTATTATTGACCTTTTTCCATATATCAGTGTGTATAAATATCTATGTAGAGCTCAGTTTTAACGAACTTCTTTTTTGTGAGCATACATAGCTGACCTATGTATATCAATGTTGTCGTAGATCTCGTACAGCCCATCGTTCCAGCGACTGCGTATTCGCCGTGCCAATGTGCATAGAACCAAAAATCTTCCGTAGAACCTTTTTATCGCAAATTCGTAACGCCAACTAATCAGATGCTGCCATCGTCCTTGCCTCTGCACCATATAGCAGGACGGGAATGATAAGTGACTTGTGGTATTGGATCAAAAGGACGGACGGTTTCTCTTCCGAGGCAGTTTGGATCTTTTCATTGGAGGGGTTTTTTTACGAACCCAAATCCAGCGCACAACCCTGGGGACGGATGTTTTGCTTTTTCAATTAGCTCGCTTTCAAACGGATGTTTTTTGGCTACCCAGAGGATAATTGGTCTAAGACCGGACCGGTTCCTAAGTGAATAGCGCTCAAAGAACTTTCCTCACTTGCGTGAACTTCTACACGTGGCTCTATCCTTCATCTTTTAAAGAACTACCGCCGCTTAATATTCGTCAAAGCACAGAGTTTCCTTTTCTACTTCCAGTCAGATGACTCTGGGAGCTTAATATAACCCTATATCATCTATAAGACTCCGATTAACATCTTTTTGGCTCGAAAAAAAGTAAAAATTTGAACAACAACAGAAACTTTTAGCTTTCCGCCTTTCGTTGGAACTTACATCTGACCTCACCTTAAAATAGTTTAGTCCCTGAGTTTCTAAAGTGACATTCATTTAATTAGATGAGATATCATATGCAGTCAATGCTATGACCGAAAATATACGCTATAAGAAGCCGTTCTCTGGCTAAGCATTTACAGGGTATTTTTTTTCGATTCTATTTGAGCGTGCCCATGAAATTCTATGGAAAGCTTCAATGTCAAATGTACTTCTTGCAACCTGAGCACCAGTTTGCAGTGCCGATTATGAGAGCTGATCTTGTTGAGCAAATATTATTCCGCAATTTTAGACTCTGTTCAAGCCGATTTTCAGACCAGACACATTAATTAAAACTTGCCGCGAAAGTAGCAAAAGGAAAATTATACAAACCAGGTCTCTCTGCGGAACACAACACCATTCCCGCTAGTCGCAATGTGCAAACGCATTTATTTGCTTCGACTTCACCATAAAACCAGCTGACCAGCTCACCGCTAGGCAAAACAAACAAACACATAGGTGGCGCCAAAACGGGATGAGAGATCAAAAAACAAAAACTAAAGATACGTAGAAAAAAACAATCGACAGGATCAGCAGGATAATAAAAGTGAATAAGCGCCACGTCATAAAATGCGTACAAATGCGCTGGCTTTTACCTCTCGCCGCAGAAGTAGGTCCGTCAGTGTGAGTAACAGGAACGACGAGATATGCACGAGCCATGGCGTGTTAGCTGCGAATGACCGCCATGAGGAAAAAAGGCACAACCCTCCCAGGGCTCTGCTTAATTCGCAAGTTGGAATTTATTATGAAAGAAATTCCATAAATCTGTCCGAAAAAAGGAGTCAGAAATGTTTATGGAAAAAAAATGCCAGTAAAAAGTGTCTGACTACTAAAGGAGAAAGGAAAGAGGGAACATTTATGTGAATACCTTGAATAAGTGTGAGTGAGTGTGAGAGTTTGGGAGAACAAAGGCAAGTGCTAGATGCGTCATTACGAGGGCAGTTCGATGAAACTGTGTACTTTTGAAAGATGTCTCATAATTGGCGCAGAAGACTTCAGAAGTCTTAAGTTCAAGTCAAGCGGCGCCCGTTTTTGCATCAATTTGATCTTATAAGGATGAAGACCAAGATTTTTTGGCAAAATTCGCCACAACGACGTCACAGAGATGCCCAACGCTTGAGAACGACGTGATTTGAGTCCTCCTCAATTGATGCACTAGCGGCAGCAATACTCTCGACACTTCTTTGTCTCAATAGCACAGGAACATTTTGCACTGTGGCTGTGGATTCAAATTTTTACACTAGACGCTCAGAGGACAAAATCGTCTGAAAGCACGATTATGACAACCGTGAATTGAATGTAGCGCTCTTAAAGTTGAGACCGCTGACTCCGAATTCCGGTAGTAAATTTTAATAATTTCGACTCGTTGTTTGATCAAATAACCTGCCATAATAAAATACACTTCATAACGGTACATTTATAGGGTCACTGATGCTTCCATCTGGACATATATAATATAGTTTACCCCGTTCAGGGTATAAAAAGAGAATTTCAGAAAACCTAATATTTTGGGTTGGACAAAAACTGTTAAGCAATATAGAAATCACGCTAAAAAAAATAAACGAAAAAAACTTTCTCGGCTTATTGGGCCTCCTAGTTGCAAAACAAATGCGTGTGTACTTGTTTGGTGCACGTATTAAGCGCTTTGCTGAATATTTGCAACAGTGGTAACAAAGAAAATATATACGTACATCTACAAACAAGCACATACACATAACAGGAAGCCAATGATGGCTCCAAATCAACCAAATGGGACGTAAATTTATGAGCCACCGACTACACTGAATATTACTTACTTGTGGAGTGAAAATTACAAATGAAAACAGCTAAATTAATGCCGGCCTTTCACCATGCCACAAATACACATATACATATGTGTACACACGTGCAGCGGAGTAATTTTTGCTTTTGCTCGAACACTTTTAGTTAATTATGCAAAGTTTGCATTTTATTTGATTTTCTAATGCTAATCGGTTTATGGGCAGCGTACGTCTTCCGGTCAGTAATACCAAATTTCCGTTCGCCGAGCAAAACAGACACGCACACACACACACATAAAAATGTAGTAAGCACATGTGAGCGCACACAAACACACACACACTCAAGCGCGCATAAAAGTTTCTTTTTCGCCGGAAGGCAGAACGACTGTCCGAATTCACTCCGTTATATTATATATGCACTTATACATAGTTATTTATTTATGTATGTGTGTGTGGATGTATATGTGATATGTGTCTGAATGTGCACTGCAATCGAGCTGAGGCGTTGAGACGGCGGTGGCAGACAGCACTGAATTTTTGGTCAACCCAATGTTGCTGATCCCAATCTACAACAAATTGGCATTAAATGTTATTTTTCAGCAGATTTATTGTCGTCAGCGTTTGTGGCGCGATAGAGCAGTGAATAGCAAAAAATCTCGAAAGTGTATAAATTATCGCACACACACACAAGCGCACTCACGCACACATGATTATGCTGGTGAATAATGCATATATGTATACGCAACTGTAGTTAGAATTCTATAAATGTCGTGCATGTGTGTGTGTGTGGGCTATAAAAGCAAAAATCCATAAATGCATTTATTCTCGTAATTTGTGTAGTAAAGTTGATTTTATCTATTCCAATAAATCTATTTTCATAGATGTCAAAATAATATTTGATTTCGTTATTTTCTTGCTCTAGTAGTATGATGACCCCCTAAAAATGGTTGGGCTAAAATGTAGGTGTAGAACATTACATTGGAAATGACATAGTTTTGGCTTTAAACTCAACTAAGGGCTCGAGTCTCTATCGTGGAGATTATGATGTGTCTTCAATTCTCATTTCATTTCCGATTTTTGGGACATAAGTCTGCTTTCAAACATACTATAATTTGCAAATTACACGAAATTATTCTTCAAATTTTCATTGCAACGAAAGACTACGGTATAGTACTACCACTACTGAATTCCACAGCCTACGACACTTGCACTTAGCTGCGTCTAATCAAATAATTGTAATGCATCAAACATCAGATGAAACATTTCATACTTCTACGTCCAATTTATGGTCTCATAATCGCCCTATCAGATCAACAATTGAGCGTCTGTCGAAAATATTGCTGGCGCTGTCGCATCAATTGAGGAAGACCCAAATCAGTCTCTCACACGTCGTTTTTAAGCGTTGGGCATCTCTGTGACGTTGTTATGGCGAATTTTGTGAAAAGATCTTGACCTACGAGTATATCCGTACAAGATCAAACTGACGCAAGAACTGAGGTCACTTGACCACCAGAATCGTCGTATGTTCGTGAATTGGGCTGAGAAACAACTTGAAAATGATAGGGACTCATTCATCAATCCACACGTACTCCATGAGTCACCATTACATCCCGAAAAAATTACGTTTTAGTGCGATTTATGGGACGGCGGCTTCATTGGGCCGTACTTCTTCCGTGATGGTCAAAACCGGCACGTTACTGTGAATGAAGATCGCTACCGCTCAATGATAACTGAATATTTTTGGTCCGGATCGGATAATACGGACTTGGACAATATGTGGCTGCAACAGGACGGCTCCACAAGCCACACAGTGAATGACACAATCGATTTATTGAAAACCAAGTTTGGTGAACGTGTCAACTCACGAAAATGGTCCAGTCAATTGGTTTTATCGGTTGTGCGAGTTCACGCCGTCTAGCCTATAGTCAATGTCAACAAGCCAGCGACGACTGATAAACTTCGTAAGAATATTGAGGGTGAAATTGCAGCAGTTTCGGCCGATTTATGCTGGAAAACCGTCGAAAATTGGTTTCAGTGTCTGGACTTTCATGCCCAACCGTTTTTGCCTTATTTAAACAAATTTTTGTAGCGCTCTTATTGAAAACCCCGTTATAGTCTTGATCCTCTTAGAAATGTTTTGTGTTGGTATAATTTAAATTTTAAGAAAACGTTTTCCTATGGTTGGATGCCAAACACGTAAACCCGGGCATTAACTATATAAGTGGAGAAAAGCAATACTTCCAGCTAACTAAGTTAGATTTTAATACTGAGGGATACTAATTGCTCTACATTAGGACCTCTAACATGTTACTGAATTTTACCTTTCCTAAGGATAGAAGCATTTGGATGCTCTGTATTTGTGTCATTCCAAGACCTAAGCTGTTCCTTTTACATCACAGGCCTCCTCTACGAACTCTTACAGAAGCTGAACGGCAGCCCCAAAGCCGATGCGGGCGTATACTTTGAAAAGATCATAACTGATAAAATCTTCAAAAGACTCCCTTGGATTAACGAAGAACTTTGAGCTTTTCGCAAATTTATTAAGGCGGATTTTGCCGACATAATCGTTGGGGGGATATTGATATTAATGGTCTTTCCAACCCGGCAGAACAACGCGGAATAATTCTCTTTCACCACCAGACTAACGACGGTGTTGATAAGACCAATAAAGTCAATACCTTCTCAACGGTCTCTTATCATCAAACAATCATCAGCGCGTCTGTACTCCTACGTCTCTGTTGACAGTCACAACTTTGAAGCTGTATATAATTTCGTTTACCCTAAAACCAGCATCAACAATACCAACAATGCCAGTATTAAAATTCGACACAGAACCGCTCTGACCAGCAGGTGCAACTTTGGAGTGAGTAAGAAATTGAAAAGTGAAGTCTTCCCTCGTCGAACGAAAGCGAAAGATTTATGGTCCTTTCAACATTGGAGACAGCGAATGTCGCAGACGATGGAACGACGAGCTGTATGAGCTATACGACGACATTAACATGTTTGAGCGAATAACTTCCTCTATGACCTCAGAAATCACACATCGAATTTTTGGAATCGATCAGATACCAAACCTTGAATGTCTATCTACAAAAAGCATAACGGAGATAAAAAGTTTCATTGAGGAAACAAATGTTTTGAATACAACAATGGAACGTGATATGAAGATAAGGTCCTACGATAGTGTATCAAAATGGCACTGCCAACTAAATTAATCTCGAAAAGCAGCACTCTCTCCTATTTACCTCTAATTTAGTAACCCGCGTATATGACAATGTAATTCATGGACCTACTCCCGCTATTTGCTAAGGAAATCTAGAAAACAGACTCTACTCCAGCCGTTTGAAACCATTGCCAAAGGAACCAAGTGGCGATTGTCTTTGCTAAGCATAATGTTTCGAAATGGTGTGAAATAGGGAGGCTATTGAACGACTCGGCAATCAGCACCTAATTTGTTACCATATATATACTTAGTATTATATATAATATAAAACAAAAGCAATGATAATGGTTATACAAAGCTTTGTGGCAATAATGACAACGAAAGTGAGCAATCGGCTGAGAAATCAATAGAACAATCTAAGTGGCAACTTACTGCCGACACTTGCCGCCTATGGGACATACTTAGGCAACACATCTCGACACACACACATACATATACAAACACTCTCTATTTATTCAATGCACTGCAATCCATTGTCTGCACTTGGTTGCCCAACAATGACACTATTTTTCGGTCAATTGTCGCCCACAGCAACAATGGCCGCTAGAGGTGAGACGTAGTAGAGAGAGAGAGAGCAAGCGACGGCAAAGCATTACGAATTAGGCGATATGGACTCGGCGGCACGTTCAACACTCGGGCGCACACTTATCCTTCTACAGTTGGACTTCGAGAGTCAACTTGAATTATTGACTAAAAATGTCTCTGTACGGCGTCCAAGTGTGAGAGAAGCTGCAGCGGTGAAGAATGAGCAAATGAAAACTGAGGACCGATAGCGGCGCTGCGAAGCCAAGTGAGGGTGGACATTTTCCAGACACTTGTCACATCAATTAAGTGGAGCAACAAATGGCAAGCAAAGTGCAGAGGCATGGGCAGATGACAACGATGTAGCAGCTCAGTGAACATGCAGGCATAAATAAATATCCCAGATATCGGCACAGAGACTCATCCGCAAATGCTTGCACGGAACAATAAAGACGAGAAGACCAGGGGGCGACTAAGCACAGGCGGTGCCACAGGCAGAGCTGCTGTTTTAATTATCACTTTTGTTGTTGTTCAATGTTTGTTTATGTGTTCGTGTAGAGTTAAGCGACTGTTTCGGAGTATGTGTGTGTTTGTTTGGGTGTGTGTATCAATAATTTATATTGCCATAGCATAAGTGTTTGTTATTATTATACATTTGTATTGTTCTGCAAGAGATTTGTAGCGCCAACACTTTGGTACTCAATATGTTGTTATTGTCGTTGTTGTCAACTGACAATGTAACCCTTGTAGTTACCGCCTTCCGCCTATAGTCGACCAGCTCTGCTTAATGATCTCAAAAATTATATTCTCTAATGAAATAATTCCAAGTCTGGCTTAGTTTGTGGTTGCTGTTGTTGTTGCATACATAATAACCGAGCCAGTAGTAGCAGCAGCAACAACAACAAAATATACATACATATTCAATACTTGGCCAGAATGCAATATGTAGTTTGTGGCACGTGGCATGTGGCAGCATCTACATTGGCAACAGCGCAGCCATACACATACATGCACACAAACAAAGCCACACGTAGTTGCAAGCATAAAGATATATCGAGATGAATTCGGACAGTAATTTGACAATTTGGCAGAAATTATGTGGCCACTGTGCACAGCTAAAAAGCGTTAGCGACAAACAGTGAAAGATAAATGTGTTTACACTGAGCACACACACACTTACTTTTATTTTTGCATTTCACTGAAAACTTACAAGTTGCTTAGTAACAACAAGTACTGTGAGTCATCGAAGCAAAATAATTATATTTATTTACATAAATCCAACTCAATATGAATAATTGTGGTGAATTATTATGAATGTTGTGGTTAATTAAGTTAAGATCCATTTTGAGTAATTTGTGGTTCGTTACTACTCAATAATGAATGGCATTAGCAGTGTAGTTGACAATAATTTATTTGTTTTTCAAGGTAAATTAACTTGAGCAAATATCCTTTTGGGTATTTATTTGACACTACTAATCATTTTGAAATGTCTGAAACCACTTTTTGCTGGAGTAAAGATAGTCACCAAAGCCCAGTCGCACATTTTAATGAATATAATAACACATGTGGACTAGTATGCCACCACTGCCTGCATTAGCCCTATCTTGAGCTTTGTTTAAGTATTGCTACTCATTTTACAAGGCCACTGGAAGTTTGCAATTCTGGAGCTTCCAAGAAGAAGTTAATAACGTGAGTTGTGTAGTAAAATACCCTCCATGGTGCATTTCTTATTGCTGCTACATATATGTATGACTGAGTCTGTGAACTTAACAAACGCATAGTTTGAAATCCATAGCAAATAGAATAGCTTTCCATACAAGCCTTTGTTTTTGTTGGATCATTTTGTACTTCAGCTATATACCATAGCACTCATATATCGGCGATTTCGGCAAAACAGCTTTACTCTGAAGCGTCTCAGAAAAAGTTTGATTGCCCCCCAGAGAAGTGTCACTTCATATGAAAAAAAGCAAGTTTTTAACACGACATAATTTCGATAACTTTAACTTTATTAGGTGCTCAACTAAGTTCGCGCTGTTTGTCAATAAATGGTTCCAGCAATTAGTGACGATCGATTCTGATATATCCAAAACGTGACCAACATAACCATATTAGAGCGACTACAAATACTGGGAATGATTCAGAAACAAGAAACTTGGCCAGGACAATACCAGGAGAGGAACGAAAAAGTGATTTTGCCGCATGACAACGTTGCCAAATCCGTAAAAACCTACCTGGACACACTTTAATGGGAAGTCCTACCCCATTCGCTATGTTTCTCAGACATTGCACCATACAATTATTATTTGTTCCGTTCGATGGCACGTGGCCTGCATCAGAAGCAGTTCCACTCACTAGACGACACCGAAAAATTACTTGATTCTTGGATAGGATCACAAGATTAACAGTTTTACTGTAATGGTGTTCAAACTTTGCTAGAAAGATGGGAAAAAATTGTGACTGGTTGAGTTGATTTAACAATACTCACAAAAACTTCAACTTCATTAACTCCTATTTCTTCTTCATTATAGATTTATGTATGTGTATAAGTAAGATCAAAGGTATGAAAATAAAAAACTCTAATTTACCGTTAATTCAAGGTGCTCAGCTTTTATTTCTAAATTACATTCAAAAGAGCTTTGTTTCTGCAATAAATCGGTCACATGGTCTTTACATTAGGGTTAGTCCTTTATTGAATTTACACAGACATTTGCAGTTGAAGCCTTCGCGAGACTGCTGTTATTTATATCGGCATTTCATATGCAGTTAGTATTAATCCGCCATTATTTACCATTCAACTAGCTGTATCATCACTATCTAGAACTCTTTCATAGAATCCTAAGCATACCGGCTGACGAAAACTTCCAAATAAAAACACCGACCGACACTTTCAGTCACATATTTCTAAAACGTACATAATAGCTTGTAATTTAATGGTGAAATTTAAAATTCCAACGAAAAATGATGCGGAAAATACAAACAGACAGACATTCAAATGGAAATCTCCGCTCAACAACTCATTGTTGTCTGGTGGAGATACCTGCTGATGTATGCTCATGAAAATTTTACTATTTCACAACTCCATATACACTCCATAAATAGTGCAGGTTGCAGTAAAATATATATATATGCGCACATAACAACACAATCGAAAATATAAATGCATAAAGCTTAAGGCTCACAAATACAAGCACATAAATGAAATTGTAAGTAAAATGCATGGATTTTCTGCTTCATTCGCCAGTGCTTCGCATTACATGCAGAAACTCCATGCTAATTTTGCAGCCTGTTGGAGAGAAAGTCAGCATAAATGCACACCTACTTATTTGTACATATTTTTTAGTCGGTGTTGAGCATGAAAGGCATAAGCGTCTGCTAGTAGTGGCTCTTCAAAAATGAAAACAAAAAAAATGTCGTTAGGTTCTGTTTTTTTGTTGCAGTTGTGTAAATATTATACAGTTATGCCATGTAATGAGCTTTTGCGAAGACAACAAAGGCATATGGAATTATTTTCACTGCAAATTTGTTGATATAAGCAATTAGAGCTGTGTGATACATGGCGTATGATGAACATTTCTGCTTTATGGGATGTGAGTATAAAAATGGAATTTTTTTAGAGGTTTTCGGAAAAAGTCTTATAATATTTGGTCTCTTTGCGCTCGAAAGTTAAGAAAAAATACTAAAATGATGTACAATATTATTACAAGAAAATATTGTGAATATATGAGGCATGCTACAAGCTAAAATGACATTTTTAACCCTCCCTTGCAAAGAGGAACGAAGCATTAAGCTTCGTCTTATTTATATTTAAGATCTGGCGTTAATTTTTTAAAATAATTTTTATTGGCTGATAGCTATCAAAACAGTTGCCGAAGGAAAGGGTTAATAGAATTTGATCATTGCACAGAAATTTATGATTACTAAATTATTTCTCATAATTATATGACATTTTCTAGTATTATAGCTACCTTTTTGACAATTCGCCTTACAAAACCATTCAATAGATGTGCAGCAAATAGAAACGTTTATTGCACGAACACTTTAACATAAATGTTTGGTACTCTTCTAAGCTCCGATTTATAGTCACACAAAGCGCATTGTGAGTGACATCCTGGGTGTCCTTCTACATATACATCCGTACATATATATGTATGCACATTCATAATAAATAAAGTTATTTATATTTGCAAAACCCAGTCCATAGAATACGCTCCTTCTGTATGAAATAGAATTTATTTGTGTATATATATGTGTGTGTGAGCCATATAGAATACGTTCCGGTCACTACTTTCACAGTTGAACAATTCACAAAAGATACACTTCAATATTATTGCACATTCACTTTGAATACTCTACAACATTTATTATTCGAAGAAAACACACACACACAAACACTAACATACATACATACACTTATTTGTGTTTAGAATATTATAAGTGTACCTTTCTTTTGTTGTGTGCTGATGTACCACACATATGTGAAAGTTTTTGGATTGTAATACATATTGGAAGTTGCCTTAGTTAAATCGCCACGATTAAAGCAACTAATAGGATTATGATTCAAAACTCAATGATTCGTATGTGCACATCACTTTCAGCAAGCATTCTTTTACTCCCTTTCAAGCTTTATGAATAATAGCACGATACTAAGAGGCAACACATTTTTAGTTTAATAATTGATGCCAGTATTATTACTAATCTGTGAAAGGGAAAAAAATTTTATAAAGTAAAGTTAAGGCAACACTGATGCCTATATTTGGGCATATCATAGATATTTACTCACGTTAACAATCAGCTAATATTTTGAAGAATTTTTTTGCCATTCTCTTGTACCATATCAAAACAAGCTAGAACTCACCATTTTTTTTTTACTTCTGTAAGGAGCTTTTATATAGGTAAAAACCTTAACGAGACAAAATTTCCCAACAAAACTGTGAAACAATTTCTCATCAGCGTTGCCTATAATTAGGCGTAAGTATCCCAAATCCAATACTAAGGGTAATTAGTAGTTCTATTAATTACTTTAGACTTATATAGGTCAAACAATATAATTTTAGCCATTATTTAGGCACACCATTGATATTTATTAAAGTTAACAACCAAGCAGGTAAGAGTTTCCGCTAGGCGTAAATGGGGAAGAGGTTTAGTACCGTAGTGGGGAGGATACTATCTCAAGTTATACCGACGAGTTGAAAATGGACTTCGGTCGATATTACTCTCTCAACCGTATACCAAGCTCGGCTCTCATCTTAATCATCATCCGAGGCAGAGATAATATCGTGCCCCTAGGAACAATCCAATGGGAGCTCAATACGTAATTTGAACAACTAGCTCAGAGCAGATGGTAATCTATAAATTCAGATTTGCATAACAGAAATTATTGCCAAAATAGTATAACACAAAAACTAAGAACTTATTACATTTAACCAGGAAAAATATAGCCAGACTTTCAGTCACAATTTTGAGAATCTGAGAACCTGTGCTAAAATGGGAATGCCTTCAACTATAAACTCGAAGGAAGTAAGAACATAATTCTTCACTTCCTCTATGATTGCTCAGCTCTATCACAAACTAGACATCGAATTCTCAACATTGATAACTCTTTAAAAAGTATAGCTAGGATCTCGAAAATTGAATAACGACACGGTCGGCCATCGCCGCTTTCTTTCTTTCTTTTCAACCGAAGAAGCTGTTTATTTTCGAAACCACCAATATGGCATCACTATAGCTGCCTAATGTTAAAAACTGAACCATCAAAATCAGTTTCTTATAAAGAAAACTTTTATGTTCAAGAAATTATCTTCATCAAATTTGACATGGCTTACTATACAAATTTCTAGATCGAACTATTAATGATGTAGCTGTCATATAAACTAAATGAATCAAGGTAAAAATCATTTTACTCTCTTTCATGCTATAAAAATACACCCCTGAAGCTATTGTAGCTTCGGTGCAGCTGAAGCTATTTCTTTGTCTAGCTTCAATTGCTATTAGTCACTTTAATAATATTTTGATTAAAGTCTTAAAGATAGTAAATTATTTCATATTGTCTTTTAGAAACAAAGTAGTTCATCAAAATGTCACTTTTATCCAAAGATAAAAACCACAACTCCCCCACAAACATTGAAAAAACCTTAGCTTACCAAATCTTAATACACAATTTTAAAGCAGATAAATTTCTCTAGAGTTTTAACGCTATGAAACAAATCTTTAATTTATATACATTTGTAATTTATGCACTCTTGATAAAATATTCAAATATTTTTAAAAGTTTACACTCTTCCATTTAGTCAAAATCAAAGCGAAATATATTTTTAACCAAAATTATGACATTTCCTGTGATATTTCTGCTATCTTAAACAATTGACATTTCCCAGCATTTTACTCCCTTGACTCAACACACTTTTGAAGAGCTTGTCTTTGGCTCTGTGTGCGTGTGTGTGCTTCGATCTCCCTTTATTGCATTTATTCTAATTTATGGCTGTTGTGGGGGGAAAACTGTTTGCATAACTTAGACAAAAACTTTGGTAAAACATATTTATGTGCTCTTGAGAGTATGTATAAATATATATACATATTTATATTAAAATGTATATATGTATATATATACTACTACGAGTATTGTATGCATGACACATAACTGTGGAAGAGCGTTTGTGCAATGGAGTTTTGCAAAATTTTACAAATTTAAATTCTATAAGAAAAATAACTGTGGTGAATTGTTTGTTGGGGGAGAAGAAAGTAACTGTGGTCGTTTTAAACACAGGAATTAATAAAAATAATTTCAGCATAGTTTAGCGTTTGGAAACCGAACTATTTTTCATGCTCATATGTAGCTATAGAATTCAATAAATATTTATTTATTTATTTTTAGATTAAACAAAAAAATATTGCTTTCAGGGAAAATAAAATTTGTTATTCTAAAATATCTAAGAATCGCTACGACCGACTTAACTTTGCTTGCTTGCAAAAGTAAAAATTCCTACAATTATACACGTGCCACAATTTACAACAGTCCTTACGCATATACGTACATATACTTTATATGAGGATCTGTGTAATCTACTTGTTGACAACATCCGGCTGCTAATTTGTT